>NW_017805408.1:71774-74671 GCF_001891065.2 Hippocampus comes
CGGGCTTTTGGATGCCGTAAAAAAAAAAAAAAATCAATTTGACTTAAGAGGGCCGTGTCAGGGTTCCTGCACCGGTAGGGCTGACGACCAAGCGAGTTTACGTCACATTCAAACGGAAAGCTTTGGTTGAGTTAATTCACGCAAAAAAAAAAAACACCAAACAAAAAAAAAAAGGAAATACAAAAGATAGATACAAAAAGTACTGGGCTGCATGGTAACTGCACCACAAGCAACACAAAGATTTCTGAAACAAGTGTGTGTGTGTGTGGAGGGGAGGGGGAGGGGGAGCACACGGCATAAAACTATAAAAGCAGCAATTGGCTTAATTCAGTTTTGAATGGAAACAGCAGTCGAGCAGGACATTGTTGCCGCAATTGAGATGGAAAAACTAGCAGGAGACTTACAAAAATAAATTCACCGCCAGCTGCACTCCATGCAAACTTTTGCCAGATTCAGATGAATCCATCCGCCCAAAAGGTTCATTTCACTTTATGACTCACCAATCGGATCATTCGATGATCCAAAAGGGAAGGCGGAGAGGGGGAGCAAGCATATGTGATTGTTTGAGAGGGAAAAAAAAAAAAAAAAAGACAATGTATGGAGTGACAAGCGCGCGCTTGTGCGCGTTGGGTTAGGAGCTCTTCCTGGCGCGTGACAGGCTCGGCTGCGAAGAAGAATAGGAGGTTTTAGAGCTCAGATCAAGTTCCACGAGTCATTTACCGCACGTTCCTTCAAGCAGCACGGTTCAATTTGCCACTGAACATCTCCTGGATTTCACGTGCACATCGGTTGCTTTGTTAGCTACGTAAATAACCTCACATCATGCTAGCCCAACACAGTTAAACAAATCGAAACGGCGAAAACGCGACATTATCGTCGAACGGAAAAGAGGAAACGTCTGAAGCGTCTTCCCGGGAGACTCGAATGCAGCGGTGCCCAAACTTTTTGGATCCAAGATTGACTTTTCGATCAAGCAACCTCCCGCGATCGACCCGTGACCGTGCACGCACGCCATGATGGGCAACAGCCTGACACGGAGGCATGCGACGCACTTTTAGCAGCCTGTTAACTATCGTAGCTCACACGTACCGTTTTAAAGCGCTTCCCTCTGCCCTCTAGATTCCTATTCTTTGCCCGTGCCCTCGGTGAATCATACACGAAACAAACTCTGAATGAGAACAACGATAAAAGATATGGCGCAACAGCTCTGATCACAAGCTGCAATTGCAGCTGCTGAGCGCCAACAACTTTCGGTGACGCAGTTCAAGATTTACCCTGCTTTATTTTATTATTTTTTTTTAAATACTTTTTGTGAAAAGGAGACTGATAGGATGATGAAGATTTACCCTGCTTTATTTTATTATTTTTTTAAAATACTTTTTGGTGAAAATGAGACCGATAGGATGATTAGGGTGCAGTGTACATTAACACAAAAAATATATTACTAACATGCACAAAGACACACAAATGGGTGTTTGGTTTTTTTCCTCTCTCCACCCCTCGCGATCGACTTGGGATCAGTACGCAATCTACCCGTCGATCGCGATCGACGTAATGGGCACTCGTGCTCCTAAGGCTTTGACGACGCAGAAATGTAATTCATCAACTTGAATGGCGAGCTAGAACATCTTCAGTGGGACGGCCGGGGTGACCCCCGCGGCTCACTAAGATGACATGTTGATTGCGCCCAAAAAGGTGCAAACGTAAACAGTCTTAATTAACACACAACACAAAAATCGGAATCATCCCCTTGATGCTAGCCACGTAGCTCCACCCCTGACGTTATCCTTAAAGTCACTTTTTTTTCCCCCCCTGACCAATCAGGAAACAGTCGTGAGTCTCGTACTGCTCTCACTTTGAAGGTGCCACACCATTTAGCAAAACAGATGGGTGGGCCGGGAGCCATTATTCCTATGATTGGTGTCCTTCACCGACTTTAGACATCGGAAACTTCTCTGCTTGTTGGGAACATGACTCAACTCTCTCTTAAGTCCAACATGTATGGACAGGATTTTTTTTCCCCTTCCTGCCGACTTACCATCCAAACACAGAGCTCCGACAACGGCGCGCCAAGCAAACGCTCCCACCATTGTGCCACTTAGCATGTTGACACAGATCCGAACACCTCGTGGGATGCATCGATACCGTTATGGTGTGCCGCAAAAAAAAAAAAAAAAAAAAAAAAAAGTCGCACTAGCGTATTACGTAAATATGTAAAAAAAAAAAAAACACCTCAGCTGTCCCTTTAATGTGGGCGCCAATTCAAAGCTGCGGCTTTCATTGCTTCCAAGCTTATGTCTGGCTCACACTCCGGAATTTCAGTCCTTTTTTTTTTTTTTTTTTTGCCCCAGAATGAAATGCCGAAATGCCGAGCTCATTATTTGTGATTCCAAGACGACCCTTTTCCAACACTTTCTCAACTTTTCCCTGAACCTTGACGGAGTGTGCGTGTGCACGACGTCAGGCAAGTGATGTTATCACTAGCCTGAGTTTATCCAGGCCTTAAAAAAGGGCGGAGGATCCCCAGATTGATTAAATGCAGATCAAACCGGGGTCTCGCAGACCTCCTGCAAAACAACGTCAACCCCCCCCCCCCCAATCCCACCCTCCTGCACCCAAAATAATACAACAGCTAAGACCGGGGCCCCACTGGAAAAGACGACACTATCTTGGTACAAACGAAAAAGCACGAGGGATTTATTTTGTGCTAAATACTTTCACGACTGAGTTCAACACGTTCACACACACACACACACACACACACACACACACACACACACACACACACACACACCACAGACGACTCCCAACTACAGAAGGATGCTGATGCTGAGCATCGTGAAGAAAAAGAGGGGTGGGGGGGCGGGGGGGGCGGCGCGGGGCGCTAATTAAGTTCA
>NW_017805408.1:75211-93170 GCF_001891065.2 Hippocampus comes
GAACCAGAAGGGGGTCTGACACTGCAAACTACGAGCAAAACGAGCCACCGTAAATATGAAGTGACAACTCTCGGTTTACCTGTCATACTCTGCGTTGTCCTTGTCACAGCGCGCGTCCTTGTGCTTCTGCCAGTCTTTGCCGTGCTTGCAGGTGGTGAGCAGCACCACATCCTCCGCATTGTGCACATGATATAAGGCATTCCTGGTGTCCGAACCGATACCGGTCAGGTAGCGCTTCCCCTTGAAGACGAGCATGTACTTTCGAAAAGGTGGGATGGAGTTATATTTGAGGAAGCCCCTCTCGCCGCCGGTCCTCGGGTGCTCCTTGGGGTAAAGAGGAATGGAAACGTCAAAGTTGGGTCTGAAGTTCTCGGTGCTGATACTGGCCTTTGCCAGCATCGCTTGGCCGACGTCGAAGCCCAAGTCTTCCGTGTAGTCCGGCCACGTCCCGGAATATAAGTTAAATATAAGATGGTTCCTGCCATTGTTCCACAGAGGCAAGTTCTGGATCTTGGTCTTCAGATTGTGGACGTACTGCGGAGACAGTTGGTCCCGGTCAAGCGTGTCCAAACTCAGCACGAACAAACACGCCTGACCCGGGTCCGAAGTGTAAAACCTGGAGCCTTCAATAGTGGACAAAATGTTCTGATAACTCTCTGAGATCTTCTCCCCCTTCTGCTGCGGGTAAACATAAACTTTGAATGCATTCTTTTTACACCGAGAAAAGTCAAAGCATGACTCCATCCGGCAGCGTTTGCCTTTGTAAACACTCGTGTTCACGTCCCGGGCATGCCTCACCGATGCGTGCACGTTATACTCCTCGGTTTCAGTCTGATCCCAGGGCGCGAATGGGTGTAAACGGTCCGAGAAGTGAGGCCACGGGTGATCGGGTCGGTACCCGTGGCGTCTGCTTTCATGCCGGTGCCTGCTCGCCGTTTGAAGCGGAACCGCTCCGAGGTAGAGAAGGGCCAGGCAAGCACCGGCCGAAAGCAGGATCAGGTAACGTTTTTTGGCCTGCATGTGTCCGGGGGAACAGATGCGACTTGCTTCGGAACAAGAACGGCAAAGTGGCCACAAGTTAGGCTCTCAGCAATCCCGCTTACACGGCTCCATCCTCCGGCTGCCTCCTCCAAGGATCCCCAACCCCCCTTCTGCGAATTCGGTTCCCAAATCCAGCGATTGATCCAGCGCATGTGGGCGATTTTAAAAGTCCGCTCCCTTTCTCTCGCGTCGGAAGAGTTCCAGCATGTCGAAGGGTCTCGGCTGCACCTAAAAAGACGAGTGCCGCCCGAACCCGGCGGGTCGCGAGCTCTTCCGCGGCGCTTCTCCTCACTGTCATTCAGAGCTTTTCAAAAAGGAAAAGTGCCCGTCTGGGAAGTCGCTCCCTACCGGGTAAACAGCAGCAAGGGGTCCCAGTGGGTCCCCTTACGCGGGGAGGTTGACTGCTTGCTTTAACTCGATCTAATACATTCAGCGAGACCGGAGAAGCATAGTCAGCGTTGCCGCCGCGCTCCGTCCCGAACGCCTCGGCGTGATTCGTTGCTGGGTCTTCTTTTTTTTTTCCCCCCCTCCGAATCACTCACTCCATGGTTCCCCGGAAAGGTAGACTTCAGAAGAGATGACGCTGCACGACAGGAGCGGTTCAGCGGCACCAGCATAACCTGACGAATCCTGGCATTGCTCTTTTTTTTTTTTTGATCTCCAACAAGCTTCGGCCGTCGACCGAGATGCGCTGATAGAAAACCGAGCTCAGCCGCGGCGCTTCAAGTTCTCCGCTCGCCAGGAAAAGGCTGACCTAGAAAAGCTCGGAGGCACGGAAACCTCGCCCCCCCACCCCACCTCCTCCAACAATAAAAAGACGGAATTCCTCAGTCCAAAGTGACCAATTTCCGACTGCTCAGTTGTTCCGTTTGTTAGTCGCTAACATTCCAATCGCGACACGACTGCAACTGTCGTGACGTCCCATCCACGCTCAGCCCGGCCGCTGATTGGTCCGGCCGAAAGCGGAAGAGGCGGGACTTGGAATGATGCACCCATTCATAACCGGAGTGTTCCGCATGTGCAAATCATCTAATTGAAAAAGCTTGGAGGTTGTTTGGAGAGATGCCAAGGGGCATGACACCCTCCACTGAAACCACAAGTTGCAGTCTGATATGACTCAGGCGTAATGTCTGCACTCCTGGCCGGATCAAACGTTTCTTTTTTTTTTTTTTCATCTTTGTTTTTCCCCCTGCTACATGCACATTGACAGTGGTGGGAAGGAACAAAATACCTCAATTTTCTATTTCGTAGTTTTGTCAGATGTCTGTAATTTCCTCTGGTTTCATTTTTCTGAAGACGTTTAACTTTTGCCCTCGCCGTTTAAATATATGGATTTGTTACTCCTTTGAGAATGACACACTACAATTCAAAAGTTGGAGAACGCCAACATTTTCCAGATTTTTTTTTAAAGCTCGAAATGGTACAAATGAATAAAGGTGATGACCTGAGGTTATCCAAACCCCCCCCCCAAAAAAAATGTACATTTCAGAATTATAATTCAATATTTTTTCCCCAGTGTGGAACGAATGCCTCGAGTGTGTTCACCTACCTAAGTACATTTCACGAGTCAAAAAAATGAGACTCCACTTTTGTTCATACATCGATTCAATTTCTTTATTAACTTCAATTGGTTAATTGTTCTCTGCTTTCGTTTCAGATTATAATGAGACACTGAACTGCATGAATGTAATTTTCATTTATTTTTTACTTTTTTTAACTTTTTTTTTCAACAATAGGATGACAACGTGATGTAAAAAAAAAAGTGAAAAAATACATACAGGCAACCATGGTTGAGGTCTCAACTAATTGATTGAGTGACATTTTAGCATTTTGTAAGGTGGAAAAAACGGGGGCAGTAGGAGTAATTAATAATGATGCCGCTACACATTTGGAAACAGGCGATTGAGTTGTCTCTTGTACCTCGAAGACAATTTAATGAATTGCAGCACCCCGATAAATCGGTATTTAATAAACAGCACCTTTATTATTTTGGCTGTAAATTGCACTGGTGCAGAACTGCACTGAACGATAATGTGAGACACAATATTTTGGCTACCTCATTTAGCCACATGAGAGCGGAAATATTACTCGCCGCCTCAGTATGGATCGTGCACACCACCGCAAGCTACGACCACAACGAAGATCTAATTTAGGATAATTACGACCTCGCTGGACTGTGTCAGGCACAAATAAGCATTACTGTCTTTATGTATAAATGTATAAAAATAGATTTTATTGATCCCATTTCAAAGGCCCCAATGCTGTGAATGCATCAGGGTGTTATTTTGACCTGCTCGCTGATTCAATTGCGGTACACTTTTGGTCAATAAATGTTTATACTCATTAAACCGATTTCAGAGCATGAAGCTTTGGAGAGTACTTAAAAGTATTTCCAAGACTTGTATTTCAATTTTGTGTTGTCTTCATTTCTGCTAACACACAAAGCGAAGGAGCAAAATTTCAAGACGGAGGCGACCCTTACAACAAAGAAATTAATAACCGAGGAGTGCTTCTGGCTGAGTGTCACCATGCTTCATAAAGCCGCATAATCCTCCTCGCTGCTATTTGGTGGCACAATGCTCAGACAGGGTGAAGAGGCCATTCCCGTTTTTTTTCGGCCAATTAGCTCAGATGAGGGGCACTAATTAGCAGGGTTGGCTGGGAGGCAGGCCAGGATCCCGTGACTGACCAGCACTCATGATTGAAATATGTCGGTGACGAAAAAGGTCTGGGTGCCATTCCAAAGGGCTGCTTTTTAGTTCTTGGCTGCCCTTCTTGGCTGCTTTTTAGTTCTTGGCTGCCCTTCTTGTTCCACTCATCCACAATGAAGTCGACAAAAAATGTGAGTTGAATGGAAGATGTTAAGTCGTCGTGACAGGTTCACGGCAACAGATTCACCATGAGAAAGTAACGCGTTACTCAATTATGGCTGCTGTTTTCAGTAACTAGTCATCTAACGAGTTGCTATCTGATATAGAAGTCTGATTAAAGTTGTCCAAATGTCCAACCGTTGAAAGTTTACCTTCAGGGAAGACGACAGCACAGTTGCCACTCGGCTGCGGAAGTGAGTAACATGAAGCGCACCAAATTGAGCCACTTCAGTTTTGACACGCAACCAATCTAATAAGTACGGTAAACAAAAAGAAAGTCAAACACACCCTTTGACCAAACAACAGGCGCAAAACTAACAAGTGTACATTACGGATCACAGCAATAGTGAAGGGAAAAGACTTGTAAGCTTCAATAGGGAACCATGATGCGATGAGGTCACCTACTGCGTAACGTCTTGGGGAGTGACGTCACAAATGCGCCATGTCACCTTTTCAGCAGCACGGTGGCATGTCACGTGCACATAATTGAGAAAGTAGAGCCGTTCGCGTTTTCAAAATGGGAATATCGTCCCTAAGGGGGCGTTTGTGACAGCTAACTACTATCGTCAAAGTGTTAGCTAGCATTAAAAAAAAAAAAAGTAGTGGCAAAACCAGTCACTTTGATTTGTTTCGGCTACAATCAACCAATAAAAATAAACTTTTCATCTGACTTTGTTACGGTAAAATTCAGTAATCAGTTACGTAAAACTATCAACCTCATTTGTCTACAAAGTGAGACCAATTCCTCAATGGGATTATTCATGAGTTATGTGCGAGAATGTAAATTGGAAGCCATGCCACTGAACTATTCAAACCTTCATCTGTCCTGCTGTTAATATTTTCATCACGAAAAAAACAAACAAACAAAAAAAAAACCCTCCTCCCTTTACGCTGCCACGTTGCTCTCATATTTCTTGTTGGAAATCGGAGGGTGAGTTAACGCAACCACCTGTGAGATCTTGTGAAGTGGACCCCTTGAATAGCCGATTGTCGCATGAAAAAGGTGTGAAAACAACCACGAGGATCCTCGCATTGATGACATTTCCTTTTGGGGAAAAAATATCCGACAGGAGCGTGGCGGTTTTACGATAATATGCTAACCTTGGTTTACCTTGATATGAAAGCCTTTTTAGACTTGTTAACATTTCCCTCATTCAGACGTCGATGTCAGATTTGAATGGAATGATATCGAGGATGACTTTTCAGAATAGGAACGCGAGGCAAGAGATCAACGTTGAAGCTTTTCTTCCCAGGTATCTGACACGGAGAAAATCTCACCTTGAGATCATCTCAATTGGTAATATGGCATGTGAGAGTGTTAAGTGAATCGATAATAATAAGTCACCACTTCCTAGCGCAACCTCTTTCATTTAGCATCGATTCACTTTTCCACGATCAATGATGAAACTCAGTAATTAGGATTGAAGGCGTCTATAAAGTTATATATATCACCGATGCACTGCTATAAATAAACCAAACTGTAGCTTAGCAACCATTTATATGCAGGCCAGCTCGTCTGATAGGGCTGATTTAAAATAATAATAATAATAATAAATAATAATAAAAATAATCATAATAAAAAACCAAAAAACATTCTTTTAAATCAATAAATGTCCTGCAAATGTTGCTGCTGCCACAGGTATTAATTTCCCATGCATGGTTTGCGTCTAATCCACTTTACTGTATGTGCAGTTATTTCTTAAAACAGTAAAGTAAATGAATCAATCCCAAATGGATGTCTCACAGTGGAAAATAAAACAATTCACGTAATCTTGGTAAGGGTCATTAGTGGCGTGAAAAATGGTTTGGGAGTTGAGCACCCCCCATCCCCCACCCCCCATTTATTTTACTGTCCACAGTGTGTCTTTAATATGAGACCTTCTGCCTGAATAATCCCCGCTGGGCTAAAACCACCTTTTCATGCACCTGCTTTTCAATGCCACGTGCCTTGAAACGTGCGCATTGAGCAATCGAGGCATTCCAGAAATAGAAAAGCGTCTCCAGCATACTGCTTTGCTAAGATACGTTTTCGAAACGTTGGCAAATGGGCGAGGGAGATTTGTATTGTTACGAGTTGAGCCGCATACCGTTTGAATAAAGCGATAGCACTGTAACTGCTACGTGGATCTGATAACAAGAATAATTTTAGCCACTTGCGTGGGAAGTATTTAACAGTGCTAAAAAAGCCGGTTTAAACGATAACATGGCGCTTTTTTTAAAAAAAATCGCATCTATCTTCTTTGTGACGTCAAGAAACCGTGATGAAAACGTGCATATTCAGGTTGCGGTAAACACATTCCACGAGGCTGGAAGATAATCTGATGGTTCGGCGAGTTTCAGGCGAGGGGAAGACAAAACAGTCTTTGAAAGTGCTCAGGTTGCTGCTGATTGGTTGCCGATAAACGAAACGATGTATGATGTCACCAAGTGGGCCGCGAGTGCATCAAGATGACAACGGGCACGAGAGAATGTTTTGCATGCGGGTATGCCAAACATACACTTTTAAGTGTGTTCGGCCATTCTGGTCGTTTTTAACCTTTTCATGCACCAATAATGGTAACTTGGAACCTGATAACATGATAAGCTCTCCACTGTAGTCGACGCTGTACTTGAAAGGGTTAATAAGATCCCATACAAAGGTTTTTTTTGTTTACTTTTTAACAAAAACAACAATCCTCAGTTTTTCAGTCAACATTCTACACAACTGGGCAAGGAAAAAAAAAAAAGAGAAACATGCAAAATGCGGTGTGATTCAAAGCCTCAGTGTTTGAACTTTCAAGTCAGTGCGCTAACCACTTTAGTCCACCATCCTGCCCACTGCGAGCGACCATCACAATCATCAAAATGCTGAACAACTTTTGTCGGGGCGCAGGCCGCCCACATCGCATTCGGCAATATTACAATCTTTGCGATGGCTCCCCGTGTGATTCCCGATTGAGTTTAAGGCTTCATTATTGGTTTTTAATTCATGTCTTTCTTTACCCTAGTGCAAAAAAAAATAAATAAATACATACCTGGGATTGACTCATTCACTCCCAAAGACGTTTTTAAACGTCTTTTCAGACTTGGTCTAGAATTGGCTGGTACTGAATGAGTTCTAAATGCCCGGATTCCTAAAAAAAACATGAAAAAAAATAAGCTTTGGCACCGAATGTGTTAAATGGTTTGAAAGCTGACAAAAGCCAATCGCACGGTGATAAACGGGCGACAAGTTTATCCCCAAAAAAGAGCAAGCGTGACAAATGCAGCCGGTGACAAGTGAATGGCAGTCAGTCTGGACTTTCCATTCTCAAGACTGCCAGTCTCAGGTATCGCTCCGGGTTACCGAATGCTAAATGGGGCAGCCTCGCCGTACAAAAGTGCCGCTCGACTGTCTGGGCGGGATTGCCTCGTGATCTCGCCCATTTTTTATTTATTTTTGAAGTGACCTTTCAGCTCCTGAAACCGAGATGGCTAACGGGCAAACGGAGGCGGGTTTAAAACGTTTGGAGGAGTGGGAGGGAGGATGTCATTTGTTGCCAAAGGACTCTGAATGAGCTGCACCGAAACGCTGCAATTTTAACCCCACAATCCTTCTGGGACGTGCCAACTGGCAGCAGGCAGCAAATGAAGCGTTTTTTTTTCTTTTTTTTTTCGGTAAGATGTAGTGATAGGTTTTTGTCCTCATTAAAACGGAAAGCCCGAGCGCGACCGCTGGCTACCTCATTAGTATTCAACTGCAATCCACTTGAGGTGGATTTCGATTCGAGGGATTTCGGTTGATAGCAGGCCACCGAAGCCGAGCGCAGGATAATGTATCTTGCGATTTAAAAAAACAAAAAAAAAAACGGACACCGTTGACGCTTGCTTTTGGAGTTTGCTAATTTCGTGTTTTGAGTCTTCCTGGTGTCTTGTTTTGTTGTTTGTTTTTTTTAATGTTCTAATAAACACACGCTTCAGCACACTTTCTGCTGAACGTGCCAATCGCTCCGAATTGTCGCCCTCACTCGAGAGCTGCGGCGGGGGTCATTAAATTTACCCAGCTGATCAAATCAGCGGCATTCAAAAGGAGCTCACGCTGCTATCATGAATTTCCGAAAGTGCTGATGATGTCGTGGGACCAGCTCGCCTACAGTGAGGGAAGAATTTTTGCATCCATTCAGAGATCCACCCCCCCCCCCTCCTCTAATTCCCTCTTGGACTATTCTGCACAGTAATCCACTTAATTTACGTATGCAAGCCCCTCCCTTATGGATTGACGAATGCGCTCGACTAATCCCACTGACACAGCTCGGGAACATGGAAATCAGGACATATAGCCTATATAAGTCTATTTTCTACGCCTGCGTTATGTACAGCCCAAACGACTCCCCTCCCCGAATTTAGCGATACAATCGGCAACACATGCAGATAGTCATCCATATACAGTATGATCATCCCGGCGGGCAAAATGTCTCCTCTTATTTGGCATTCCGTATGAACCTCGTCTGTCTTTTTCACAATGCGCAAGGGGTGAAGCACATCTGTGCATGGTGAATGTTAATGTTGTACCCCCCCCCCGCCCCCCTCCCCTGCAGTGTCCACTCTCCTCGGCGCTTTCAACTTGAACCCATCTGCACTCGAGTGACCTGTTTTTCCACACGGCGTTCGCCGAAGGCCGCCGGCTATTTGCTATTGCACAGGAGCGGTTATTGGCAGGATTATGCGGTCGCCAAATATGACCGATTTGTTTTTTTTTTTTTTTTCCCCCGCGTTCTGAAAGTAAGACTATATAAAAGGTCAACGTGTGGTTCTCCAGGAGAAAAAATTCATTCATTCATTTTCCGAACCGCTTAATCCTCCCAAGGGTCGCGCGGGGGGTGCCGGAGCCTATCCCAGCTGTGTTTGGGCAGTAGGCGGGGGGCACCCTGAACCGGTTGCCAGCCAATCACAGGGCACACAGAGACGAACAACCATCCGCGCTCACACTCACACCTCGGGACAATTTCGAGTGTTCAATCAGCCGGCCATGCATGTTTTTGGAACGTGGGAGGGAAGCAGAGTACCCAGAGATCACCCACGCAGGCCCGGGGAGAACATGCAAACTCCACACAGGAAGGCCGGACGACCTCTGCACTGTGAGGTCGACGCGCTAACCACTGGACCACCGGGCTGCAGGAGAAGAAATGCAAGATGCAAATCGCTCATCAGCGAAAAGAAATTTAGCTTCCCTCGGCCGTTTAATTCAGTTTGCTGCACTGGAAAAGATGGAGGATGGAATCAAGCTATCATACTCCCATTTGGGGCTTCTCTCTAAAAACGTCATTAACTCATCCAATGCCAAGGACGTGTTTTTTTTTTTGTTTTTTTTAAAGAATCCAGGCATTCAATCCCAGGTATGTCTTTATGTATTTAAAAAAAAAAATGCACATGCTAATTTAAAGAAGCGTGTGAAAATGGCTAACCCTTTCTGGGACAGCGGCCACTGCAGTGGGCAGGATGAAAACAACAAACAGAGAGCAGGAGTCAAAGAGAAAAAAAAAAAAGTGATTCTCCGCTCTCTGCATGGACTAATATTTACTTCATGAGGCCGTCCCGAGCAGCAAGCGCAACACATCAACGTCGCTCGCCGTCTTTTGCTATCGTCCCCCGACAGAAAAGAGCGGATAGACGAGTTGACAGCTGAGAAGGATGCGGGCAAAAGGGTTAGAATGACATGCGGGGACATGTTTTGAGCTCTGCCTTCACTTGACAGCGCAGGGGGTTAATTATGGATGGCCCTCTTAGTGTCGGCGAGGACTCGACGCTAAGTCGAAGAGACGAGCGGAGCCTCGCCTGCCTCCTGGCTATGCTTCCTCTAATGTTTTATTACTGCGAAAGGTTACAACGGGTGGCGAGGCTCCACACTCAAGATTTTGAAACAAGCTCGCTGACAGAACGAGTTAACCACATCCTCGGTTAATATCTTATGGCTGACCCATTTGTCTTGACGCGCTTGTGTGAGAAAAAGCATTGTCGTCGAGTCCTTTTTCGCAAACTTTTCCGAACTCGTCGTCTTTCCTTTCCAGGGATCCGCAACTACCATTTCATCGGTTGCCGACAGTCCGCGATGAGTCCGAGCCGAGAGTCCAAATGTCAAACAAGCCGCAGCAGACTTTTACGGCCAATGAAAATGACAAGTTCTATCACATGATTGACCACCGGGGTCGCACCAGGAGGGCAACCTCCTCAGGGAAGCGCACCGCAAGTCAAGGGTCAAGAAGATAGAACACGGGTGTCAAACTCAAGGCCCGGGGGCCAGATCTGGCCCGCCACACCATTTTATGTGGCCCGCGAAAGCAGCTCAAACATGTCAACTTCCGCGATCCTTTCTAAAGTGTCGACCAAAATGTTTAATTCTCACATGTAAAAAATAAGAGATATATTCTAAGCATTTTCTTGGAAACCGAACCCCTCATGATAGTAACTTAAACAATACTTGAATCAACAGTTTCAGTCATAACGGCCCTCCAAGTGAAACGGTCACTAAAATATGGCCAACCCTGAGATAGAAGCTCGAAAAGATTCTAACAACCCCTCCGGCATTTATTTCCCTTTTAGAAATGTCAGGACCTCTGATTTGATTGGATGAAATCCCCGATGACTCAAAAATCATCTCCAAGATGCTTTTATATGGTTTCCGAACAACGTATAAGCATTTTGGATAACTATGCATGGCATTAAAACCCTTTGAGGGTCAGCAGTCACGACAGTGGACAGCTTCTCGTGTTATCAGTTTACAGAGTGCATGAAAAGATTAAACAAGCAACAGGGGCAATTTGCGTCATTGACGATGAATACCATCATGACCAAAGACAAAATCTTGAAATAAAACATTATACTCACCACAGATCCCGATGCCGGGGGGCGGCAACGGAGCAACCTTTCTTCGCTCCCGCCTGTCTTCGTAAGTCAACCGTTTTCACTTCGACTGAGTGTTGTTGTGAAAGTGTCCAAAAAAAAAAAAAAGGATCGAACGAAATAAGCGGCGACCGCATCGATGGACCTTCAGAATAAAATTTGAAATCATGTCCGACATCGTCCTTCCCTGGAACGGGATTCTGAAGGCGCTGGGGCAAATAATATTTACATGGCAACAGATTGAAGCTGAAATCTGATTGGACAAACAAAAAAACAAACAAACAAACAAAAAAACTATGAAACAAAGATAAAAGATTGTTGGAAATGAATTATGACAGCTTCATTTAAGTTCTGAATGTGATTCTGATGTTTGGGTCAGCAGAGAAGGCCTCACTGTTTTTTTTGTTTTGTTTTTTTTAAATGAGGTTTTGGTTGTATTGTTCTGTTCCCGCAATGCTCGACTGTGACAGTGGACTGAGACCGAACAGCACTTGGTGGTTTCCAGACGGACATTTTATTGCTTGTAAAATGTCTGTCACAACAATCCGTCATATCCTCACATGATGTTATCCTGCAGATGAGCACATTTTCGATTCCGCGGACTGCAATTATCTCGGTGTGGTCTCACTTTGCGGGATCGTGGTTTTCGAGCCGTTTCCGGCTATGAAAGCTACACACAATGGGAAAACCGCCACGGTAATACCCGGTTTGCTTTCGGAGACAGCTTTGTAGGCTGCGGAAAAGCACAGTGCAGTCATTTCGCCCAGATTGGAATTATAGATTGTCAAAAAGAGTCATCTGCTGACATTTTCAAGTTAAGTCATTTAACCGGTACTCATTTAGCGAATTTCATCGACAACCAGCAACTTTTAAATTGTGGCAAAATTTAATGTTAGATCCTGCCGTCCTCCATTTTTTTTATTTTATTTTTTTATTATTATTTTTTTTGTGTGTTGCACATTAGCATTGAATTTGTGCTTGGTGCACGAATGAGTCACGTTTTGAGAGCTAATTCACCTGAGATGGTTTGGAGTCAATCCCTGTTATGAAGCATTTCACCTGCGGTGTTTGCAATTGGGAAACCGGAGGGCGATTTTTGCGTCGTCATGGGGAATCCGGGCCATCTGGTCTCATTCATCATTCTCTCTCATCTTGTCACTCCATATCAGGCCGACACTCCTCCCTAATTTTCTTCCTAATTTGTTTAGATGCAGGAAGAGCATGAAGAGCAAAAGGAGGGGTTGGGGGGGGGGATTATTGGACATTGAAATGTAGAAACAAGTAGAGGGGAAGAGACAGTAAAAAGGAGAACTGCAGAGTCCGCTAAAGTGTGTGTGAGGTCACTAAGGTCTGTGTGTATGCGACGACTATCTCCTTCGGTAAACTAACTGAACATTCGGAGCACTTTGTGTGGTGACAAAGTCCCCGCCGATCACACATTTACAGGATTTTGAAATGACCTCAAAGTCCTTCACACAAAACATCGTGATTTCCTGACGCAATTTTTGTTTGAAATAGCGGCAACACGTTTGGAGGATCATCTGGGAACTACCGTAGTTGTTTGGGTGAGGCTCTCAAGATTGTGCACATCTCGCACGACTTTAAACGGAATGAGAGGAGGCACTTCCGCTGGCTATGAAACTAATCAGCTGTGTTCACGCCCACAACGGCGCAAGCGCCCGTTTCTGACTGCGCCCAAAATATCAAGCTCCAACCACTCACATGGGTAAACCGACCAAATAGCGGTGTTGGAAAGCGTTCACCCACTTGTTACACTTGTTCCCCTTTTCCGCTAAGCTAACATTGAGTTATTCTCGAGGGCATTTGAACAAATCGCTCATGCTTTACACCGGCCCCCCGTAAGGCATGTTGACATTACTTTAATCTCACGCTTCAGGAAAAGCAAAGGAAGCCTGCGCTGTGCATTTGGTAAAAGAAAAGTATAAATTGTGGAAAGGTGAAGATTTTGGCTTGCTAGCCAGGAAACTGCTTCTCGTTTCCTCCTTCGTAAAAATGAGCAAAGCAGGGCTGACTTTTGTAACAGCGCAAGAATCATCTTGTCTAGGTGCTTAAGTCTGCCTATTTACTCCCTGGTGGAGCAAGAGTCCGGGGTTTTTTTTTTTTCTCAAGCTGACAGGGTTTGAATCAGGGTTCGCTAATCCTTAGCATTAGCATGAAAATTGCTCCGTGGACTGAACACTGCTGGCGTTTGACTAAACGTCCTTGGGTGAGTTCCGACACAATCCAGAGCAGCTCCCATAGCTCAATTTCCATTGCTGAAGTCATTGTTTTCTTTTTTTTTTTTGGGTCCCAGCATTTCAATATTATTTCTCATAAATGGAGCCTGCGCGTTTGATTCTTTCCAGCGTTGGTCTAATATGCCTTTTGTAGAAAAATGAAATCACAGTTGAGATTGCTGCGGATGAAAAAGGAAATGAAAGGCTCTCAGGCTACTTTTAGAGGGATGTGGACCAAAAAAAAAAATGGCTATGCCCATGAATGTACATGAGAACAAAGAAAATACAAAATATAAACACAGAAGGGTAAAAAGGCAGTAAAAAAAAGAAAAAGAAAAAAGAAATGGATCATGTTTAAAAGCCCGCACAGTAGGCGCATACGGCACATCCCCGAGGCAGGCTGGAACATTCCCCAAAAGGAAATTACTTTGAAATTCTGTTGCCTAGAAATGCGGACACCACAAATATTCTGTATTGAGAAATTCACTGACTGACACTTCAACAATAAAAAATATTTTTTTTGGGGGGGGGGGGCGGTAGACAATAGATGCTTATGAGATTCCGCGTCAAGTTCCAGGAACGTGTTGATGTCATGCTGAAAATGCCACCCATATAGACATTTAAATATACACTCCAGCGATGAATTGACAGGCCGACAAAGAAATCCGTCATTGCAGCCTTGAGACGGGCAAACATCAGACAGACCATAATGATGTGCAGCTTTGATGTTCAAGGCAAAACTCCTCACATGACAACATCATGAATGCACCATTTAACTTCGGGACAGTGACTTCGTATTTCATTATTTATGTTTATAAAAAAAATAAAAAGAAAAAAGTTTGAATGAGCATGTACTTGTAATTACTTTCTTCTTTTTGCTCTACATGTCTGGAGCAAATAAGAGGGTGAGGTGGGGGGAGGGGTATGGGGGTGGGGTGGTAGTGCAACAGAATGGTAGGAAATTGGGTACAGTGTAAGCTAGATGCAGTAAATAGGGGCAGAACTGAAGAGCCCCTCACTCACCGACACATTTTATTTTTTCAGAAATAGGCGACGAGCAGACGCTACTCGGTTCACTTTGTAATTTCACACACGGAAAGTGGCCAGCCACTCTGGACCCCCAGCGATTTGCGCGCAAACAATAAAAAGTCACCCCCCCCCCACCCACCCGCCAATAATATGTCCTCTTCCACGTGACTTTGATTTGTTGATTTCAGGCCGGTTGTCTCGGTGAACGTGTTGGGCGGCGGCGCCCGTGTCAAAATGGAATGCCCTCGTGAAATCGACGGCGTGCACGAATGCGATTGTCGGCGAGCGTTCGTGATCGAGAGAGCAAGGCCTGAAATGTGGATGGAACCTCGCGGTGCAGCTGTTTTTACTCCGGAATTCAGTCGAGTTTAATATTGAGGGACTCCGAGCTGTCCAAACACATCACGGTGATAACACGCGCTTGCAGTTTTAATGCGCTTGGGTTCCTGCCGAGCCACATTCTCCCCCCGCTCAGATACGGCGGCGGCAATGTTTTCGATGCTTTGCGGATGGATCATAGGTCGACTCCTATCTTGCAGTTGAGCTGGAAATGGGTTGATTACTTGATTTCGAAGGTCCCGTTGATCTTGTTTGGCTTGTATCTCTGCACGGAAATGATGTCGCATTATTTCAACTTTGTGGCCGACCAAAGAAAGGCTATTTTGTAAAATAATGGACAAGTATGTTTTTTTTTTTTATATAATATTGAGTCCACGAGCATCTGCCTACTCCGAAATAAGCGCAACGCCGTTCTGCTCGCAACCTGACGTTAAAATAGCTTGCTTGCTTGCTTTGTGTTTTTATGTGACAGTGACAATGTGTCAAAAGGAAAGATCCCAGTTGCTAGGCAGATTCTAGCGGCCTTAAATAGAACCACGCACGCTGCGTATGTCTATCTACCAGGTTCTATAGCGCTTGTATTCATTAGGGTTATGGTGGAGCAGGAGCCTCTCCCAGTTGAGAGGCGAGTGGGGGGTACACACACTGGGCTGGTTGCCAAACTCTCTGTACAAGTTGTACTTGTGCTAAATATTTACCAAGAGCTCCACAACAAAAGTTTGTTCTGAGCTCAAGTTTGTTCTGAGCTCAAGTTTGTTCTGAGCTCATGCACTTTTTATTCGTACCAGGAAGGGTGACGCTATGTAGGACATTTGGGAATTTTTTTGGGGGGGGTTGAAAAGGCAAGGTAGCTTTAAATGCACTTTCCGTAATTCACAGTACATTTTAAAAACATGAACCCACAAGGGAAGACATTGGAAGGCAATGTTGAGAAATAAAAGGTAGCTCACGTCTAGCTCATGGCTCCCCACCCCCCCCCACAAAAAAAATTCTTGATTGCTTTTTCATTCCGATTCTACATTTTTAAACGATTGTTTGCCTGAATAATGAAACAGAATGACGGTCACTGTGACCTGACTGAATGCTTGACAATTTGCAAACATTGACATGAATACGAGGAAGAACTGATTACATTTCAGCGGTCAAGGCGCGAGGTCACCGTGGCTCTGCACGGAATTTGTGAGATGCAAGTTAGAATTTTTTTTTTTTTTACTGTGCATTACCTCTTCAGACTTGTATTTTAACTGATCCATACTGTGAATATGAAACATATTTAGGTCCGATATATGCTTTTGACAAGGGCATACGGCTCTTTTCCCATCCCGTCCAGTAATCCTTGTCCTCTCACAGTCTGGACATATTTGTAGACGTGTACCATGCTGCAGCGGATTTGCGTGTTCCGGGGGACCTTGCTTGGCATACTGTCCCAGCTGTCACGGTGGAGAACGTGCGCCAAGTTTGACACCGCGGAGTACACTGGAAGCAGGGGTTTGCCAGATGGAACCAGCGGCTCCGCGACTCCAAGATGACAGAAATTCACAAAAGGCGCCCGCACGCATGAACCCGCCAAGTCCTTCGTTGACACACACTTGGCAGGTTTGGTTATATCGGAGCCCGAACAGGCGAGCGTCAACAGCAATCACACTGCTCCGACATCATCTTCCTCACCCCCTCCCCAGAGAGGACGGCACAGAAACGCCAACTCAATCGATATACCTGCCATCTCAGTCAACACGGCAAACGAAGCCTCGCAAATAGCTCAAGCGTTGCTACCAGAACCGGAAAACCTTTTACTTTGAACCCTTACGAGACAGCGGTCACTACAGTGGACATCTTATCATGTTATCGGGTTTCAGGGTTCATGAAAGGGTTAAAGTCGCGTGATACCGTCATGAGTTTCCGATAAAAAGAACGCAATGCGAAGTTGATCTTCTGGTATGGCGTTACGAGTCCAGTCTGACCGGTGTGGAGATCAACGTTATCTGGTGGGCGGCGGCTTCCAATCGGTGCGGTTTTGTTGCGGCATGAGAATGGATAAAATTCCAGATTTTATACGGATAACGGCAATCTCGCATCTCTGGTGCCTCCGCGTTCACGCGCAAACCCCTCAAGTATGCACACACGATCGAAAGATAGAATACCGAAACCCCCGAAAGAAAAACAAATATTGCGAAAAACACCCATGCCAGGAGCACTTATGAAACATCCCACCGCACAAGACCCGCGGCGCTCACCAATCCGTTTGCCTGCGCCTCGATCAAATTTGCCAAATTCGCCTTCGACGAGCCGGCTAGCTTACGCCAAAAAAAAGTTAAGACAACGTCCGAGGAGGCGTACGCAACTTTCAACCACCAGATTGCCCACGTGTGAAAGGACACACCTTGACAATGACTCAGAGCAGTCAGCCAAATTTCCAAACAGGTGCAGCAAGTGTTTTCGCTTGCGCAAAAAAAAAAAAAAAAAAAAAATCAGGATATGCCGATTAAAAAAAAAGTTTTCGGGACACAAAAGAACATACAATGACTAATACATTTTCCCCCCTTTTAGACTTCAAAGCCTTCTACAGAATAGCTTTTAGGATTCGAAAATGGAACGCTTGATTCAAGTCGAGTACAACTTCATTGTCAAATGTGCTGTATACAGCACAGATGAAATTTCCTCCCTCTTAAACAGACAACAAGAGGAGCCGCTGCGGGTGCGGGTGCGGGTGCGGATGTTAAGTGTTCAAAAGAACACTTAACAGTCAAGGTTCAACACATGTCGTCCGAATCAGGTCATTCATGTTAATCATTTGCCGGGATGTTGGAAATACCCCAAGCTCAAAACATGGTCCACGTAGGTAGGGGTGGGTGAAGGGGGGCACAGTGAGTGAACGGTTTCCAAATGAATATCGACTCGTCGTCGGCGGTTGAAAGGGTGGAAGGCCATCAAAAAACATGTGCTTGAAACCCTGAGGAAAACGGGTAGCGCCACGTTTCGTTGCCCCTCCTCTGCGAACAACATAAAACAAGATTAATCAATTTCTCCCAAAGGCAGCGTGTTACATCACTTCTCCTGTTCGCTAAGTCCCCAAACATGGGATCAATCCAGATGAAAGCCATAAAAGCAGTCACTCAGAGCTGACAGATCAAGGCCCGGCAGAGTGAAATGTTTCTGCTATTTTGGCTCTTTCAGAACTGGCGGCATGCGGAGAAACTGCTCATTAGAAGGCAAGTGTGACAGAACCTCTCTCACCCCCCCTTTTCCCTCCCCCACACGCCGCCACTCCACTAGAACTCATCCAAACAGAGGGGGAGGCAGAGAAAGGAGGAGGAGGCGAGATGCAGATGGTGGTAAAAATTCTGAGAAGAGAGGCGAAAAAAAAAAAAGGCACAGGCGGAAAAGGAATGCTGGGAGGTGGAGTGAAAGTGAAACGAGAGGAGATGGGAGGCTGAGCGACACGGCGGCGGAAGGAGAGAGACGGGGCGACGGAGAAAGGAAACATGCCAGCGGACGTCATTAGCCCTTGGGACCAAAGGCTGTTTAACGAGCACGCTCACAGCACCACTCCATTATCGGGGGGGTGCCCGCTGGCGTTAAGCCTCC
>NW_017805408.1:93257-110770 GCF_001891065.2 Hippocampus comes
AACGTGTGGCGAAAGCAGAGCAAATACACGCACGTTGCTAAGCACACCTCGTTCCCTTCCCCTTTCTTTGTATTGCTCGAAGGAAGATAAGAATTTGGCTTCGCACTCCACCCGTTGCCCTCCTTTGAACCCTAAGAAGGATAATTGTCATGACACGTCGCACGCCGATGTCGAGCGGTCGGCCGAACGGAACCGGCGCCGTTGGGAGGCGCGGCCGTCATTTCCCAACAGCGTGGCGCAAAAACCCCGGCGGAGGTCAGAGTCGGTTAATTGGCAGCTCCGCCGAAACACCTCAGCATTTCATTTGTGAAGGCTCGCGAATGAAACAGCATTGGCCAAAAATTAAAAAAAAAAAATTCTGAGAAGAGAGGCGAAAAAAAAAAAAGGCACAGGCGGAAAAGGAATGCTGGGAGGTGGAGTGAAAGTGAAACGAGAGGAGATGGGAGGCTGAGCGACGCGGCGGCGGAAGGAGAGAGACGGGGCGACGGAGAAAGGAAACATGCCAGCGGACGTCATTAGCCCTTGGGACCAAAGGCTGTTTAACGAGCACGCTCACAGCACCACTCCATTATCGGGGGGGTGCCCGCTGGCTTTAAGCCTCCAGGGGGTCTGCTGCGGCGTGTTCCATCATGGGGGGGAGCACAAGGGGGGGGGGGGGGAAAAATTTGGCTTAGCACTCCACCCCTTGCCCTCCTTTGAACCCTAAGAAGGATAATTGTCATGACACGTCGCACGCCGATGTCGAGCGGTCGGCCGAACGGAACCGGCGCCGTTGGGAGGCGCGGCCGTCATTTCCCAACAGCGTGGCGCAAAAACCCCGGCGGAGGTCAGAGTCGGTTAATTGGCAGCTCCGCCGAAACACCTCAGCATTTCATTTGTGAAGGCTCGCGAATGAAACAGCATTGGCCAAAAATTAAAAAAAAAAAATTTAAATCACAAATCAATGCAACACACATCAGTAACACACAATTATCTCGACACACATGCTACAATAGCAGCCCCATAGCAACCTGCAGCAGTGTCTTCCCCCCGCCCCCTTCTCAAAAGTTCAAGCGGCTGCCACCGAAAGTCAGGAGGGATGGATGAGTATTATCCTCTGCAGTGCTGACACCGGTTGCGGCAAAAGCTGCCAAGATTAAACCCTCCCTATAAAACTATCTGCTGGAGACGAGCGGCTGGCGGTGGTGGGGGAGGGGGGAGGACCGCGGAGTTCACAGGCGGGGTGGATGTCAGCTCCATCTCGACAGAATCAACACGCAGCGAAGAAGCCCCCGATAAGGCGGCTTAAGTTCCTCAGTTGGAGAAGACGTTCTCCCGATGCCCACTTACAAGTGTGCAAAGTTCTGCTGAGATAACTATGCACACACACACACACACATAAAAAAAAAATTAAATAAATAACGGACGCCTCCAGACGCAGATGCTGACACGTGTCATGATAATGATACGCTGACACGCAAAGCCCACCGAGACTGGAGCGGATGCTTGCCAAAATAAGCAACATCCAGCGCGCTCGGGAAAAGAGAAAAAAAAAAAAGGAGTCTTCTTAACAGACATATTGAAGGGATCAGTGAGAAAGTGGGATAAAAGGCGAGATGCAAAAGTAGAGGATAGAGATGAAAGACAACCGGCAGGACAAAAAGGCAAAGCGATGACGAACCGAAAGATAAAAGTCTCACGAAGGCAAAAAAAAAAAAAAAAAAAAAAAAAAAAAAAAAAACAGCGAGGAGGCTGGAGATGACACAGGCCGGGTTGACAAATGCACACGCAAACGTTCCTCTTCCGGAGAGCCGTTTCTAATATTTTGCTTCTATAGGTACAAGAGACGAGTAACATTTCAGACATGCATGCGAGGCCGAAAAGAAAACACGGGAAAACAAAAGCGCTGAAAAGCGCGTGCGGCGCACATCTCCAGAGAGGAAAGCAGAAGCAGTGGGACTGAAAGTTTTTTTTTTCTGTCATGTCTCCCTTTCTCTTCATCCCTCACATTTGTCACCCCGGCCACAGCGCGCATTCGCTGTGGGCTCCAAAACAGCCCCCCCCCCCCACACCCCCACACGCTTCTTTTCAAAGCATACTTTCAATTTCGTCCTCTCATCGAATATTCTTTTCATTTCAGGATTAATCACACAACCTTTGTGTGTGTCAGTAGCTTCAGAAAAGAAAATGAAAAGGGACATTAAGGTCAAGGTCCAAACAGGCTCACTCGGTTGTAAATTCGTACTTCTCGGAATCGCAAACTCTAATTGGTCAGTAAATAGGAAGGTGTAGTGGTTCATATTAAGACTTTTTTTTTTTTTTTTTTTGGTGCTGCAGTATTCAGTACAGTTCAGAGGTAAGCCAACATTGGGACAGGAACTGGAACGGCCGCCCATCTTAGCCTATTTGCACGAATTGATGAAGTCGTCTCAAAGTGAGCGAATTGCCGTTTTTGGCCCAACCCAAAATCCATCCGCTGCGGCGTAACGGAAACACATCCACACGTACCTTGAGGCTTCTGTAATCCTCGAGGTTTAATCAATATTGTTCCATCAACTAGCGGATCTTTGTTGTATTAGTCCGCAGCTGCTATATCCCAACATTGAATGAGCGGACACAGAGGCGACCTGTCCGCAAATGAAATCCCGTTCAATTTCAATCGCTCTCATGGGCAGCAAATGTTAACACAGGCTTGGTTGGCTGTCAGCTTTTTTTTTTTTTTTTTTTAATGTAAACATCATTCCAGTACATCAATATTTGCGATTGCTATTTAGAAGTTGTTACACCGTCGGCTACATTTAATGAATGTCCACGCACGCACAGACAAGACAGAGCCGTTTGGTTTCATGACAGACGTGTGCTTTGAGGGTTAGTCAAGAAGATAACAGTGATTGGCCGTCATTCGCATCGACATAACAGATTGATTTTTTTTTTTTTTTTAAACAAAACCGACATTTCAATGACAGACGCGGTCGTCGCAGCTCGTTTCCCCATCCTCGCTATCTTCAATATAGCTCACCTAAAAATAGTTTGAGCGAGAGAAGCTGACAAAACAATAAATAAAAGAGTTGTACACAGATGTGGCAAGGAAAAAAAAAAAATGTCAGCGATGTCTTTTTTTTTTGTCTCCTCGTCAGAGCATCTCGGTTCAGCTTCAGTCATAACATTTAGTTCGTTGTCAAAGCTGTTTACCAACTTGGACGGGGATTCCTCGGGAGATTCCTTCTCATGGTCCTTTCTACTTCATGCTTTTTATTTTCCAAAATCCTTCATTTAAATGTCCATTTTTTTTGTAGGGGGGGGGAGTGCATAAAATAAATAGTGCAAGATGGGGGCATTGTCATACTATTGACACGACGGCGTCTACCGTACGCACAGATTGAACGAGCAGGACACACGGACAAGGGTGTGCAAAGTGTGTCTCGCTTTTTCGCGGTTATTAGGATAGAATTAGACGACGAATGGAGGATTTATGAGCAGTAATTGTCTTGCCACTTCACAAAAGCCCTAAGTTGGATTAGGACCAGCCTTCCCACGGGGGAGAAACATAAAACCTTCAAGTGCTACCGTGAAGTTTGAGTGACAGTTTGAAGAAGTGGTTTGAAAGTGTTACTGTAAGAGCAAAATCGCCTTTTGGGGATGAATTACGGCCAGCAACAATATATAAAATACCGTGCGCTCGCGAGAGATGCAACCTTCCTGAAAACTGATTTCTTTCTAGGAATAATTTTAGCTCTCATTGCGTTGTAAATGTCGATTTTTTTTTTTTTCGAACTACCTGGTGATGTTTGTTGGATCGAATTGGAAACTCTTGGTCAGATTCCAGAATGCCGGCGCGGTTGTTTGGTTTGCAAGGAAAAGATCACATTTGAACTCGTGGGGGAGGATTTTCAGGAAGAATGAGATTGTTTCCAATCTTGCCATGGATGAATCGACACAAGAGCTGCACAAAGTCCACCAAGAGGTCCGGGAATCACAAACAGGTGGTCTGGTTTTAGGTTGCCACGGCGGTGGTCATTTGCGTACCTCTGTCGATACGCCGTCGGTTTATGGTGAAGGTGGGGCGCATTCCAGGGAGCCTACATCAGAAAA
This sequence comes from Hippocampus comes, assembly GCF_001891065.2. Lineage (NCBI taxonomy): Eukaryota > Metazoa > Chordata > Actinopteri > Syngnathiformes > Syngnathidae > Hippocampus > Hippocampus comes. Next base: position 97,329 of record NW_017805408.1, read on the forward strand.
AAAAACACACACACACACAAGTAAAGGGTATTGTTGTTGAAACTCTGGAAATTACAACATCTTCAGAAAAAAAAAAAATAGAAAAAAAAAGTGTCGACAACTAAAGCAGCGAAAGCGAAACTGAGAAAGAGACATCGATGAGAGAGGAAATTTCGAATTTGAGATCAAACAGGCCAAAATATAGATATATAAATAAATAAGGGGCTTGAGATAACAAGCATGGGCACAGTGAGGCATAAAAACGGATCACGGGGATGGAATTAGAAAACTTGGGAAGTGAGAGCGGCGAGATAAGAGAAACGGGATGAAAAGAGAGAGAAAGAGCGAATCAAAAGCACGCCGACGTAATTATAAAATGGCACATCGTAAATCAATGCGGATAGCGTCTTTGTGGTTGCGGGCGCCACGGTGAGAGCCGCGCGGCACAAAGGCGCGGTGGGGAGGGGGTCATGCACATGACGCGGACGGAGAAAAATGACGGCGATCGAAAACTCAGTCAGTGCGTGCAATGACGACAAACAGACGTGTGCCAGTCATTCTCGTCACGATACTATCCCAAAGTGCGAAACTGAGAAAGAGACATCGATGAGAGAGGAAATTTCGAATTTGAGATCAAACAGGCCAAAATATAGATATATAAATAAATAAGGGGCTTGAGATAACAAGCATGGGCACAGTGAGGCATAAAAACGGATCACGGGCATGGAATTAGAAAACTTGGGAAGTGAGAGCGGCGAGATAAGAGAAACGGGATGAAAAGAGAGAGAAAGAGCGAATCAAAAGCACGCCGACGTAATTATAAAATGGCACATCGTAAATCAATGCGGATAGCGTCTTTGTGGTTGCGGGCGCCACGGTGAGAGCCGCGCGGCACAAAGGCGCGAGCGCTTGACGAGTGTTTCGAATGTAAACGAAGGGGGGGGTGGGGGTGGGGGTAACACATGACGCGGACGGAGATAAATGACGATCGAAAACTCAGTCACTGTGTGCAATGACGACAAACAGACGCGTGCCAGTCATTCTCGTCACGATACTATCCCAAAGTGTGGACTGCAAGGTCAGCAGAATGGAAAACTCGGGAGTCTGAGTCCACCCAGTCGCCCTAGAGTGGCGACTGACTGGCAATATTTGCAATTTATTAAAAAAAAAAAAAAAAAAACACTGCAAGCTGTTTGAAGCGAGTCCCAGTTGAAGTCAAACTAAACATCAAACAAAGAGAACAACATAATGCGTGTTTAAAACGAGTGAAAATCCGCTTACCTTAACACTAACAAACTATGCCGATGATTAGCATCCATAGCCTAATTTTCGGCGTGACAAATAGTTGAATACAAACCGTGGCGCAGCACATGTAGACAGACAATATAACAATACTTACAAACATATCTTCTTTGTCCTACATGCAAATCCCTGTCATGATGAACACAGCAGTATGAAGAAGCGAGTTACAAATGATATTTAACGCGTCACTTGAATTTTCTATGACCAAATTCCAGTTTCATTTGGGGCTCTAAACAGACGAATTCGTTTTCGCGGTTCCGCGTTGCGCTTTGCCCGGCAGAGTAGGTAGCGCAATTGAAAAGGCCGCACTGGGAAAACTGCCTGGGGCCTTTCTTGTCTACAGCTTCATTTCAAGGAAGGTTTGCTTTGTCAGCCGCAGAGTGAAGAGGCCACACAATTACACCGTTCTCCAAACAGTAAGTAGTGTGATGTGAATCTTAATTTTGCTTGCATTCTCTCTCTCCCTCCAACTCTTCCTAACACAACATTTTTTGCACATCAGTATCAAGGATAGGCTGCAATGTCAGTCTCTAAACGAACGCCAGGATTTATTATGAGAGATTGCTGCTGTTAAAATGAACAATCAATAAAAGTTGACAATTTCACAACCGTTACCTTACACAGCGCCCCAGGAAAAAAAAAAAGGGCACCTCGTCATTTCGCGTTTATTACATTCAAGTGTAAATGACTCTGTTGTTATACATAATCACCGTAATCTGCTGAATAAATCGGAACCCCCGCTATCATAAATACGGTCGTCGTGGACTTTCTTGGATTTAAAACGTGTGTGGGGGCGGAGCCTCTACAGATGAAAGAACATAAGACAGGGGGAAGGACACGCTTAATATCGACTTGTTTATGTGCTCTTACCAATGTTAAATTAGTGAATCGCACTAAGTGTACCGTATTTTCCGCACTAAAAGGCGCACTGGATTATGAGGCGCACCTTCAATGAATGGCCTATTTTGTAACTTTTTTTCATATATCGGACGCACTGGATAAAAGGCGCAATCTACAATGCATCCACTAGATGGAGCTACGCTCCTTCCGTACGATTCGAGAGGCGTTCATGACCGCCTCCGAAAAACGTAAATTCACGTGGACTTCAATGAAACTACGAAAATTGAAAATAATGCATAGAATTTATTTTGTCATTTCCTCGCTTGATTTTCTGTTTTGATGCATTATTTTCAATTGTCGTAGTTTCATTGAAGGAATCGTTAATTTACGTTTTTCCGAGGCGGTCATGAACGCTTCTCGAGTCGAAAGGAAGAAGAGAAGGCACGGAGACGGACAAAGACATACCTGTATTTTTTGAGACTGTGAAAACCATTAATAAAGTGTGCGTTTTAAAAAAACAACGCCACAGCTCTCCTTTTTTCGGAGCTGCAACATAAACTTATTTAATAAAACAGCGACACAGTTCACTGAACCAACAGCAAGTTATAACATTGAAAGCATGTCTCCAGCAAGGAGCCATCTTGGGGTCGGCATATTACCGTAATGACCATACACAAGGCACACCGGATTTTAAGGCGCGCTGGGAGCTTTTAAGAAAATGGAAGACTTTTCGGTGTGCCTTAGAGTGCGGAAAATACGGTACACTGTATTTCGTCAAGCTACGGCAGGAAATAGCACGGCAATAGTTTCAACTGCACGGAAACCATCTACCCATCGAGTTTGTCTGTTACTTTTTTATTAGCGACATAAGGAGACACACACACACACACACACACACACACATCCAAAATTGTTGCTTCCATATTTTTTCTGCTTTTAGTTGCGCGGCAGGGGAGCGGCACACACAGCTCGGTACCGTTTCTTAACTGTGCTGCACGATTCCGTAGTATCGCTCTCCTGACAGTGCCGACGTGTCCTTCGGGGGCTTAAAGGGAGCCAAAAACTGGAACGTTTTAAAAGACGGCTGGTTTGTTGTGGGGCATGTGCGCTGATGTTTGTGCTTTTTTTCAAAAATATTCCAGTGTATAAGAATGTGTGTCGATATGACTTTGGGTGATCGTTTTATTTTTCGTGACAGATTTAGTTGGCTGCAACTGCCACGAATGAAAAAAAAAAAAAAAGTACGACTCTAAAACAGGTTTTGCAAATCAGCTAAATGGATATTTGATTTAAGGGAAGAAAAAAACCTGTTGAACCTTTTGAGGGACAGCGGTTACGACAGTGGACAGCTTATCAGGTTATCGGGTTACAGGGTGCATTGAAGGGTTAAATTTGTTTACACTTTACGACCACACCGGACACTTGAAAATTTGAAACTGTTCGACTGGAATTTGCGGAAATTAATTTCATGAGCCATTATGCTTCACTGTTGAGGTTCTTTTGGACTGACACAGTGGATATAACATAGATACTGTATATACACGCCCTCATTCAAAAAGCAGGTTGTTGTGCTCTATATAACCCCCCCCAAAAAAAAAAAAAAATTACACATTTCTTATTTTTGTTTGCGTGCACCACAATGACCCTCCTGATTTTTATTATTATTTTTTTTTTGCACCAAAACCATATTTCCCCCTTGCGGGACTTCTTGAAAGGTCTGTTATTGTTTATCACAACGGAGTCAGTATAGTCCCCAAAGAGGGCTCAGGGATAAGCAATATACTCGGAAAGCAAAACAGAGGCTTTTACCATATGAAAGGCAAAGGGAGAAAAAAAAAAAAAGAGGGATGGAAATAAAAAGAGGATGGGATGATGGAGAAAGTGAGAGAGAGCGAGAGAGACTCGCACAACGACATAGCTGTATTCCCCAAGTGGCTTCTGTTCTGTCTTGTTGGCTCTTTGCGGCTCCAGCTCTCCGGATTACCGCATTTACACTTCTGCTTAAAAATAGCTCCGCGATAATTTATTTAGTTTTGACTACGCCTCCCCGCTAATGCGTTCCCTGAGAGTGCAGCTACATATACGTAGACATACATTTGCACTCTTCCCCTCGCAAAATCAGATTCGCGCGCTCTCAAATAGGCAGTAACTTTGACGAAATTGCGGAAAAGCGTCCGATACGGTTTCATTTTCTTGTTTCGAAGCAGTCGATGGATTGATGTCAACTCGGTTGAAATGAAGATTCAAATTGGATGATGTGGGATATTTTAATTGCCGGAGATCGTTGCACATAAAAACACTAACACCTGGAAATTGAGAGCATCGTACACACATTTTGGGTCGGTAACTTGTGCCTGTTTGATGATTAAAAAAATAATAATAATAAAATAAATACAATAGTGGTTCCAGACAGTCACTTAAGACGGACCAAGGAGGATATTGATCTCTGCCACGTCAATGTTGCTGCCATGGGATTGGGGGATTAGATTAGTGGGTTTAAAGGTCAGGTGGTCAGATGTCCATAACAGGTCCACGTGAATCTTTTTTTCAAGGATAAGCTTTTAGGCCAATGTAAAATTCATGGGGGGGAGAAAAAAAAAAACGAAAATGTGTTACAAGAACGATCTCCATTTTGCCCTTGGGATACATCTGTCGAGTGTCTTTTGAGCACCCTTAAAGGAAAAGATTTGAACGGTGCACGCTCAAAAATCATCACACTTAAACACGATGCTATGAGAAAGACTTGAAAGAGCCAAGACGGGAAGGCTCGGCTAGCGGTTTGAAGGAAGGAAGAGCTTCAAGGTTAAAAAGGGATCATCAGTCTTTGTAGCATGGCGAGGCCCATTTTCGGCAGAAATGTGATGACTCGACAATGGGGGGGGGGGGCGTAGGGATGAAGACGACAGGAGCAGAGAAATTCCAACTCATCTCTTCACTTTTGGATTTTGTCTCACTTGCGTCAGCTTCCAAAGGTCGCGACACCGTTGGCCCCTGATGACCTCACAAGGCGCTGTGGTTCAGATAAACCTCTCAACTATTTCCTTTTGCGGCAGCCATAACGGGACTTCATTGGTCCCGCTTCCATTTCTGCCCTCCTACGGCAAGTCAGATTTTCTACGGCGAAGAGGCGGCGCTGCGTGTTATTTAATTTTTATTTTTTTTTCTATTCACACTTTCAAATGATTCAATTCTCAGGAGAAATCGATGCGACGGTAATTGATTTATGAGCCCCTTCTAAATTATCGGTGGTAGACTTCACAGTGCCTTTGAACTCATTCACTCCCAAAGACGTTTTTAAACGTCTTTTCAGACTTGGTCTAGAATTGGCTGGTACTGAATGAGTTTTAATAGCTTTTAGGATCGGCACAGTCATTAAATTTAACCTGGAACCAGAACGTACTTTTTTTTTTTTTAAATGTCTCTGCAGGTTTGAAGCTCAGTAAATGTATTTTGTATACATAAAGATTTTAAATTGAATCCGAAGGAGGGCGTTGCACTGGAATCCTTCTTAAGCATACCGACAACTCAGGTTAAGCTTTTAGGATCTTATTGCACTTGTCAAAGGTTCCGCCACGAAAAACCCACGTGTTATTTTGTCAATATTTCATACAGGAAAAGTATTCCACAACACGAAAAAAACCCTTCCAATTCCAAATGCAAAGTAAATGATCCCGATAAATGAAGGTGAATTGAAATCAAGGCTTGCTCCATGGGACAAACGTAATCATGATGAAAAGGAAATCGTAATTTTTGCTCCATTAAAAACTTTTGGAAACACGTTAATTTGCCTCGAGTGTCTCTGGGATTCGGGGAGTCGAAACTAATGTGCTTGTCTGGTGATTAAATAAGATATGAAGCCGACAATTTGTGCCGCCGGTGCATATCAAGCTGGTCGTACTTGTTAAAGTGTTTGGGAGTGTGACAGTGAGTCTTTTTTCATGAGTGGGCAAGTGCATCTGTGCAAGCACTTGTGAAGACACATTTAAGTGTTAGTTCTTGAGGTGCTATGACAAAGATTTCCTTTTTTTTTTTTTCTCTGAGGCGATATTGTGGCCAAAATATGGACCATACATTTAATCCAGCAGCAGAAATCATGCAGGGCACAAAATCGCTTGAATATACTGTGATTAAAAAGCAAAAAAATTGTGAGCAAACGGACAGTTGTTTATATACTGGACACTGTCAAACTCATTTTTGTCGCAGGCCACTTTGGAGTCAAGTCTTCCCTCGGAGGGCCGTAACGACAGTGAAACCGAATAAATTTGCACGGAATCATCTCATCGGATTATTACTTGTACACAAACAAATTGATGGATTACTCGTTTTGTAATCACTCAGGTCAACTATCAGTTTGTTCAATTAGGTTGAAAGTTTCATTTTTTTTCCAGACGATGGTCTCTTTTGGTCAAGAGGAAAAAAACTCTTACCGAGCTTTCACTTCAACTTTCGTCGAACCCGTCACTGCTTCTTTGTGTCGCGTTTTCAAAACAGTTATTTGGTTGTTTGTTCAATTACTGTTCAAGTGAGTGTAAAGAGGATAACAAAATGATTGCAAAATTTTAACGTTTTTTTATTTTTTATTTTTTGAATCACACAATCACAATTTGACATTTTGGTACAGACTTTAGCAAGGATCATGGAAGCTGAATTTTTTTGGGCGGGCCATATAAAATGATGTGGCGGGCCGGATCTGGCCCCCGCTCCTTGACTTTGACACCTGTGCTCCATTTAAAATAATTGTTGGAATTTTTTATTTTTATTTTTTATTTTTTTTTTATATTTGATAAAATGAATTAATCGTGTATACAGTACAGTCTAAAAATGCTGATCCGGTCGCTCCCATCCACACAACTTCACAGTAACTCACCAGTGATCAATTGTGTATTCTGTATGTGCTGGGTGCTCCCCCCACCCCCGCTGACTCTGTGGCGTTAAATGTACATTAACCAGCTGGAGCTCTGAATATGCGACGAGGCTCCCGCTTTCCCCACGGGGATCAAGCCGGGCCGCCGTTCCATCGCCTCGCCCTTGAGCGAAGACACCTTAACCTCAGCGCCGTTAAGTATGCGTCGTACCAAGCCGACTGTGTGTAAATGTATGTAGTCTTACTGTCAGGGTGCGGAGGTCCCGGCGAGTACAGAAGAGGGCACCTGGCGGGGTGTGGTGGGGGAGATGCGTGATGAATATTAATCCCCCCCCCCCCTCCCCGCCACGCGTGCGGATTTGGGAAGGGACTCGAGGGATTGCTGTGAATACGATACATGTCGCTGCTGCCCCACATAAGGCTGAAACGGGGCGCCGTGTCCCTGCATGCCTCACGACGTGGACACAGTCGGCTTTATACGTCCGCGTGTGTTGAGATTACACAACCGCTGGGCTTGCAACGGCAAACTGCACAGCATACCTTCCCGCTGCTTATTCATCAGCGGTAAACATTTTCCACGGCACCTACCTGTGGTTTCATAATACGTCTGGGTCAACAGGCATTGGGAAATAGAGGGGTGGGAGGAGGAGGGGGGGATGCGCTAATGGAATCAATTAGTTAATCCGCCTCACTGCAGCAAATCACGGTGGTGTTTTAAAGCTCCATTTGGAGATGCTTTGCGGAGATCTTCATGTGCAAAGTACACAGACCATGATAAAAAAAAAAAGAGGGCATTTCATAAACAAGCAGACAACTTATTTATGTAAGTAACTGAGGAGTGTTTTATAATCAAGCAATTACTGGATTTTTTTTTTTGTTTTTTTTGCTGTGACATTTTTGATAGTTTCACATTTTTATGATTTGCTTTAAAAAAGAAAAAGTCTCTTAAAAACTGAGCTAATCAACGTCTGGCCTTTTTTTTTTTTCTCTCGAGGAACTTTGTTCTGCTCCAGACGTTCCAGCGAATCTGTCATGGTTCTGTTTCGCCTTCGCCATGTTGCTCTTTTGAGTATATTCATTTTGTGTTGCTACTTTAGACAAAAAAAAAAAGTTTTTATTTTTTGGGTGCCACTCTCTGCTTCCCCAGAACAGAACAGAATGTAATGATGCAGATCATTACCTCAAGTTCGACTTTCCTCCATGTGATACGTTTGCGATGTAAAACGCCCAATAGTGCATCACGTCAATACACTTGCAACAAAACGCAATGCGGAACCGAGAAGAGTCATTTCGGGAAGTGAAAGCGAAGACTGGCAACGTTTGTACAAATGACTAATTGCCCAAGAGCCCTGCGAGCAGGCCCCACAAATAAACCTGTCACCTGGTTTCACCTCCTACTTGACACAGAATAAATACACCGAAGCGGACATATTACTGGAAGTTCCTATCGATTGTTCATAACGCTGAAAGAATTACATGAGGATGGAAATTTACATCTGCGGATGTATGACACGATTCTGTGAACAGATCCAAAAAGTGCCTGTTTCCGGAGAACAGAATAAAACCTCCTCGTGACTTCGTGACTTCGGATCGCGTGATGTGTATGTAAGAGGAGGAGGACAAAGATAATGCCCGTGCTGCGCTGAGACGACATCAGGACAAAAAAGGAACTATACGGCGACGAGTGCCGAGGGAGAAAAAAACAAAAGTATCGAGAGACCGTCCGTAGTGGGCGGAATACAAAGCATTTGAAAACAAGACAATGGACAAATATTTGGACTTGGCTGAGTCGACCAGATGGGTTGAGTGAAAGCGAATGCCCGGTAGAACAGCATCGAAATAAATCAAGGAACAAGACGAAAGCAGAACTTTTTTCGGTGATGATACGGGCACGGTCTAGAAAAAAAAAAAAAAAAAAAAAAAGAAAGAATACAGCAAACTGTCTGAATGCTTCTTTAGGTAACTCACTCGTCTGGCTGATCGAGCGCAAGGCACTTAAAACAAAATCTACTTGACCTTTCGTGCTCGTAGACACGGGTAAAAACAATCGCGTGCTAAATTCGCCGCCATAAAAAGCAAAGCGTTTTATTGTTCATTACCAAACGGAGGAGAAAATGAATTTGTCTTCACGGATCGCTGCCGCCCGCTGGCTCTCGGGCGACTAAACCACCAGCGATCAAACCGACGGCCATCGCGAGCGCATTGCGACACGTTTGCCAGCTGACGGACACGTCGGAATTACGGGCGCTCGGCTCTTTGTCTTTCCTTGTTTGACTTGCTACTGCGCTCGTGTGATGGATGGCTGAATGCAGGCCTCGGCGCGTAGGAGATGAAGAGACGGCGGCTAACAATGGCCAACAAAACGGGAACAAAAAGCAGAAGGAAGACAAGAGGAATTGAAAAGGACGGCGAATGGGCGTTGTTCGTTTTTTTTGGAGGGTGAGCCGCCGTTCGTGCAGGAGAATATGCTGTTGTCGGCTTCAGTAAGAACGCGCGTTTTCTTTGGACGCGGAGACACTTTTGAAAGTTTGTCATTTTTCGCATTCTGTTGAGAGCGCGGCTGGCTGCGTTTGAATAATTACGGCTCACGACTTTGGGGATGACCCAGTTCCTTCGCAGCCAAAAATCAGCAGTCGGATACGGCGTTGATTTGCTCGCGAGCCTGCCAAGGCTAATCAACACCCTGGGCCTGATTTAACGAAAAGGATCGTTGCAAGCAAAATGGATGAAAACAAAAAGAAGACGTGGGAGCTGATCGACGAACCGGCCTTAATCAGGATGGCGTCCGTCCGCGATACATCACGGCGTCCATTTTACACAGTGGGGTAGGAGTCCACACAGGTCGCTGAATTCATCATGAGCAATGTGAATGATCGAACCCGAGACGAATTGCGCCGGCTGATTTGACGTCTTTAACGAGTGCACCTGAATGGCAGATACAATGTCGGACCGAAACAGCGCCAAAACGGACTGCACCAAAAAATTTGCCAAAATTATGTCAGAAGATTTCTGCGGTTCAAATTTTGCCAGTGAAGTTATTTTGATTTTTGACATTTGAGTTTTCTTTGTGTCAGTAAGAAGTCGTAAAATGTGCACACGCGATCATAAGCCCTCGGAGCCATCTCTTAATTACCCAAGCGGCCACTTCAGGTGATTTGAAAGCGGCCGTGATAAACTAAGATGTTTACATCATCAAAAAGCAGCTGTGCTTGCAGGAGAATTGAAGAAATTAGCACCGTTCATCACACACCAGAGCGGGAAAGCGCTGACTTGATCCAAATTGACTCTAACTACCTCGTCCCATGTAAAGAGTGGAAAAAAAAACATTTGCTGTATGACCAGCCGTGGCTGCTTCGTTCTTTTTGACATGAAATCTCTCGCCATATGCAAGTCGAACCCGTCTTTTTATCGTCAGTTACTCATCACTTTGAAAATCACAACAGGCGGCCGACCTAATGATGGTGTTTGCGCCTCTTGCCACTAGCCCCCTGCTGCCATTTGTCACTTCACCGCAACTTTATTGAGACTCCTTCTCAAATGAGAAAACGCCAAATGCCGCGTACATTATGATGTCTCCATGAGGCGGTGCATTTTTTGAAATGTGGCCGGTCAAAGCAATTACTTAAAAGGTACAAAATGACTCGCAATGCAAGCATGAAAAGCATCGCTGTTGTTGCCATGGCGAGCCTGGCTCGCGTTCCCTTTTCTCCAAAATTCCAGTTTTACGACCAGCATCGTCATTTTTTTGAAGACGGAAGGTGTAGGAGGAAAGAGTGGAATTTAAATGTAATCAGTACGAGGGAAGAGGCTTTCGTAAGAACAAAGACAATGACCGGACCCCCTCAAAAAAAAGAAAGTAAAAGTTGAGTTCTGTGAAAGTACTGCCAAATAATATGCACACAATGACAATGTGCAACAAGTAAATGAGAAGTATCAAGGTTTGGAAATTGTCTCAGAGCTTTCTCTGTGGCGTTAGATCGCGGTGCTCCATTTCTTATGCTCTCCCGTCACATCCACCACGTGTAAACTTGAAATTCGGGCGTAATACCCCCAAAGAGGGCATGATGCGGTGATGTTTCAAGAGTGGCTCTAATTTCCGGACTATGGAAGTTCTTCTTGATTGAGCGATAGGGCAAATGAAGCACCATGAAGCATTGAATCATGAGCAAACCGTCACATCCACCACGTGTAACCTTGAAATTCGGGCGTAATACCCCCAAAGAGGCCTTGATGCGGTGACGTTTCAAGAGTGGCCCTAATTTCCGGATCATGGAAGTTCTTCTTGACTGCTTGATGGCGCGAGAGAGCAAATGAAGCACCATGAAGCACCATGAAGCATTGAATCATGAGCAAACCAAAAGGTTGGAACAGTCTCCCATCGCAACCTATAGACTCGGGGCGAGTAGAAAGCAGGTAGAGGGTGCAGAAAAACTTCTGGTTGGATGTTTTGTACCGGGGAAGAAGCAACGAGGAAAGGAGTGGAACAAACTAAGGGCAGAACAAGGGAGGCACTTTGAAAATGACCGCTGGAAAGTCTGGCATGAGACAAAGATGATCTGGTCAAGCTTATCGGGCGGTTAAATAACAATCCCGAGCTGCGTTGCGGACTGGAAAATTCCACCACGGGCAGGCACCCAATGCTAATGAGAGAGAAGACCGATTGACTTTTACATCAGACCTACACATAAGCAGGTAAGCGCTCCCGAGAAATGGCTCAGATCGAAGTCGCAGCCCTCAGAGACTCATTCCATTTATGCTTTTGTGCAAGGCTGTAAACAAATTTATTTTTCGATCTCTGGGGGAAAAAAAAAAATGGCTTCAGGGAACGAGTCACAGGCTAAAGGCACGGTAACGTTAATTTCCCAGGGAGTGGAGACCGAATGACACCTGACAGCCAAGTATCCTGTACACTCACTAAGGAACAAGAGTGGAAAAATTCCACTCCATGATAAATAACTTTTATCAAATCTCCGCATACATTCAACTTAAGGTGGAAAAACACAGAACCAGTGCTTATTCCCCCCCCACTTTTTCTGTGTTGTACATGTGCAGACACGTTGACTGGCGTTTGCAACCGTGTGCCTCTTTCCCCTAATTTTCCAACAGGCCGAGCACTGTCAGTCGCATTGTGCAGCGTGGACCCATTCGATCAGTTTCACGGAATCGAGTTTGCCTGCAGCACCGCGCGCGGCCGCCGCTTCCCTTCCCAGGGGCCACTTCCCCTTAATTGAAACTCAACTGAAACACGAGCCCGCAAAAGTACAGAGGCTCCTGCGACACTTATCTGCGGCTACCCCGGGCCTCGCGTATTAATGACGGACAGCCTCCGGCTTGGAGAGTGAATGACGAGATGTGCGCACACACACACACACACACACACACACACACACACACACACACACACACACACACACACACACAAAGATGGCGCATAATTGTGGTCTGCCCTATGAGAGGCGGAATACGAACGAAGACAATTTAAGACAGGGGATGTATTGCTGTGTTGAAAAAGAAAAAAAAAGTGGAAAAATCTGGAGTAAAGGAGGGTAGAGGTAAACGGAAAGTCACGTATTGGACAGCAGATGAATAGTTAGTGCGTCTCTGCGAGCGCTTGTTGAAACTGGGTTAAGGCTGCCGGCGATACGCTAATCACTGTTTAAGTCTCTTAAGTGTGAAGGCATGGCAAAGGGATTCCTTCCACACGATGGATAATGAAATAAAAATTGAGCCCGCGCCAAGACATCATGTGTGCGTATTAGGCAACTGCCGCAATAGCCTAGATCACGGATGTCGAACCCAAGGCTTGGGGGCCAGATTTGGCCCGCCACATCATTTAAAGTGGCCCGCGAAAGAAAATCATGCGTGTTAACTTGCATGATCGTTGCTAAAATCTGTACCGAAATGTCAAATTGTCATGTGTAATAAATGACGAGATCTTTTTGTTGCCCTGTTTACACTCAGTTCAACAATAATGGAACAAACAACAAACCGCTGTTTTGAAGGCACGTCACAAGGAAGCAGTGACAGCTCCGATGAAGGCTGGAGTGACAGCCGAAACTGTCAGCCAGGTAAGAATTGAAGAAAAACTTCACCAAAAAAAAAAGAACCTTTAAACCTAATTTAACAAACAAATAGTTGACTTAAGTGATTTCAAAACTATGAATCCATCAATTGGTTGTGTACAAGTAATGCGAAGAGATGATTAAACATTTATTCGGTTTCACTGTCGTAACGGCCCGCCGAGGGAAAATGTAACTCCTCAGTGGCCGGTGACAAAAATGAGTTTGAAACCCCTGTTCCAAACCATTTAATGAGTGTCAGCCTTTTTGATTAAAATTATTCTGTACATACACATACTGTATAAAAAAAATATTTACTGGCTATTGAATTCATGTCCATAATATTCTGCATTGGCATGTTTATTCAATTATCTTCAGCTATATATACATATATATAT
>NW_017805408.1:119584-121157 GCF_001891065.2 Hippocampus comes
TGCTGCTGCGACACTTACCTGCGGCTACCCCGGGCCTCGCGTATTAATGACGGACAGCCTCCGGCTTGGAGAGTGAATGACGAGATGTGCGCACACACACACACACACACACACACACACACACACACACACACACACACACACACACACAAAGATGGCGCATAATTGTGGTCTGCCCTATGAGAGGCGGAATACGAACGAAGACAATTTAAGACAGGGGATGTATTGCTGTGTTGAAAAAGAAAAAAAAAGTGGAAAAATCTGGAGTAAAGGAGGGTAGAGGTAAACGGAAAGTCACGTATTGGACAGCAGATGAATAGTTAGTGCGTCTCTGCGAGCGCTTGTTGAAACTGGGTTAAGGCTGCCGGCGATACGCTAATCACTGTTTAAGTCTCTTAAGTGTGAAGGCATGGCAAAGGGATTCCTTCCACACGATGGATAATGAAATAAAAATTGAGCCCGCGCCAAGACATTTTTTTGCTGGAGACCCGCCGCTGCATCATGTGTGCGTATTAGGCAACTGCCGCAACAGCCTAGATCACGTTTTGCTGGAGACCCGCCGCTGCATCATGTGTGCGTATTAGGCAACTGCCGCAATAGCCTAGATCACGGATGTCGAACCCAAGGCTTGGGGGCCAGATTTGGCCCGCCACATCATTTAAAGTGGCCCGCGAAAGAAAATCATGCGTGTTAACTTGCATGATCGTTGCTAAAATCTGTACCGAAATGTCAAATTGTCATGTGTAATAAATGACGAGATCTTTTTGTTGCCCTGTTTACACTCAGTTCAACAATAATGGAACAAACAACAAACCGCTGTTTTGAAGGCACGTCACAAGGAAGCAGTGACAGCTCCGATGAAGGCTGGAGTGACAGCCGAAACTGTCAGCCAGGTAAGAATTGAAGAAAAACTTCACCAAAAAAAAAAGAACCTTTAAACCTAATTTAACAAACAAATAGTTGACTTAAGTGATTTCAAAACTATGAATCCATCAATTGGTTGTGTACAAGTAATGCGAAGAGATGATTAAACATTTATTCGGTTTCACTGTCGTAACGGCCCGCCGAGGGAAAATGTAACTCCTCAGTGGCCGGTGACAAAAATGAGTTTGAAACCCCTGTTCCAAACCATTTAATGAGTGTCAGCCTTTTTGATTAAAATTATTCTGTCCATACACATACTGTATAAAAAAAATATTTACTGGCTATTGAATTCATGTCCGTAATATTCTGCATTGGCGTGTTTATTCAATTATCTTCAGCTCTATATATATATATATATATATATATATATATATACATTTTTTTTTATTTTTTATCCCACTCATGTCATAAAACAGAGCCACCAAACACAACCACTCATCAATTAGCTTTCATTTGCTTTGTTCCACAGCCGCGATGTGAAATTGGACATGCCAAGGTCACATGGTACCAAGGGGCGCTAATATGCAGACAAGGTCCTTTGGAACCTTCCTCTGGCTTCCCGACACGAACGAGCGACAGCAGGACACCGCTTAGCATGCAGTCAACACCTGCCTCGCCCGCAGTCCTTCTTTTCGAGCGGCTTCATCGT
>NW_017805408.1:140671-165964 GCF_001891065.2 Hippocampus comes
TGCTGCTGCGACACTTACCTGCGGCTACCCCGGGCCTCGCGTATTAATGACGGACAGCCTCCGGCTTGGAGAGTGAATGACGAGATGTGCGCACACACACACACACACACACACACACACACACACACACACACACACACACACACACACAAAGATGGCGCATAATTGTGGTCTGCCCTATGAGAGGCGGAATACGAACGAAGACAATTTAAGACAGGGGATGTATTGCTGTGTTGAAAAAGAAAAAAAAAGTGGAAAAATCTGGAGTAAAGGAGGGTAGAGGTAAACGGAAAGTCACGTATTGGACAGCAGATGAATAGTTAGTGCGTCTCTGCGAGCGCTTGTTGAAACTGGGTTAAGGCTGCCGGCGATACGCTAATCACTGTTTAAGTCTCTTAAGTGTGAAGGCATGGCAAAGGGATTCCTTCCACACGATGGATAATGAAATAAAAATTGAGCCCGCGCCAAGACATTTTTTTGCTGGAGACCCGCCGCTGCATCATGTGTGCGTATTAGGCAACTGCCGCAATAGCCTAGATCACGGATGTCGAACCCAAGGCTTGGGGGCCAGATTTGGCCCGCCACATCATTTAAAGTGGCCCGCGAAAGAAAATCATGCGTGTTAACTTGCATGATCGTTGCTAAAATCTGTACCGAAATGTCAAATTGTCATGTGTAATAAATGACGAGATCTTTTTGTTGCCCTGTTTACACTCAGTTCAACAATAATGGAACAAACAACAAACCGCTGTTTTGAAGGCACGTCACAAGGAAGCAGTGACAGCTCCGATGAAGGCTGGAGTGACAGCCGAAACTGTCAGCCAGGTAAGAATTGAAGAAAAACTTCACCAAAAAAAAAAGAACCTTTAAACCTAATTTAACAAACAAATAGTTGACTTAAGTGATTTCAAAACTATGAATCCATCAATTGGTTGTGTACAAGTAATGCGAAGAGATGATTAAACATTTATTCGGTTTCACTGTCGTAACGGCCCGCCGAGGGAAAATGTAACTCCTCAGTGGCCGGTGACAAAAATGAGTTTGAAACCCCTGTTCCAAACCATTTAATGAGTGTCAGCCTTTTTGATTAAAATTATTCTGTCCATACACATACTGTATAAAAAAAATATTTACTGGCTATTGAATTCATGTCCATAATATTCTGCATTGGCATGTTTATTCAATTATCTTCAGCTATATATACATATATATATATATATATATATATATTTTTTTTTTTTTTATCCCACTCATGTCATAAAACAGAGCCACCAAACACAACCACTCATCAATTAGCTTTCATTTGCTTTGTTCCACAGCCGCGATGTGAAATTGGACATGCCAAGGTCACATGGTACCAAGGGGCGCTAATATGCAGACAAGGTCCTTTGGAACCTTCCTCTGGCTTCCCGACACGAACGAGCGACAGCAGGACACCGCTTAGCATGCAGTCAACACCTGCCTCGCCCGCAGTCCTTCTTTTCCAGCGGCTTCATCGTCAGCTTCTATTACAGAGATCGGTGTAGTGTTGAAGACGGGGGGAGGAGGGGTGGGGTGGGGTGGGGGAGTGAGGCTCTTTGTATTCTGCTAATCCTCCCGTACAGTTGCAGAGGGTAATAGGGGTTAACAAGAGCTTCGCTTCCACGCATGCTGACCGAGTTCCTTCGAGGCCAGAGGAAAACTAGTGGGCGTGCGATAAAGAAACCTCTCCGTAGGCCTGTCCATCCATTCGGGATGGTTGGAGCTTGCTGATGGGAGTTATGAGACCAGGCGGGGGGAGGGGGTGGGAGGGATTTTAGAATTAATAGATGGGAGGAAGAGGCGCTTCCACATCTTTTAGCGCGAGCTATCACAAACTTTTCGTCAATCAAGCCCTCGGTGTCATTTCCCTGAGATTCTACCTTTTGGAATTTGTATTATTTTTTTGTGTGTCCCTTCCAGGACCTTATGCTTGACTACTTCAGTACAGCCCCATTATTAGCTTTGGTTTGAAGTCACCGATGGTGGTCGCGGTTCATCCCCCTGATGTCTGTGTAAGTCAAGCGTGGGTTCACTCATTGACGTTGCGGATGGGACTGTGAATGGTTGTGATTTAAGAGTGAAGCCGAACCACTCCAGGATGAAAAGCGGAAGATGGATGGTGGTTTGAAGAAATGTGAAGAAAAAAAAAATCACTTTGGCTCAAAATGTGGAAATGTTAACGCTGCGCTTAACTATCCATGAGTGAAAATTGATTAACAGTGAAAATACGTTTTTTTATTTTACTTCTATAAAGACTGCCAAGTGGGAGGCAATATACATTATGCTCTAGGTCTCGTTCGAGGTCTCATGGGAGGCTCTCAGCGTGGATTTTTTCAATCAATCGGGGTGAATACACGTTTGGTGCTTTTTCCATAAAATCGAGGCTCGGGCTGGGCACACCACAACACACATCTGTGGAAATAGCAAGGGGGCGCCGCTCAATATCTTTGTCACGCAATTGTAATTGTGTGGGGCTGTGGTGGCAGGGCCGCAGTATCTCTGTTTGGATATTGCTGGGTTAGATTTCCCCAGAGTTTGGAAGAGCGTTAAAAAAAATAAATAAATAAATGAAAAAGTCTTTCAGTCTTCTCAATACTCGCCCCCCTGTGTCTTATTGTCACTGTCACACCTTTTGGGCTGTGGCAAGACCACAAATATCATTCTCCCATTTTAAGGGATGGATTTACCGAAAAGCAGGACCACGCATGAAGTAGATCGAACAGCTTGGGGGAGAGATCATTTCCAACTGATTGACCTTCACTTTGTTCGGATTTCAAAATGTGAACAAAGGAAAAAAAAAGAAATTGAACGTGCGGGAAGGAGCGGTGACGTATCATCACGTGTTATGTTGCGCAAAGATGAGGACGGCTGACGCGTCAACTCCAAAAGCCTTCACTCGCTCGTCTTTTTTTATTTTTTTTCTCTCTCTGCCCGACACGCATTCGGACATTGTTAACACAATCCTCCTCAAAAGGGATCGTCATTAGCCGCTACTCTTTGGCAGATTGACTTGGCAGCGTAAAGCCGGTCAATGATAATATCCTATCCCACTCCGGTCGTTAGATAAAGCATTTAGACCGACGCGGCAGATTTTAATTTTGAATAACAATAAACCTTTGTCTCAGTCTAACCTTTTAATAAACCGGCAAATTATGACGGAGAGTTCGTCAGTTCCTCGGTCCAGTAGCTTAATTACACCGTCTGCGCTTTTCCATCAGCTGTTGGAGACGCACGCCCCCCTTAGGATGACAGCACGCAATGAGGAGGGAAAATTAAGTCAGCGACAAGATGGAATTCGGAGGGTCTGTTTGAAGCGGCCCAGAATAGCGTCGCTGATGTAAAACACGGCGGATTGCGAAGCCGGCGTCTGTCAGATGTGAGTGTCGTTAAATTTAAGTCTCCCCATCAATTAATTCACGGTTGGCGGTGCCCGTGCACTCTTTGGAGAACGACACTTGTTCGCTTTGCTTTTGACACCGATGCGGCTCACTCCGTTGAACGCGGAGGCGATCAAAACAAACAAACAAAAAAAAGTGGCCCAACGAGGCTGACCAATTCAGATGCCTTGAATTATTTGATTTGCGGTCATCTGGATCAACGATCGTTCAGAATTTACATTCAAAAAAGGTCAACTCGGCTTGAATGTCACGTGATTAATGACGCGTACAATTTACATATTGAATTTGACATTTACGGATTTCATTCTTCAGGGTAGGCGCCTATCGTCATAAGATTAGTTTTTTTGTTTTTGTATGACGCATTTAGAATTTGTTATTTATTATTTTCTACTTCAAGGGACCTGTCATTTATTTCGGAGCATCGGCTTGAGACATCGACACATCTTGCGCATAAAAAGAATGCACTATAAAGCGTACGACAGTGCTCCATAGATTTTAATTACATAAAATAAATAAATAAATACAAAAAAGAAGACAACAAAGCACAAACAAACTCGTAAAAGATCAGACGGGAGCGAGGGACCAGGTTAAATGGCAATCTGCTCCATGCTCGTCAAAGTCAAAGGCACTCCAAAAGGTGAACTTCATCCAACTCCTTGCGGTAATTGGCCAATAAAATAAAACACTAACAAATGCTTTTTTTTTTTTTTCTGGCCCCTGAGGGGGGTAATTAGATACACCAAGAAGAGTTCCAATCTTATCTGACTGATGTGATGAAGGGTGCATAATGAAGACTAATATGGCGCTTATAAATAGCTGGTGGGTGGATTCGGTGTCGTACGACCTGAGTGCGCAATGTAGCGTGGCGTCGACGTGCCGGGGTAGTAAATGACTGCCATAGCGGAATAGTTGCGTCATTTATTAAGAGAATATTTTGGACCTGTTTTTTTTTTTTTACACTGACATCACTTAACCACACTGACACTGATATAATTCAACACCCAAAAATTGCAGCCACAAAGATGACAGGAGGGGACGGCGGGCAAAATGTGGAAAGACTCAATTAAAGTACAAGAATGCGTAGCTGTTATTTGAGTTTATTTGCATCCGAATTGACTCAATTAAAGTACAAAAATGCGCTTGCGTAGCTGTTATTTGAGTTTATTTGCATCCGAATGCCATCCGTTTTGAGCCACTACCGCTACACTCAACGGCGAAACACGGGGACGGAAAGAGCGATTCAAATGAAAGCGATGCTCCTGATCCACTTAAAGTCTTTCCCCCATCCCTATAATTACCGGACGTGTACATTCAGCGGTCACAAGAGGTTTACTTTCTTCTGTCAAGGATTCCTCTTTCACTGTTATCAAGAGTCTCTTTGTCAGGGTCGAATTTTAGCATCAGCTCTTGCATAAGCTCTCAGGTGATTTTAACCCTTTGAGGCACAGCGGTTACTACAGTGGACAGCTAATTATGTTATCAGGTTAGAGGGTGCATGAAAGGGTTAAAGTTGTACAGTGGTACCTCTACTTACGAACGTCTCTTCTTATGAAATTTTTGACTTATAAAACGCCTCAGCAGGAAAATATTGCCTCGTTACGAAAAGAAATTTTGAAATACAAAAGGTAAAAATACAGTATGGGCTGCTAGACTTATAAAACGCCTCAGCCTCAGCAGGAAAATATTGCCTCATTGCCTCGTTACGAAAAGAAATTTCGAAATACAAAAGGTAAAAATACAGTATGGGCTGCTACTCGCAGCTCCGAGTTTTCTGAAAGGCAACCTACCGTATTGTCTGTGTGTAGATCAATAAGTAGAAATGTGTCTATGCAGCGTCCTCGTCATTCGCCTCTTGGGCCATGAGGCGTTCGAGTTTTACGTAAGTGTGAATCGCCCAGAAAAAATGTTCACCAGTCGGGCGATTGCTCACTACGCTGAGGTTTGCCTTGGACATTCTCAAAGGATTGTTAAAAGCTGACAAAAGCAAATGTCCTTGGATCAGTTATTGACAAAACACCAGGCAAAAAACACTTCTGAGAGAGAACATGGACTAAAGAGGGCAAAAAAATAAAAAATAAAAAAGTTAAAAGTTAAATGACCGTCATTTTTATTCTTTGTTTTTTTTACATTATGCACAACTCTCATTTATTGTGCAATAATCTAATTGTAACATGTATTTGTGACATATTTGGATGCATTTTTTATGCTTTAGAAAACATTTATGTCTGGATTTTGAGGGGGGCTTGGAACAGATTAGGGCATTTACATGGAAAACGCGTCTCGACTTACGTTTTCTAGTTAAGAAATTTCTTCCAGAGCCAATTAATTTCATAAGTAGAGGTACCACTGTACTCTTAATAACGCGAGTGTCTCTTCAGTCACGTGGATGCCCGACAACCAGTTTGGCGTTGTTCCCTACGGTGTGATCTTAACTGTTAATGTCAGGATAGATTCATGAAGAGTAATTCCGCAAGTGAAACTGCACTTAACCAATTTCCCCCATGAGTGATGGCGCACCTTCCGCGCGCTACAAGCGCGACTCACTTTCATTAATTCACGGCGCCATTTCGCATTGGCACGCTTGCCCGCAAACGCAGCAGCACGGGGGACGTAGGTGCATTAGTTTTGAACTTTATTTTCGGTTTTCTAATTTACAGGAGTGCAGCAGCTGTTTAAGTCTCTTGCAGCAGCTATGGGTCTAAACTGAGTAAAACATCGTAGCAAGGATTTATCCTGCGGTAGCAAAGGCGAGGCGTCCCTCATTAGCTGTATCAGCAGTCGGTGGCTGCTGGCGTAGTTGCAGGGCCAGGCCACCCTGAGGTCAGACTGGAGGATAATCAAAAGATATAATGACACAAGGAATGTCCCTGAAGCGCAGCCACTGCTCGGGTGGGGAGGGGTGGGCAAAAGGATCGCTGCCCGCTATCAGACGCAGAACACGGAGGACATACAGATATAGACACGGAACGACAGGAGTGAAAAAATGCTCCTCGGGTAATTTAAACAGCAACAAGAATACTTTGGACGTACGCTGCCATTGCCCAACACGCCATTCAAAGAAGCTAACCTTGGCTAGTTTTTGCAGAGCACTCCTTTGTGTTGCACGGTACAATACGCTCGGAGGGGACTGAAATCAGAGCGAGGATTCTTTTTATGGCCACCGCTCATGCTCATGTGTACTCGATTTAGTAGCCATTCTTTGACTCGTATCTGACGGATCAAAATCCGTTAACAAATCTGCCCGTTAAGCAGAATATTGACAATAATATAACAAACAAAAAAAAAAAATCAATACTGACGATGAATTTGACATTGGTAAATCTTTAATAATATGTGCAGTGCCGTTATAAACTGATACATTCCCATATCGACTCCTTGGAGTTCAGCCAGAGTGAACTTCACCGTGCACTGCCAGCGCCGAGAAAAGTTGTGTCATTATGATATGCCAGGATTACGGAAAGATGATTTTGTTTATTGAATGCAACAGATTATTTTATTTATTTATTTTTGCAGCCTTGCTCCGATATGTGCTTCTGCAAATTTCTGTCTTGAGCTCCCCCCGTCAAGCCGAACTCACGATCTGCCAGAGTTCAGGCTGTAATTCTAAAAGCTCGCATTTAGGGACCTCCTTATTTCACAGGCTCCAGCACGCCGCCCACGAGCCTCGTGAGGATACGCCATTCAGATAATGGATGGATGGACATCAAATTTAATGGTTGTGTTAAAATTAAGCGAAATAAAAAGTGACTCCGAATCAGATTTATTGTCCAAGTATGCAAAAAACACACAAGGAATTAACTTTTCCCGGTTATAACCCATCCAGAGGAACATATACAGTATTTTGCACACTATAAGCCGTTTCGTCTTGCAAGGCGCACCTTCAGTGAATGGCCTATTTCAAAACCGTTTTCATATATAGGGCACACCGCTTTATAAGGCGTATAGAATAGAAGCCACGATAGTGGTTGCGGTTGCGTTATGCATCCACTAGATGGAGCTACGCTAAAGGGACTACAACACGTCGTTATTTATATAGAGCTTTCACAACAGCTGCTGCTGTAACTGAGTGCATTTAAAATACTACGTCCAAGAAATCAGAATATTGATCCATACATATGGTGCATCGGACTATAAGGCGCACTGTCGGCTTTTGAGAAAATTGCTTTGAGGTGCACCTTATGGTGCGGAAAATACGGTATCTTAAATTTGGGGTTTTAAAATGATCCAAGTAAGCATATTCGCATGTTTTGGTTTTATTTTTACTTATTTTTCTGGACCGGTAGAACAGCCCTCATAAGCATAGGGGTTGCCTTGAGCGCAATCTCCTTTGGTGCAATTTTCCTTGACTCCCCATGACATGAGAAGAGTCAGTCTGACGAAGCCATCGCGCAGGCTATTTTATGAGAGGATGACTGGTACACTAAGTGCGCTTAGACCTATCGATCCCGATTTGTAAGATCACGCGCAAGCGCTCGGAAGCCGAGGGCGTGCACTCAGAAGTGGGATCTCTCTCTCTATCCATGCTGTCTCGGCTCCTGGATGTCCGGCGGTGGTCAGGAAAGTGAAAGACTGCATCAGACTGAGTGGAACCAGTCCACGGTGCCATGCAACCGACTATGGAGCTTTTAATGCGATCCCGTTTCACGATAACTGAATGAAGATTGCTTCATGAGCATGAAACCGTAGCCAGCGACTTCTTCTGCGGCCGCTCAGAGCCTTTTCGACCCGAGTGCTTGACTCTTAATTTCCTGAGCATTTTACCGTTTGTCAACCGCATTAGGAAATTCCGGAGAGCTATTTTTCTCCACACTCCGCCGGTGCGCGTCATCGTTCTCGATGCGGTCCTTTGAATGTTTTTGTCTTTTGTTCCTGCGCATTTGACTTCAATGGTGTTATTTTGTTTCGGTTCCATGAACGGATTTACGCATTACGTTCATCGCCAACGTCCTTGAGAGAGTATTGGGAGTAAAGTATGCGGCAGGCGCAGCGAAAATGATTGTTCACGTGCTTTGTCTAAACTTGACATTACTTGTCTGCGTCTTTTGTACGATGAAACGCAAACATTGTGCTGCGCGAATGTGTGAGGAGATTCGAGTCTTTAATTGGAGGCCCTCGGTGGTTTGGGCTGATGTGTCTTTATTGCACGGCAAAGAGATTTTAACTTTGAGACATAGTACTGATAAGGTGTGTGTGTGTGTGGGGGGGGGGGTTATTTTGCATAGTCAATAAAACAGATACTTATTTTCTTAGTTTCTCTCCTTGTTGTCGTCGTGTTTTTCCATCTGGCCCCCGCTGTTCAGAAAAGAAAACATGTTTGGACCAGATGAAGGACATCTGTGCGACCGCCATTATCACTTCCGAGTAAATATGACCGTGTCGATTTCGACATGAAGCGTTATCTCTGCATGCATACCCCTGTTTAGGATTGAAAGCGGAGTGGCTGTCATTATTTCACGATTATGCCGAACTATGACATGGATGCGGGGGAGCAATTTGCAGATTTATGAAAGATATAGATATCACATTTAGATCTAAATGGAGACAGATTCAAAAAAAAAAAAAGCACTTTGTCAAAGGTATTCACTATCACATCTTTCGGGCACTGAGCCATTGTGAAAAGTCTCTGCGAAAGGAATCTCACCGACAGGAAATGATGAAAAAGAATTCATCTGACCTTCCCTCGCGGCAAGAATAAGCAAGGAAGAAAAAGAGGGAGGAGAGGGCGGAGAGCAGAGTGAGGGCGGATGAAGTCAAGGGAGCCATCGGGCTGAAGGGCTTTCATAGAGGCGGCCGTCCTAAAGGGAGAGTCGGGCTAATGAGAACTCTCGGTTGGTCGCACACTGGCGCAAGTCGTCAGATTGGCGTGGAAAAAGCCCATAGGAAGGAAGAGAAGTCACGTTGAGCGCCTTGAGTCTGTTCGCCAAAGTCTTCGGAGGAAAAATGTACGGCGTAATCCACTTCAGGGAAAGACTTGGAGTATTTGGAGTTTGCAAAGAATAGAAATTCTAATTCCTGCCCGACATCGATGATTGGCCTCGTTACGTTTCCGTCGTCTATTCCCGCCAAAGCCGTAAGTGATGATAAGGAAGACGCGTCGGGAAGTCACAGGACGACGTGAGCATTCATCAGAAGTCATGCGCGTGTGCGCCTGATGAAATTCAAATCGCCGTATTTTCCGGACTACAAGTCGCTCCCGAGTATAAGTCACACCAGTCATAAAATGCATAATAAAGAAGAAAAAAAAAACCTACAAGTCACACTGGAGTATAAGTCACATTTTTGGGGGGAAATGTATTTGATAAAATTCAACACCAAGAACAGACATGTCATTTTGAAAGGCAATTTAAAATTAAAATAAAACAGAGAACAACAGGCTGAACAAGTGTACGATATGCTAACGTCACATGACGCATAAACAACGAACTGAGTACGTGACTGGTATGTCTCACATAACAACGTCACAAATTAAGAGTTCTTCAGATAAAGATAAAGAACATGCTAACAAGTTTACCAAATCGCCAGTGTCACTCCAAATCTCTCAATCCAATCAAATCTTCATCCTCTGTGTCACTTTTAAACAACTCTGCAAACTTTTTTTTTAAACTTTATTTTATTTTATTTTTATTATTTTTTTATTTTTTTTTTTTAACAACTCTGTGAACTCCGGAGGTCGAAGACGTGGCGCTGACGTCAGAGTCGTCATCATCAGTTGCTTTTCATCAGTTACCGCCAACGTGGAAAGTGTCAACACATGCCTATAGCACCCTCTTGCGGTTTAATGTGAAACTAACATGTGAAATACATTTCTCGACCGATTATCACGTTCGGGTCCAATGTTTGACGTTTCTTTGGAAGTGATTTGGCGTTTGGTAGGTGGCGGTGACCGATCGTATTCGGGAATATTCGAAGGAATCTGCGTGTGATTTATTTCACATTTCTCTCGCGTCACTCTTAATGAGTCTTTGTTGAAGTAAATGAAGCGTCAACATCTCCGGCCGTGTCTACACGCGGCGATTAGGGCGGCCAACTCTGAAAAGCACGTCAGCTGTGTAATTCAAGTTGCCTTTCGAGAGTGATGATTCCGCAAGCCGGTTAATGGCAGATTTATTAGCACGGGCTTGCAAACGCCGTCGTGGTGCCGAGCATGAAATTGAATGCAGAAACATTTGAAAATTGGATTCCACTTTTTTTTTTCCCCCCAAAAAAACGCAGCACTTCGCCAAGTTGCCATCTTTACATTGCGCTTAATTAAGAGCGAATGAGTGGCGCCATTAAAGGGCTTTGAACACACTTTTTTTTTTTTGAACACACAATAACCGATCTCATTTTCTTTTGTCTCCGACCTGTCTGATGTAAATCTATAACTCACTTCCATTTCCCCTTGACTTCTTGTCTCAGGTGAAAGAATATCGCTCTTTGTTTTGATAGATATAAGTTTAATATAAATTGCACAGCTCGTGGGTTCAATCTGGGAAAAATCAGACTTGTGAGAGGAAAAAAAAATTGGCCAGACAAAAAGTGTATCATGTTTTCTCATGAGGCGCAGGTTTATTGCTTTGTCACCTATCGATCCGGATTATTACAAAGCTTTGTTTTGTTTTTTTGTCATACTTTGTGCTTTTGCTTTGCTGAAATGGGTTTTATTATGATGGTGCTATCTTTTCATTTCCTGACTGCATTGTGTAGTTGTCGGAAAAAAAAGAAAAAGAAAAAAGGAGTCGAAAATGCAACATTCATATCAGGAAATGACAAAGGTTATGTTTGGTATGAACAAAATACTTTGGATCATGTGAACTGTAACTGTCATCTTTCACATTTTACCCCAGTGAGCTGATATTATTTACTTTGGAGGTGAAACAAAAAGGGCAACAATATTGTTCGAACATTCGATGTTGTTCGGAGTTTGTTTCGCCTGTCTCAGATGATTGTAGCATCTTAAACTGCCACCATTCTGTTCTTGTGTGTCTCCAGCAGGTGGCAGAGGAGGGCTTTCCCTCCAGCGTGCACACCTGCTGCCAATGTTTTCATGTCAGCCATGTATTTAAGGACGGACTTATTGCCAAGTGAGCCATCGGATTATTGACCTTGTTTGCTGCTCGCGCTCAAGTGTTGTTTTCGAGACCTTTCGAACTCGTCATTGACGTTTTTGCTCTCTTGTCTCTCGCTGGTTAAGTATTGCTATTATTTTGTCTTTTCATCTTGCTCTTGTTTTGTTTTGTGTAATTGGACTATTGTCATTTCGCTGATATTCTCGGATTTGCTATTCCCTCGCCTTTGCCAACGCTTTTTGTTTATGCCTGTTTTTTTTTTTCCCCCCCTGGCTCCTTGTGACCAGCGATTTCCGTTTATACTTTGTCGGTGCGCTTTTGTTCATCAGTAAATATTTTTGGGGGATGGATTTTGTTTGTGGGATCCAATTGCCGTTCAGTCCGTCCGCGAGCTGTGTCACAAACCATCACGACAAGCCTCACCTCACGTCTCTGTTGTCTCGGAATAGACTAACATGAGGGGGGGGGGGGGCATTGGGGGAAATGTAATTATTCCCCTCCCATGGCCCAGTAACCCTTAAAGGTTAATCACGGTGCGTCTAGCCAGCTCTGTCTGGGTACACGGCAGTAATTACAACACCTCATTTTCTCTCCCCCCCACTATCGGCCTGTTCTCGATGTCATGACAGATAATAGATGTGTCTCTCCTCACAATCACTGGACTATTTTTCCTCGATCTGGACATGACCCCCGCCCTTTTTTTTTTAAACCGCCTTTTTTTTCTATGTTCCAGGTAGAGATGATGATGTTGAAGATACCGTCATCATTTATGGGCTTGATGTCTAACTTTAACCCTTTCCTGAAACCTGACAACCTGAGAAGCTGTCCACTGTAGTAACCGCTGTCCCTCAAAGGGTTAACATATCAGGATCAACTAGTGGCTCCTATTGTGACATTGCAGACGGCTATAAATGGCCGCGTCCTGGTTGCTTAGTACAATGCGGCTCATCTGACAGACAATAAAGCTTCGTGAGTACAATACACACCACAAATGGAGCCGGTTCGTTGTTTTGGGAAGTAAAATGATGTCTGTCACTCTTCAGGGTTAGAGTGCACAATTCTGGTCTTGTGTTTCACTATAAGAATTGGTTCATGTGGCCAAAAATGAAAGCTATAACATCAATGTCCCCTTTTTTTTTCCAAAATCCAACATGGTTTTTCCTTTTCTCGACACCTACCACTCTGTCTGACATGTTTTTTTTCATCCTTTCTATCTTCTTTGCTCGATCTTCTCACCCATCTATCTTCTCACCTCTTTTTTTTTCTTTCCTTCCGATGCTTCATCACCACCACCCCACTGCCATCTCATTTCCCTTCTCTCGAGTTCATATCCCAAGTGGCTGCGACTCTTTTTGCCTCAAGCAAAAAGCTCAAGGTGCGCGTGCCCTGGGCATGGAAATACACCGCTTTCCCTCCTACCTTTCCAATTGTTATAAAAAATGTAAAAAAAGAAAAAAAAAGTTAACAGTGAAGTGATTTCAATGTGCTCCCATAACACAGGAAATAATGTACAACATTTTGTGGGGAAAATACGGTTGCCATAATGAAGTATACGTAATAAAGGTGTTAAAAATAACAACAAAAAAATAAAAAATACATTTTCAAAAAAATGGCAAGTGGAAAATGAATCACGTGAAAATCAGGACTTTGAAATGTGAACTGACAACTCCACACGGTCATACGGACCAATTATACAAGCCTCTGATCATTTTGCACCCCCCCCCCAAAAAAAAGACAAAAACTAAAAACAAAGCTATGAAAATCCACCGTTTGTGATTTCATAACCATTCTGATTCATCACATCCTGTGGGCTTTACAAAATGCGGCTATTGCCATCACGACAGATGGCAAGTGTATCAATGAAGCCCCATTTGGTGAATCGTTAGCAAAATGCAGAGATGTTTTCCCGGGGGGTAGGCGGGCGTTGCCTGCGCTAGCGCATTTATGACATACAGCGTCGCGATTGAAGCGCTGTCTGTCGGTGAGCGTGTCGCGTTTGCAAACATTCGAATGGGGGTATTTGCGTGAAAAGCTGACCTTGTGTGAGGAGTTGAAGGGTCCGAACTTCCTCCCGGACGCGGAGCTGCAGGACTTGCTGCAGGATGTTCTGCCTCTCGGCTTCTTGCATGATGCCCATTCTCTCCAGCTTTCGGTCTGTCAGTCTCATGAGAGATCGCCCTAATAAATTTTTAAAAAATAAGGTTACGGTATGAAGAAGATAGGTACTACAAAAAAAAAAAATGCTCATGTACTACAAACAGAAGCATGCAGCAGACGTCTCAGCAAAAATAATGTATTTTGCTTATTATTGCTGAACAATAGCACAACATTTTTGGAGTGCCTTACCACTTGCAACTGGTTTCTATTATTCCTTTTCACTGTTAGTCAAGTTCATCAGTTAGCGGGCCCTTTGTAACATGTGCGGGCGTAAGCCGATGACACAATATTTTCGGCTAACAAGCAAGGAATGAATTATGGAGGACCGCATCATCACTGGCTTATTCACTGTTTTTGGCACAATGACCCCCAGCCTAGAAATATTCCGCGTGGATTAAGTCTGATGCTGCTCTATGAAGAAGTATTAGGGGGCCATCGTGGAAAAAAAAAAAAAGAAGTGTTTAAATCAGGGGTGTCTAACTCATTTTTGTCGTGGGTCACTTTGGAGTTACGTCTTCCCATTAAGTCAGTGAAACCGAAATAATGTTTGATCATCGCATCGCATTATTACTTGTACACAAAAAAATGATGACTCGCTAGCTTTTAAGTCTGTCAAGTATGTGTTCAATTATTGCTTAAGTGAGTGTAAACAGAATTATTGCAAAATGTCACTGTTAGTTATTACGTATGACAATTTGAGCGTTCTTAAGAGATTTCAGCAAGGATCATGGAAGTTGACACGGATGATTTGCTTTCGCGGGCCAAATGAAATGATGTGGCGGGCCGGATCTGGCCCCCGGGGCCTTGACTTTGACTCCTGTGGTTTAAATAAACTCAAACTAGGATGGCTGTAATATTCTGACTTTGTATTGTCATACAATTTAAAGACATTCTCACACACTGTTTTGATCAATGACGATGTCTGACAGTCAATCACACACTATTATATCAGAGATTTAAAAAAAAAAAGAAAACCCACATACAACAACAACAAATGAATTCTAAATTCTTAAGTACTACACAGGTTTAAATTAATCAGTTCTGAACACTCGAGTGGCAATTTCCTCGCCAACAAACCCAACCTTCCACTGTTACATTTTCAAACCACAATAATTTCACAGTGCTCTGCATGGCCTGAACACAAGGAGAGAGTGGGAAGGAGGAGGAGTAAGTGAGTGAGTGAGTGAGTAGAGGTGGACAAACGATGGAAGAAAAAGCAAGCGTGATGTTGGGGGGGAAAAAAAAATTACATTGTGTCTAGGAAGGCATCCAAACCCGTCCCACAGAAATCCATTAAAGCACCACAACTTTTCCATAGCGGCTCATGTTGTGGTGGCACGTTTATAACTGTGTGTCGGGACCACAGAATCAATAGCAACAGAAGGTCCATTAGGATCTTTTATTAAAGGTGGAGTTGAACTCATTGATTAAACAGCGTAACACCAAGTGGGCGGTGACCACTGTTTTGTTTAACAAACTGCCATTCACAACCCAAAGGGGTTGAAATGGAAGTGGCGGTTAGAATACACACAGTAGAAAGTAGATTTCAATCCTCCGCGGGTTTGAAAAAAGAAAAAAAAAAAGTCATGCATTTCCGAGCTGACTTTCTATATGAGTGAGTGCTGAACAACCAATTCTTATGCACTTGCATGATAAGTGAATGGAAATGTGATGGCTTTATCACCCCAATTTTATTCTTTATACGGCTCCCTGCATTTGTCATTGCTCCTCTACGCTTCACTTTTGTATTGAGATGACTTTTTCCCACCATCGGACTTATCGGCCAGCCCTGGAATGAGGTAAATAGTTTTGGTTTTGTTGTTGTTTTATACAGTTTCTTTTTACTATGCATGGGCTTGTTTATTGGAGCTGCCAACATACCAGAACTTTCCACATGTGCACATTTATTCACCCTGATTCCTTTTGTTGGGATGGAGTTATAATAGGAATATGCCAAAAGCAGTCCTATGTATTGTAAAATTCACAACCCACCCTAAATCCCCCAAAATGTATGTTGGGATGGGGCGGGGGGAACACAAGTACCAGATTAATGAGTAGTGTGTCGGCAGCAGTGTTGCAAGGAGGCCGATTCATCTCGAGCTCTGGCCAAACACAAGCTACTTTGATGAATGGGATTGTGCATGAACAGTAGCACAAACGCACACAATGAATTTTGTGAGATTCAGAATAAAACGCAAATTGGGGAATACACAGACACCGAGTTTACTTTGGGTTGCGGTCACTCTGCTTTGGCCAAATTGTTCAAGAGGGGACAGCCTCCTATTGGTCGGGATGGATAAACAGTAGCGATTGCTAATCTCCAAAGAAATTAGCTCAGAGTTTTTATGCGATACCGTGTACTTAAAAAAAAACAAAAAAAAAAAAAAAAAAAACAGGTTACAAAAAATCCTTAATCCAGACTCACACAAAATTGTCCTTGTTTCTTACAGGACATGCCACGAAGAGAGATGCTAACCACTAGCTAGCTTGCGAGCTAATCGGGGCGCCTTTTGGCTAACGGACGGACAGCGGGCTTGTTAGCGTCGTCAATCCTCACTTGTGTCGGTTTAAGAAAAACGCCGGTACACAATATTCAGCCTATGGTTCGCAGTACATGATAGACATTTGAGCACGTAATTGCCGCTAATTATATACCCGGTAGTTTTTGTAGTTATATACCCACAATGCTTTGCATTACAAAGTATTAAAGTAGCTTGACTAACACAAAATACATAATTTATACATATGACGGTGGGCTGCTCTGTAAATTGTGGCAACCAGGGACGATGCATTTTTGGGGTGAAAACACGTCTAGCTAGCTAACTGAATGCTGTCGTGGTAAAAATGCTGAAGGTAAATTATAAATCCGTTACGAGATACGCACCCTCGAAAACAAACACCATAACTGCACTGTGAAATGAAGACCTATTGACAATTTAAGAATTCCACCCATGGATATTCCATAATCAATTAAGAAGAAGGTCACTGGCCAGGTTTTATTGTTCATGTCGCTTCTCATTAGAGACACCGTGAAACCTTTCGCAGTGATTGTAGCATAAACCAGAAAATGTGCATTTAAGTCAATTATCATGCCACGCTATATACCTTTACAAAAAGAGTCCGGGTCTTGTAATTACAACAGATTAGAGACTAATATGTAATTATGCCTCAACATGCTTTAATGCATTTTTAATGACATCTGGGTGTCTCCGTTAGGGATGGGAGGGAAAAGATTGAGGGAGGCGAAGCGGGAGGATGGGATGCATCGATTTCTTTGGGAGTGGGATCAGGATCTCGGTTGCATACTGAAGTAATTTGCCATTAAAACTCATACGCAGTGTGTCTGCACGTCCAAAGGATGCATTCAAAGAACGTTGAAATGAATGCGTGAACACAACCACACATCTGTAAACAATTTGCATTTCTGTGGGTGTGTCTATCTGCGCCATTTTCTTTATGTATTAAATGGTAGATTTTCCCTCCCCCCATTGTTTACTCAAACAGAAAGCAGAACTGAACATGCGTATTATTTAAAAGATTGAATTATGGCCTTGTATTTTGGTTTGTAATTGCCTTCATTTAATCCGCTGGAAGATTTTACAGCATAATATCTCTTATTTGCAAGCGGGGCATATGTGCATGTGTTGCGTGTGCAAAGGAGCTCCATTTGCCCAATTTATTGTATTCTCTTGAGAAATTATTAGAAAATGAGGCAGGGTGTTTTTTTTTCTCTCCATAATTTGACTTTGGTCCAAGGCACTTGCCCTCGTTCTTGGACAGCGGTAGCCTCCACAAAAATGTGCCTGGCCCTACACATGTATTTCATCTTTTTTTGATATATTTGTTTGTTAGCTCAACAACAACAATTAAAAAAAAAAAAAAATCCAGAAAACACTGTGGAATACAAATACGATGCACTCATTCTTTGTGGTTATACAGCCTAATAACACTTGTAAAATTAATAACGATGAATTAATTGCCGAAGCCTTGACAATAAACCGCAAGCGTGATGAAGGATTCCCGCCCGGCCCCGACAGGCAGGCGACGCTCGATCGTCCCAATCGCTCCAGACGGGGAAGGACGCCAACAGGCGCAGCATGACGCATCGTTTTCAGACCATTTACGTTGAATGCCAAACCCGAGTGCAAAGCCCCCCCCCCCCCCCACACCACTCATCATCATTCTGCCACTCGTCATGACCCCGGAGCGATTTTACGCTGTTAGACGGTCACCGAATCGAAGAGGCCCTTGACAACAACAAACAAACATATTAGCATGATCGGTCGCGCTCCGAGAAGTGGAGTGCATGGCAATTAACGGTCGTCTGTTGCCATGAGGACCAAAGCGTTGCACACAGTTGGGGAGGGGGGGGGGTGACCTTGAGGGATCCTTGTTAGGAAAAATGATTGACACGGCAAACCGCTTTGACGGTTTAAATCAGACTGTAGGTAGTTGGCAGTAGCCGCAGATTGAAAACGGCGATGTTTTGAAGGAGATGTGGCATCAGCAAGACGAGAGCTTGAAGCAGCGATGCAATAACCAATATGTACTGTAAACAAAATCGTTTCTGTTAAAAAAAAAAATTAAAAATTAAAAATAAAAAAAGGTGCGTAGAGAAAACTGGGAGTCAGCCATTAAAATTCCGAACAACAAGTGTGTGACTCTTCATTTTGGCAGAACTTCAAGGCAGGTCACCGAATGTGTCATGGGGTACCTGTGATGTCGTGTTGTTTGAAGGAGTCACTGTAGATCTGATGTTGATTGGGGCAGTGTTTCTTCAGCCACTTGCAAACGTCCTGTTGGGTCCACAGGGCGACCGGTTTGGACAGTTTCACATGGCCGGGCTGTCGGGAATAAAAGCACGTCAGACGTGTTATCATTTGGCGTCGTTTCAGAATGCTTTTCACATTACAGTGTAATCCTGGGGTGAAGTTAGTGTCTTGTCACTTTTTTGTTTTGGAAACCTTCAACATGGTTGCGATAGAAAAGGAGAAATGTTGATATTCAAGCTGAGGGCTGCCATTTTAAAACGACCTCGACATAGGACCAAAACTGCCTTGCTAGCCGTGATGTCTGTTCGAGCTTAAGAGGCTAGAGGTTGAGCTGCACTTAAGTTATTTTTGTAAACTAAACTACTTGCACAAAAAAAAAGTACTTTATTCGAGTAGACTATAAGCGGCCAGTGGCTGGGCCGCCTGTCCGTCATCGTCAGTACGTCACTTGTTTCAAGCCAAACCAAAACTGTAAGAAGTCCAGCATGGTTATTTTAAAAGCACTTCCATCACCGCTATTTTAGGACCATCAGATTTTTTATTTATTTTTTTTTAACACCCACCAGATCTTTTTCGGCTTTGAGAACATGCTTCTACCTCACACGGAGGGACAGCGCTGGCGCCCATCCTTTCCCGGCAGCTCTACAAAAATCGCTCAGCAAAGACCGCCGTTGTTCAACTTCAAGATGCGAGATCCCTCACCGAACATTCGCGTTTCAGCACGTAGCGAAGCAAAGAATTAAAGTGCTCTTGCCGGCGCTTTTGATTTTAATTGAACGGCTACTACGATCACAAACAAGCAACGGGTGGTGAAAATTCCACAACCGCTGCCTTCCACTTTAGCCTGCCTTCCGGCTGTGGCGTGGCGAGGCATAGCAATGATATTCCATCCCTCTCTTCTCCACCAAGGGTGTGGACTTAGAAGCCCTGGCAGCATTTCTTCTTCTTCTTCTTTTCCTTCCAGGACTCGCTCTGACTCACATTTCTTCCACAGAGCTCTCATTTTCACCTTTGCTACTGCAGTCCCTGAATATAGAAAACCTCACTCTCCTCTTTTTAAATATGGCGCCCTGCAGCACTTTGATACCTGTTGCCTTCCGTATTCGCAATCTGTTAAGAGCTGGTGAACCCGCATTGTGCCGCTCGCTTCTCTGTATCTAAGTATATCAAGTCCGATAAGTCTGTCTTCCAAAGCAGGAGGGCAAAGCGACAGATGCCCAACCGAAGCCGGCGGGCAGGTAGGCGAGGCCGTACGGCACTTAATGCGATTGCTTGGCAGCTCGCATTGCTGCTGATTCTGCAGGGAGGTAAAGACGTGCAGGATGGATTAAGGCAAAGGGGCGGTTGGGTGGGGGGGTGAGGGTGTAATGGAGGAAGAAACCACATTAACCATTAAACACAGCTCAACTCAATGTTAATTAACCCCGACTAGGGGCCTGAGGCAACAAAAGGTAGAGTGAGGCCAAATTCAAAAAGAATCTACAACAGAGTGAAAGAAAGTGGAGTTTGAGTGACTGAATAAAATAAAATAACAGGAGGAGAAAAAAAAAGACTGTGTAAAGCTGCACTGACAGATGAGGCAGAGGGCTGAAAAGGAGGAAATAAAAGAAAACGCCGGTGCCTCACAAACGGATTTGACACAGGAGACTCATTTTCCATGAACCCATTTGTGAGTCAATGGCCATCTGTGTTTTACATTCTGCCCTGATTCAGCCCAAAGCAGCGCTCCTGGGGCTGGGGGAAATAGCAGAGCCAGAGGATGGGGAGAACACATCAGGAGAGAGAGAGAGAGAGAGAGAGAGAGAGAGAGAGAGAGAGAGAGAGAGAGAGAGAAAGAAAGAAAACAATCATGCTCAAAGAGTTGTTCTCAAGACTCCGGGCCAATTAAGAGGTTTGAGTGACAGAGCAAGGGTGTGAGAAGAGCATGTTCTTTTCCCAAGTTGAATACATCTTGAAAACAAGCATGCGCATGAAATATACATGGCAAATCCGTGGCAAACGCACTCGCATTCGGTGCAACAGAAGCCGGAGAAATAAGCAACGTAATTACACCCGTGAAAGAGAGAGAGACTCGGCAAATGTGCTTCGACAAAACATTCCCTGCTGCTTTGTCCTTGGCTTTAATTGATAACCTAAAAGCCCAGCGTGGCTCACCAATATTCGTCATGTTGCCTTAGCAACGCGGCAAGGACACAGTCAAAAATTAAAAGCAAGAAATCGCAGCACCTTGGGGGGGACTACACAACGCGAAATAAACAGCCCTGCATGGTAACGACCGCAAACTACGGCGTAACATACACAATGGACCGTGTAATTGCGCCAACACTGATACGAGTTTAAAGATCCAATATGGACGTAGTCAGCTAAATTAATCCAGAGGCAATCACCCCCCTTTGTGGGCGCGTGCGATTCTGAATTAAATGCATTGTGGCTGAATGTTTGAAATTGGCATTGGCACTGAGCGCAGCGGAGTGGAGTGGATTGCATTGCATTGCATTTCACTTTTCAAGAGCAATGTCATAATTGGAGAAAAAAAATTAAATGACGTTTACAAAGAGAGTGAATTAAAAAAAAACACACACATTTTATAAAATGCAATAAAAGTGTCATCCTTTCAGCTTTTGGAGCGTGTAGCAGAGCCTTGACCTAAATTAAAAAATACAATGGAATAAAAGAGCACAATTTCACTGAGCAATGAAATAAATATTTCCAAACTAACTGCCTGAATATTTATTTTACCTGGTTAATGGGGCTTCTGCTCCTGAACCTCTAAAGCACATCGTAGCCAAACACTGTATATTTTCTTAGCAGGCTATTAAGAGGACAACTCACTCGAGTCGCCATTACCTCGCCTTCCCTTTTCATCGCAATAGTATTTTTATAGCGACACTGCCACCTAGTGCCCAGTCAGATGATTACAGAAGTGAGACATGTTTCTGAGACAGACAACACACGTTTCCATCGGTCATTTATCATTTTTCCAAGCCACACAGAGCCGCAACGTAAGGATGAAACCGCGGCGGATTGCCGACCCCTGGCCTAGTGAGACATTTTACTGACGTTGGAGAAGACGGCGTGGCATTGCAAATGCATGCTTATGTAAGCTTTTGTTAAATTATGAATTCTTATCATTTTACATTTGAGCATTATATTCTTTTAGGTTACAGTTACCTAAATTATATTCTGTTTAATAATTGCTGAACTATTCTTATGTTGCTTGCATCTGATTGGTGAAGAAAAGCAGGAAGTGTTTTCGTTACCGGAAAAAGATGTGTTCGTTCGAGAGTTACGGGGCAGACGTGGAAAAATAAAAGCTGCGTTCAAACGAAGTCAGTCTCTCCTTTTTGCCCATTCCGAACGTAGTCATCCATCCAAAACCTACGAACCCCTCAATTTACACTTTTATCGTTACATTGTTAAAAGGGGGCATACGGTGAACAAAATATTTAAATTTCTCAAATCCTGGGGCTGCTTGGATTTTTTTTGGAGGGCAGCAAGAGTGCTTCAGCATTCCCAAAAATGGATTATTATACATGATGAGCAATAAATAATTGCCATTGTCTTCATGAAGGCAACAGTGTACCGTATGCTAATTTTATGACAGAGACTATGTATAGAATAATATATTTGAGTAAACGGGTATGATTTTGGCTGGTGAATATGTATTTAAATGTTATTTTGCTAATCGTGTCATTAGATTGTAAGGTTGAAGTAAGTGGTTCTCCCTCCACCCAAAATATAGTAATAGTCCTGTATAGTTTTAGAGTGCCCTCTAGTGTCATGCACTAGGCAGTGCATGTGTTCTCCTGGGATTGCATGGGGGAAAAACTGAGTGAACTGAACAAGTGCCTATTCGAGATTCTGTCATCAGACTAATCCCCTCCTCACAACTCATTAGCATTCTTGCCGAGCTTGCTTAAACCTTTTTTTTTTTTTTTTTACCCTCTGTCTCCCTCAATCTAGCTGACAGGAGATGAACATCACCCCTTAACATTGTGGCGTGAACCCCTGCATAGACACATTTCGGCATCCACAAATTTGTGGGGGTTTTTTTTTGTTTGTTTGAATTTTCTTTGCAGGAAAGTATCCTCTGTTATTTGCTGAAAATTCAATTCAGCCTTCTGTGCTAAAAAATAAATCAATATCTAATGTAAAAAAATGTTGCTTTGGTCCCATTTTTTTGCGTCTTGGTGCCAAGCAGCCATGTTGAGCTGAGGGGAGGAGCTTCATTTCATCGGGTCATATGGTTGTCTAATATAAAATGAGTGTTTTGCCTCCATCTTGTGTCATCAATATTCTGTTACTACGACGACAGAGGATGGAATTAGGCAATTGTACAGAAAGCCCAGAGTGTAATGCTCAAGCTAATGCGAGCCTTCAAAATTCAAATAATTTTGGACAGTCCCTCACCCGTGTGAGCTCAGACTCTGACACTGAGCGATATGGTGGCAAACGGCGCTGAAAGACGGACGGGCTTAAGTCATGGTAGCCCGGGCTGTCGTCATCTACCAACACCGGTGGGCCATCGACAGACTCCTCCTCTTCATCCAGCTGGGATTCAACGTCTTCTGGGTACATCTGGTGGTCGATGCCATTGTGGCTCAAGTTACAGTGAACAGCTGTGCAGGTCAGAAAGCACATATGAGTCAAAGAGGAACAGAAGAATGGTGCTCTTGAAGAGGCCTAAACTGTTGCGCTTTCCTTAAATAATAAATAAGCGTGAACTAAATCCACAAATCACAGTGGTTCAATTAATTCCTGTGAATAACAGTGTAAAATTGAGCTTAATTTCTCTATAACTCATCAAACTTTTGACGCACGATTGCACAACATCCGTCCAAAAGACTTACCATCAATTCACAGGTTATTTCATGCTGGCTGAGTTCTTATTTGTTTTCATAATTTGTAATATTAAGACGGCAATTGAGCTTTTGGATGTTTGAGACGGTTCAAACCATATAACGTGTAATTCTAAATTCTACCGCTAGATGACGACAAAGGAAATCAAATTTAGCACAGTGTGCACAGTGCAATCTCGTTTTTGGATAATGTCGTGGAAGAATCAGATATAATTTGCAATGTTCCACGAAATAAAAAAACTTCACAAAATTAAGCAAAACATTCTATTGTACCATATCATGCCCATGACAGCCCACTGTCTGTATGAACTGTATGAACACAGATCTGGATATGCAAATATTTTCAAAATTTTCTGAAAATGAATAAGCAGTCAAACCACTGCAGCAGTTAATTAAAAAAAAAAAATCCCAACAAGCAAACCGCAGCGGTGCGTTACGAAAAAAAGGAAGACACTGTTGAATTCCATTGCCGCTCCCTTTCTTTGGTTTGAAAGGGACAATTACCTACAATTTCAAAACAAAGTCATTACAAAGATGAGGAAATTTTGAGGGCTTGTCGGTGTCGAAATCTAAAAATTAAAAGGCTCCTTCCGTGTTATCTGTCAGTTTCCACTCGTACATTTAATGGTTGCAACATCCGGGGAAGTTGAGGACAAAAGTATAGCTTACAAACTCGGTTCTGATTCTCATGCCTGCGGTTTTCAAGTGGTATACTTATCATCATATATTTTCGCCGCTGGCAATCTTTGTTTCCCAACGCACTGTGTGTAGTTTCCAAGTTGCCTGGCTTACGCTGTGTGACTGCCGTGTCAAAGTCTTGGCAGCAATCATGATTGACCACTTGGGCTGCTTGTCGACCAATTCGACCAAGTCGATCACCAAAACAAATAAACTAATCAACAAAGTTGACTCGAAATTATTTGCCCCAGAGGCATTGCCGGCACCATTTTATACGATCTACACAGATATTTACGGGGCCCATAAATCCATCATCCTCTTATCTAAACCACTCGTGGCCTTTTTTTACAGTCTGTTAGCACAATTTCTAGCAGGCTACCATCAAGATGGGACAGTCCTATTTCAACGATTCGTGGCACGATACAGAGTGGAAGTTTATGTTATATTATTCATTATCATTTTATGTTTGAGCATCATATTATTTCATGTTAAGAATACCTAAATTATATTCTGTTGTTTAATCATTGCTTAGACGTGTTTTTATGTTGATGGGTTCTGATTGGCTGTTGAAGTAAGAAAAGCAGGAAGTGATTTTAGTTGCGAGAGTTGTCTGCCATGCAGACGCCCCCCCCCTTTAATGAAACTCCATTTAAAGGATTCCATCTCTCCTTTTGCCGTTTGTAAAGTAGAGCCATCCACTAAAAACAACGAAACCCTCAACTTACACCGAGTTTGAACCAACTGGAGGTTTTTTTGTTTTCAGGTGTCAAACGGCCAACACATAGTGACCGTTGTTTGACTACAAGCTCGAGGCTCACGTCATTAGGAGGAGGAAATAGCAAGCTTCAGGCCCGTTCACGTTCCAGTTCCTTCCGCAAAAGGACCTGAGGTGCAAGAGAGGGGGAAAAAAAAATATCAAAAAAACTCGGAACGCAATTGAAATGCACAGCACGAAGTCTTGCTCCCTCTGTCTTCTTTGCTCACTCTTTCAGCTCCTCTCTTCACACAGACTCAACTGGGGAGATCATGATGGATATACAATCACACAAAGCATCCACAAGCATCACACAAAGGAGACAATGTAGCCCCCCCAAGCCCACCCCTTTAAAAGTCGAGGAGACTGGAGTGTGACCAGACGAAAGACATATGCAAGTGGATGACAAAATGATGACAGGAATTAAGGCAATGAAGAAAGATGGGGAGAAGATGGAGGACTGCCCTCGAACCTGTAATTATACAAGTGGGCAGAAGGGGAGGGGGAGGGGGGGGCAATGATCGAGCTGTTTTTTTATTTCTTTTGTTTTCTGAATCGGCAACCGTTACTATAAATAGCAACATTGCATTCATCACACTCCCCCCC
>NW_017805408.1:166244-182814 GCF_001891065.2 Hippocampus comes
GGGGAGACATGGTGGCGGTGGTGGGGGGGGTCATCCTCCTTTTGTTGTCTCTTCATGTTCTCCAAACTAAATTTTAGAATACAAGTGGAGGTGAAGTTGATTCGTGTTAGAAACAGAACAAGCCTCACCCTCCGATTAGGGCACAGAGGCATGAAAGGGTGTTCATGTAACAAGAGCAAGGTTGTTTCACTATGGGTCGTTATCACTCGAGCTAAATGGAAGCGAAAGTATCTGCGTTAAAACATCCCTCGCGTCACAAAACCACTTTTGACACAAAATGCCACTCCTGCCGTGACAAATGCAAAGCGTATCTTCGTGTGAATGTGTAACGCAGGTGCGTCACCAAGCAGGTGTGTGTTTTTATCGAGCTTGCTTGACATATATGCCGACACGTCAATGGAAGCTTTGAACGCCGACGCATTTATAAGGTCTAATGCGATTGCATTCGGAAACCACGACGGCTGCCTTCATTTGGGGGAACGCGGTGAGACGGGTCCAATATTGATATGCTGTTGCAAGCGTGTGCATGCATATGCGAATAACAGTCATGCATAGGAGCGGGGGGGACGCAAGCTCCGAATCTATTCCCTGAGAACGTGAGCAACCGTAACAAATATGCACGGGGTGTCAAGCAAGTCCACCCACGGCTCTTCTTCGGGGGATGGGGGGAATAAATAAATAAATAAATAAATGAGTGGAGAATGATATTTGAATGTGAGAAATGAGACAACTGTGTCTGCTCAGCTGGCTGCCCTGAGGTCTTGGAGCATGAATCTCCATCAGCAGGGGGACAGGAGACATGCTCAAGTACTAATTGGAATATCTTTGGAAGGTAAAAAGAGATATGGTCTTTTAATCACTTCAATGGTTTGGGTTCTGAAAGGTTTATTGAAGATCAACCCACTTGTGTTCTGAGATGAGCTGACCTAAAGGTCAATTTGTCGGGCCGAGAGTTCCAAACAAACACGGCGAAGCTGCGTTTAGCCGTTCTGCTGCACACAAATGGAAGCTGCCAACAGAAATGAAGTCAGCTTTGAGTGTAAAAGCTTTTAAATATCGATTTTTATAAAATCCTCCCCTACTTATGATAAAGGTATTTTAAACCATTTTAAAATCTTTTTTTTTCCTTTAAGTGATTTTGGAAACCGTTTATTTCTTAACTTTTCATTTTTTAAGGACTTCTATTCACGTGCCTCCATGTTGTCAACGTACGTTTTTGTCATTTTGGTCAGCTACGTTTGCTTACTCTGCTTTGCTTCGGAATGTGGCTCGCTGTTGTGTCCGTTAATGCTTCTTCGGTGCTTGTGTGAAGCACATTTGAGTTGCTTTGTGTATCAAATCAAGCTGCCTTGTCATACTTAAACAGGGTGGATCTATGATTAAAACACACACACACACACACACACACACACACACACACACACACACACACACACACACACACACACACAGCTGCCAAGGTATTCACAAATTATAAAGCCTCTCTCAGTCAATGACTAATGTTTTCATAGCGTCCCAGCACAACTAAATCAATCGCCGTCATCTTAGTTTTTGGTGAAATCTTGCATGCATATAAATTCACTGTTTTTATTGCTGGACAGGAATAGGATTGTGGTGATTCTACATTTCTGCATTTCAAAATGGAGCATGCAATGCTTTTAACGCCTGCAACTAGAGGTGTTTTTTTTTTAAACTCTTTTGGCAATATCGTGCCAGTACACCGCAGCGATAATGTTGAAAACTATAATCATGAGATGAGATTTTTATTTTTCCCTTCATGAGAAATAGAGACAAAGTAAGTCAGTGAGGCACAGCCAGTGGAACAAAAAAATAATGGCAGCAGAATGGCCCATTTCTTGCAGAAAGACGGATGGGCTAAATATAAACTGCAGTTAACTCTGACTCACTTTGAAGCGCGTATCCCGGGCAGTTGCTCTCCGCTTCAAAGTCAGGCAGCAGAAAAACGCGACAGAAATAGATGGTCTTAATTTAGAACTGTGGGACCGTTCATTTCAATATTTGATAAGAGGAAGAAAACCTCACTCCGACGCCCACCAAAATAAGTGTGTGCAAAAATTGGAGAAGTTGACAATGGTGACGATCTCGTCTGAACTCTTTGAGGGGCGGCGGTTATGACAGTGGACGGCTTTTCATATTTGATCAATAAAATGGGTTTGTTATCTATTAAATTGGTTGTTTGAGTCATTTCATAGTTTGTGTTATTTACATTGTTAGACCCAGCTAATTTGAAGAAAAAAAAAGTATTAAAATAAAAAAAAAAATCAAACCATGACACTGACGATTCAAACCGAATTTTGTGTATCGTTGTACTCCTAAATATTCACACCAAAAAAAAAAGCTGTGTGTCATTTGATGGGCTCAAAGTATTCCACTTATCTCTTCTCTCCAGAGTCTAATTTGTAATTTGCATGGGCTTCAAAACTTCAAACAGGCTGACATCAGGGCTGGTAGATTGTGAAGTGACTTTTACTAGACAAGATGTCATGTTGTCTGGTTAATTTTGTAGTTTTAACCTCAAGAAAAGTCACTGAGTTCATGACAGGATAGCGTACCAAAAAAAAACAAAAAAAAACAAACAAACAACAACGACAGAGATAATCATATTTTCCCTAATGAGCCAAGTGTGCTTTATCATTGGGCAAAGGCACGATTACATCAGCGGCTACGGATGGCTGACGACGCTTGCGCCGTCTCACCCGTTTGCCGTTTCGTTCTTCTCCTTTCACGTCTGCTGCCTTCAGAATCGAAGTGCAAATAACGAAGCCCGCGAAGTGCAACTCAAAAGGAGTGCATTGATATTAGCAGCCAGTCGGCGTCGGATCATATTCGGCTAACGTTATAGGTAGTCTTTTTTTTTTTTGCACTAAGTGGAACAGTTCAGTTGACTTGTTCAAGTTTCCATGTGGGGTGTGTGGTTGGAATGTGGACGTTTCCAGTCGGGACTTTCCAAACAATGAGGAAATAAACATGGAACAAAACGAAAGAAAAAACTGCACCGTGTGGCCTTCTTACTTCATGACATGACAATTGGAGAAAAAAAGTATTTTTCAGGGTCTGCCTAATACAGTTATCACGATTTATTGTCAACTAGTCAATGGACTGCACCGTGTTTGCCAGCAGTCCAGACCTGTCTCCCATTGAAGAAGTGTGGCACAGTATGAAGCCAAAAAATATATAACAATGCTAACCCTTGGACAGTTGAGCAACTGAGGTTGCGCACCTTCCACGCCTCAATAATTTGTATTGTTGAATTAATTTTTTTTTTGTTTTTCCTACTGCGTGCAAAGGCTGTCATTCAGAGTTGCATGCAGCGAGGCATAATTATTTCCTTACATTTGCTTCATCGTCAAGTCATCCTAATCCCTTTTTTTTTTTTTGGAAGAGGGGGGGTGGACGACATGATCCTTATTGTTATCCTGATTGAACAGATGTAATCCCACGGACTGTAGTAAACATTTTTATTCCATTAATTCTATTGCTCTGTTAAATCTGGGAACGGATTTGGAATGACTTTTCTGAATGGATGCACAGGCAGCCAGAGCAGGACTCATTTAGGAGGCTTGATGCGCAGAGGCAAGAGGCAAATGAACAAACTCAGCCACAGGCGTAAACAACTGCTTCGGCCAGACTCAGGGGGGCACTTGAAGGCTCTTTCTTGCTGCTTGCATCGCTAGCATTACGCATTGACTTCAATCGGAGCCTCTCATGCCAACCTTACAAGGCGTTTCCAAATGGTCACCTCCGCTGAAATCTGCCATAGTTGTTTTCGTGTATTTTCACCCGCATCAAAACACGGTGGATTTGTTATAGTCTGAATAAATGATTCATTCGTTAACCCTTTCAGGGACAGCGGTTACTATAGTGGACAGCCTATCATGTTATCAGGTTGCGGGTTATCATTATTGGTGCATGAAAGGCTTCATCTCCAAATGTATTGAAGTGCCTTTAGCTTGAAGAAACTTCAATTGCAAGTCGAAATCAAGCAAGCCACTTATCTCCCTTTTGTGTTCGATTTTTTTTGTCCCCCCCACCCCACCCCTCGCCTCGAGTACAAAGTGTCCATTTTGAAGCTTGATGTGACATTACTCCCAAAAGAACTGGGAAATTTGCGTCAAGCATTCAAAAGCGC
Organism: Hippocampus comes; assembly: GCF_001891065.2. Classification (NCBI taxonomy): domain Eukaryota; kingdom Metazoa; phylum Chordata; class Actinopteri; order Syngnathiformes; family Syngnathidae; genus Hippocampus; species Hippocampus comes. The sequence continues at coordinate 170,395 of NW_017805408.1, forward strand.
TCTTCGTTTTTCCGAAGCAAAAAAAAAAAAAAATTGTCTTCTCGTGTGTTAGAAATGATGAAACCGTTGACCTATATTCCATATCTGAGGGGTTGGTAGAGTGCTGGAACAGAACAGTCATGCTGCAGAGGTGTGTTATCCCCCCCCACCAACCAACCAGCATGTTAAATGAGAAGTGATGTGTTTGACATTGAAGTGTTGGCACGAGCTTTGCCCGTGTACCCCACGGGAACAGTTTTAGATGTAGCACTGAGGGGGAGAAAAGTCTTGAGAGAAAAATGTATTTTTTTGAAAAGTAAGAAACCTGATTTTTAGCTCACATGGTGAATTTATAAACTTTAAATGTTTGCTCAGATTCCCCGACACAACAGTGTTCGAAAAGAACTTTAGGGAAGATGAATTTGCATGCGTATGAAATTATCAACATGGAAAGTCTGGAGTTATGAAAGTGCATAAAATGGACGTTTATCCAAAGTGGAAATTTTTTGCCTTGGTGAAGGATTGCGCTATTTTGAGCAATATCACGTCACGTACGTTTGCATTGATGTGTTTGACAGCGCTCACGTCCTGTCATCTATTCCTCTGGGGGGGCGGGGGGGTGGGGTTATTTATTTATACATACATAAATTTCATCTTAAGGTTGTATGCTGCGTACTTTGGTTCATTTCGATTGGTGGGCAACTTTCAATCTTTCGTCTTGGTCGGATCATCCACTCTGATGGCCACCGTAACGCAGTTTAAAGTCACATAACAAAACTTTAAATTTTGAAATATGAGCTCTGTGACAAAAAAAAAAAAAGCTTCTTTTCAAGCAACCCAAAGAACTATTACTGTTCGTTGGCCATAGTTCTGCGTGAGAGCAGAGATTTTTTCAAAGAAATCTGGCAAATGATGTTTGAAGTCGCTGAATTAAAGGGACAGAACACATTTTGATCTTGTCTATCGATTCAAAAACGCCTAAGTATGGCTTGTCCGACAATAGCAACCGCAGTAACAACAAAGCCTCAGAGCGTCCACGTCATCATGCCTTTGAGAAGGAACAAGACTGTCAAGTTCTGGCACAAACAAGGACATTGTGCTTAATCAAAGTAAGTGTCTGGTGAAAAAGGTATGCAAGGGGTGGCCGAGTCTCATTCCAGTCATACAAGCACAAACATACACCCAGGAGGAGGAGGTGGTGGCGGTGGTGCTGGGGTTTTGGGGAGACAGTTCGAGTCAGGAAAAGAGTTTGCCCCATCGTACAGTTACAAACATACCTCTCATGGGATTCTGGATCCACAAGATACCTCCGATAAGGTGAGGAGACCTGCCGAGCATTGCAAACCACTAAGCGTCCAGGAGATTCCCTTCTTTCACATCCACTTATCCTCAGTGATGCTGCTCCACTAGCTATTTACTCTCAATTACAGGGGAGATGATCCACATGTTTGGCCACCTGCTGCAGGATGAGCTGGACCAGTCTTGGGGAAAACGATTACATACACACACACGGTGCAAGGGGAGTTACATCACAACGAGACAAATCCCGGTTCCTTTCCAAACAAAATCGAAGTTGATCATCCAAAAGGAGATGATTGTGCAAAACAAAGCCCGCTCTGCCAGGCTGCAGACCTGAGAATGTGGCTGCGTCGTGTCACTTAGCAGAACGATCACGCGCACAATCGGCAACAATGGGGAAAGCGCGTGCACACGAACAATGCTTCCTGCAAGTGATGTGCGCTGTCATGAAGAGAAGATTACTGGCACAGTGATGCGGAAAGAGGGAGAAAAAAAAAAGGCTTGCAAACCATGACCCAATCACGAGGTTTCACAGTTGACCCGTTCTAAGTCTGGGCACGCAGCTCAGCTTCACTTGTCATCGCGGTGACTTTTAACTATTTCCCCTTTTTCTTCCCCCCCCCCCCCTACACACAGGGCACTAAAACGTCTGAACATAATGTTCTCTTACCTTCGACAGCCATGACGTCACTCCACAGATGCGGGCATCACTCGCAAAAGAGCTGGAGAAAATTTGTGAAAGTCAACGCTTTCTCATTGTACCTTTTCCTACCGTGTTATTTCATTGCTGCGGGCGAGCCGGAGTGCACAGCTGCTGCCGCGCCTCAAAGCATCACGGGTAGTGTAGTCTGAGAGCAGTGGACTAGCAAAACAGTTCACGCAAAGAAATCCGTCACAATCCCTGGAGAAGGGGAAATCAACCCCAAAAAATACAATAATATGTTCTATGCAGCACCACTAGCCAAAACACAACATTTTGATTAATATTACGTTTGTGGAATAAACAGCAAAATCCACTACTGTATTTTTTATCCATCTCAGGGAACAGCCATTTTGTCACTTGCTGTTGACTGAAAATGACATCACAGGTGCTCAGGGTTCAGGTAATGACAAATCATGGCGCACCTGTTTTCTGAAGCTGAGGCATGCTTGGTTGTTGCTTGAGCCCTGAGGAACTATGATGTCATTTTCAGTCAACTGCACTAGGCAAAATGGCCGCCCCCTGAGACGGGCAAAAATGGCTGGATTTTACAATACATCCTGATTTATATCGCGCTTTCACATCAGCTGCAGCTGTAACAAAGCGCTTACTGCTTAACTCATATTCCACAGACATAATATTCATCAGAATGCCATGTTTAGACTCGTGGGCTGCATAGAACATATTATTGTAAAGATTTTTTTTTTTGTGGTTGGCTTCCCTTTTAAACAGGGCTTTTTATACTGTGGATTATATGGGTCACTCATTCGTCAAATCCCTAGAGCAGGGGTGTCAAACTCATTTTTGTCGTGAGCCACATTGCAGTTATGGTGTTCCTTGGAGGGCTGTTATGAATTTTGGGAAACCATATAAATGTTTCATCACCTCCACATACTACATGCACAGCGTACAACAAATTGATGGATAACTAGTTTGAAAATCAGAAGTCAAAAATAACGACTGTTATTGTGGATTACATATCACAATTTGAAATTTTGGTCCAGACTTTAGCAAGCATCGTGGAACTTGACATGCTTTTTTTGCTTTTGCCGGCCACATCAAATGATGTGGTGGGCCAGATCTGGCCCCCGGGCCTTGACTTTGACACCTGTGCCCTAGAGAAAATAAGCACGGACAGAAGTCAATCAGCTTGTAGAATGCTACATGACTAAAAATTTTGATGTATGGCATTTGCTGTATCTAATGTTCTGATATTGAATGAGTATCGGATGTAAAATAAAACACTTTCAAAAAAAATCAAAGTTTTTAGTATGTTATTCATTAAGTTTATGTCATTGATGTAGTTTGAGATCTGTGTTTTGGCTAATGAGCCAGGTTAGCTAACAGAGTTGGCATGAGCATTGCGTTAGCCGTACGGATAAAGCTTATGCTAACCAAAAGAACATCATGACTTCACCGGATCAATCGAAAGTGATTCATCTGCAAATTCATTAAATTCACCTCCAGCTGTGCGAGAGAGTTTTTGAATGCCAATATTTCTGTCACCTTGCGTCGGTTGAAAGGAAGAGTCTTTCACATGTATAAAAGCATCCATCCATTTTTTAAAAATCCGCTGATCCTCACTTGTTGAGGTTCTGAGGGGGGTCAATCACAGTGAAGGTTAAGCTGTCACCAGGCATGCCCTTTTGCTTCGAACTTTGTTGATCTTATATTCTCGGATGCTTTGTCAGCTCATACACAGGTATTTTTTTTAATCCCCCATTGCAGCCACACCAGCAAGGTTAGCTCACATATCAAAACATTTGCCTTTACCTTTAAGGAAAGACTGTTTACTCAGTCGAACTAATTTTACACATGTAAAACACCCATAACAATGGTGGCCATGAGAATCATGCCGCTGCGCACATAGAAAAATGCTGTCACTCCTGAAAATCTGGCTTTGAAATGAATCGAAATGTGTTGAAAAATAAGCACTCGTGTTTTAGCTTATGAAAACTACAGCACATGAATCATGTTCCTTTCTTGTGCAAATCTGTTTATGTCATCATTAAATATTGTTCTTTTTTTCACGTTTTCAAGTTGGCCATGCACCATTTTGTAAACAGTGTTTAAAACAAACTTCAAATACAGTTTCCAGTTGGGGGAGGTGTGAGAGGAGATCGAAATGCATAAAACAAGGCAACAACAACAACAATTTTTTTTAAAAAGTGCTTGTCTGGACAACGCTTTGGAGAATCTCTCACTCCGGTATCACCAATCTTTGTGAAAGTGAGAGCTACCTCTTGAGTGCTAATTAATGCAAAGGGCGACCAATTTGATACACAGATTAAATTACCTTTAATAATATTCTTTTATTTGTCATAATGAATGATATTCATTTCAAGACATAGATCATGTCAATGATTTCTCACAATAATTAGGAATGATACATATCAATTGCCAATGCTTACCTTTCAAAAATCTCTCCCGGTGTTCACATTTTCATTTTCCTCACATCCACAACATTCCTCGAAAATCACAATGACGATGACCCGTGCTCCAGCCTAATGCATTTTGAATGAATTTGATGGATGAGAATTATATCGAGGTCTGAGCATGACAACAGCGTCGGCCACATGGAACAAACATATACATTTGCATAATGGTGCAAAAATCATAAAGCAAATGTATAGCTTTCACAATTCTGACAGAGGCAAGGGACAAACATTTTCAAAGTTTCAGAAACCATCTTGAAACAGGTTAAGCTAGCTAAGAGTTTACAAAAAAGATGCCCAAAACCGCTTAGAGAGGAATACCTTTATTCTGTCCAAGTCAACTGATAGTGCTTTAAATCGAGACTTTTTGAATTTAGTTTGATAGAGCAGATTGAGGAAAAGTTTTATTCCAATTAAATGTAATATTCAGGTATGCCCCAATGTGCTCCGAAGTATGTGATACGATTTGGACCTCTGGTTTGGCCACTGATGAGGACCAGCTCAGTGTCCTTGCTGGGGGCATACATGTTGAAGGATGTGCCGGAAGGCTGCCCGACTTGCAGTGTTCGACCTTTCTTGGTGACGAACACAAGTGACGTAATGAAACCAGTGAATTTCCCGGAAATCTGAATAATGCCTTCGTCCTTGTACAACTCCATCTCCTTGGCATCTCCCGTTTCAGCCCCAATTACAGGTGACCAAGTGGGACCGTAGCGTAATTGAAAACTGATGGAGAGAAAAAACAAATGTTCATTCGGGCTGGTTACAACAGTAACCAAATGGTTCAATCAGATTGTATGTGTCGTATATTTACCCAGTGATGACGCTGTTGTATTGCTCCCATACTCTGACAGCTGTGATGGCCCCATCTCCACTGAGAGAGAATGAGTCACCTCCCCCCGGGCCCACTGGTTGGGAAAAAGCGTATTTCTCGGCCAGGGCTGGAATGAAATAAAAAAAATTGTAAAATTTTAAAAATGAGGAGTGACAGTCATTAGCTTTTGTTCAAGTGTCAGACTTCTCTCTCTCTCTTTTTCTCTCTCTCTGTGTAGCGAGCTAGCTAGCTAGCTAGCGAGCAAGCTATCTTTCTAGCTTGCTATCGAAACAAGATGAAATGTTTACGAATGGAGAGTGTTGCCTTCATTGGCCTCACGAGTGGAAAAAAAATATAATCGGAAAGGAATGTGCAAGCTTGGCTATCGCACAGGTGCCTTACAGAAAGAATGTTCTGCTTTTCAAAGCTATTGTCTGGAATGGAACGACAAGTGACTTCCTCCAGTAAAAATGAATGTGGGATTTTTTTTTTTTTTTTTTTTTTTTTTTACTTGAACACAAAATATTCCTGTTGAGTCAAAGTCTTTTTGCCCCGTGTTACACTTTGAAAAGGGAAAATGACAAGATTTTTTTTTCTTATGATATACGTGTCAACATGTCAGATTGTTTACTTCCCACATATTTTTTTTTGTACATAACGCAAAATTGAATAACTCACCATTGTGAAATACACAAAGAAAGAGTGCAGTGACAATTACAATTCTTGACATTCTGTAAAAAAATAAAAAGCAAAAAAAAAAAAAAACGTAAGTATACACTTTATGAATTTGTTCATTTTAGAAAATGTTTCTTGTGATGTATTTAAGCAACCTCAGATGTTACCTGTTGGAGTTGTCAGATCACACAGCAAATCCAACAGCATCTACCTAGTCAAGAATCGGAATACAAAGTAGCCTATATGACAAACTTATTTGTATCCAAATACAAATAGATGTTAAAAATAAACAATATATTCTGTAAGTGTAATAATTACCTGTTAGAAAAAAAAAATTCTACTCACAGGTTATCCGCACAACGGCTCAAAGATCTACGTGTGAAGCTCAGACTCTTTTGTTTGAGTTCGGAGATCAGCTTTATAGACAAGTCTTGAGCGTGCCAAAGCCAAATGCTGATGAGAAACCAAGCCTATATCCTGGTTGAAGCAGTACGGAGAAAGCAAGAGATGTTGAAAATAAACAATGTGTTCTGTAAGTGTAATTACCTGTTAGAAAAAAAAAATTCTACTCACAGGTTATCCGCACAACGGCTCAAAGATCTACGTGTGAAGCTCGGACTCTTTTGTTTGAGTTCGGAGATTCGCTTTTCTGCAGGTTGAACTGCCCTGAAACAAGTTTTAAACTATCTATTCTACAGTACAGTGCAAGTACAACGAATATGCAAGCAGGAAAACAAAAGGCGAACAATACAGAAAATAAGTATTCAAAAGAAGATTGTTTCATTTCGTGAACGTTTTTAAATTGGTTATATTTTTTTGGGACAATGGGACGATAGCAGGTAAAACAATAAACATTTTTTCTATGAGGATTTTTTTTTGGGGCAAATTAATGATGTGACAGCACAAATACACACATTTCAGAATCGTCCCGTGGTAACGTAGCACACAAACAAAAAAAAAAAACAATACTGAGTTTTCGGTCGGAAGTGCCAAAAAGTCTTGGCACAATGTCACCTGGAATTTATCATTACCTCCGTCGAGCACAAAAAAAAGGAGATGTTTTACGAAATATACTGTACGCGAGTCCGAAAGAAGGGCATATTTATATACTTTCAGGACTAACTTAAAATGCCTTACACATGAACCACGTTTTTGACCGCAGGTTCAACTGTTCAATATTTCGGTCCTTTTTGCACAACTTGCTTTTCTCTAGCAAGGCGCTGAACAATAAAACTCACAACAGGTCATATCTCACCACTACCGAGGCATTGCGAGGCTTCAAACAAGGAGTGACCCCTGAGCTAAGATATAGAGAGAGACTGGTAGAGTCACAGAAAGGCATATACTGTACAGTAGACCTCTGCCTATTCACCGTTCGGCATTTGCGACTTTGTGGATAAGTGGATGAGACTGAAATAGATTTTACAGGTATACTCATTTGTGTTGTTTATTCAAAAAATTAGAAACATCCAATTAACCCTTTCAGGGACAGCGGTTACTACAGTGACTAGAAACGTCCAATTAACCCTTTCTGGGACAGCGGTTACTACAGTGGACATTTGATCATGTTTTCAGGTTGCAGGATGCATGGAGGGGGTTAAGTTCACCTGTAAAGGTTGTCATGTTTTTTTTTTGTGAGTAGCATCGATTATTTCTGTAAGGAGTAGCTTGAGTCATGTATGAATCGTGGGGTCGCATTAAAAAAAAGTACAATGTCTGCTAACTAGACACATCAGCGTATGTATTTAACTGTGAGATTGCATCTTTATTTAATTTTTTTGTGGGGGGGGACGATAAACGACAGTCAATATAGTTTCTTCGCCGAAAAAGCCGTGCACACAACATACGGCAGGAAGTTTTCCTTCTTTGATCGCTGAATGTTTCATGGCCGCATCAAAAAGTCATTGCAAAAAACAACAACAACAAAAAAACACAATTCAAGCCAAGGAGATGACAAAGCTTTGACAAAAGTTTGGTCGGTGCACTTTGGACCGAGATTTTATGACGATGAAAAAAAAAACAGCAAAGGGTCAGCAGGCAAAGAGAGTGTTTTATTAAGTACAAATCATTCTTCTTCTTTAATAGTATTTGCCATAATGTGATCCATAATCAGGCTCAGGACGTACGCCCCAGTGCGCCCCCAGGGAGGTGATGGCACCGTGGAATCGGCCGCTGATGAGGCGCAGTTCACCCTTCTCGTTGTCCGGGTACATGTTGAACGAGTGCCCCGTCGGCCGCCCCGCGTAGAGGGAACGACCCAAGTTAGTCGTGATCACCAGAGACTGGATGTTGTGTGTATATTTTCCAGAGATCTGCACGATGAACTCGTCGTGAAACAACTCGATCTCCTGCATTATGCCCAACTCCCGGCCTGCTATGTCGGTCCACGTGTAGTCATAGCGAAGTTGGATGCTGGCGGGGGAGAAAAGACATTGATGAAAAATAAATAAATAATTAAAGTTTTTCGTAACGCTCTATCATTCAATCATCGACATGAAAAGGATAAAAAAAAAAATAAGTAATGAGATTTCATTTTCACCCACTGACTATTTTGTGCCATATAAATTAGTTATTCACCCATAGACGAAGTTGTTGCTGGCCTCCCACAATCGGACACCGGTAATCCGCCCACTGCCGGTGAGGGCATAGGAAATACCTTGTCCCGAGCCCACATGTGGAGAGAATGAGTATTCTTCGGAGTCATGATGGCCTGCAAAAAAAACAAAAAACAACAACAACAAAAAAAAGACATGCACAACCTCTTTTGTGAATAAACACTCGACAACCCTTTCTCTGTAAAAAAAAAAAAAAAAAAAAGTTCATACAGAGTTAGTGTGCAGATTTACCATCGGCCAAAGCAGTTCTCGAAAGAAGTGCAATAAAGAGCAGTAAAATCATTCTGTGAAGACAAAAAACCGGTGGGGGTTAATAAATCATTATTCATATCGGAGGTTAATAAATCATTATTCATATCGGACGAACACTGCTAGCCTTACCTGTCACTTGTTTGGTGATTTTCTCTCTGACTGGAGGATACCTTTAAAAAAGGAGCGACCATAAAACCATATTTTATGTTTTTACAGGAATGCAGAAAAAAAAAGGTTTAGATCAATCTTACAGATTACACGCGTATTCCCGGTAAAGCAATCCCAGCATTAGTCCATCGGGTTAAAATGAAACCCAATTCATTTTGGCTGTTTATATACAGGAGAAATCTTTTGCACTGGCACTTCCTCCAAATTGGTGTTAAGTCGCAAAAGGTTGGAGGAGGTCCTTACGGCTTGAAAAGAAAAAAATAATAATGTGGCAGGTGTGTTTTAACTCTTCATTAGCTGTTGTACATGTAGAACCTGCCCTGCCTGTAATTTTCATGTGGCTTTGTCGTGTCTTTTTCGATACGACGTGACAGTATCGACACATTCAGTCAGTTTTAGCTTCGTTGACGATCGCGCTATGTCAACAAGCTAGCTCAAATCCTCAACCCGGCATTGGCTCGCTCGGTTAGCTAGTTCATCGTTGAATTTTGTTAGCCATTGCTATTTTTTTTGTAAGATGAATGGCAGCCCACATACTTTATTAGTTGAAAAAAAAAAGGCTTACATACAAGTTTTTCAGTCTTGGGATTGATAAATGTTGAACCCTTTCAGGGACAGCGGTTACTACAGTGGACAGTTTATCATGTTATCGGGTTACAGGGTGCGTGAAAGGGTTAATGGCAATTTATTGGCCTTCGAAGCAGCCTGCAAAAACAACAAAATGATGACAAAAATGACAAAGGTAGCCTGGAGAGGAAAAAGCTTTGAGAAAATGAGGTTGACAAATTGGTCTTTAATCACATGATAACCACTGCGCAAGTTCGCTCAGGACATAGATTTAATGGAGGTGCAAAATGATTAAACATCAGGCAAGCAGTGAACTTTTTCTTGATTGTTAAAATACACGGAGAAAAAAAAAATTTGGGTTGACTTTACTCAATTCTAGTTCATCAAGTGGTTGGATGAAATAAAATCATCTGGATCCAGATACATTTTGAAGTGGACTATATATCTACTTGAAAAATTGCAAATGATTTGATTTTATGCAACCACTTGACAAAATGACATTGAGTAAATTCAACACACCAATTTTTTCCCAGTGTACGCCCAATGCAGATGATGGGGCTCTTTAATAGTATTTTCTTGGTGCTTGATAAGGTTCAGAAACAACACCCCAGTGTGCCCCAAAGGAGGTGATGGCACCGTGGAACCGGCCGCTGATGAAGCGGAGTTCAGCCTTCTCGTTGTTCGGGTACATGTTGAACGAGTGCCCCGTAGGCCGACCCGCGTAGAGGGAACGGCCCAAGTTAGTAGTGAACACCAGAGACTGGATGTAGTGTGCATATTTTCCAGAGATCTGCACGATGGCCTCATTGTCAAACAACTCAATTTCCTGCATTTGGCCCCACTCCCGGCCCGTCACATCGGTCCATTGGTAGCCATAGCGAAGTTGGAAGCTGATGAAGATAAAATAAGCAAATTTGAAGAGGAGGAATATATCGATTGAATTAATCGAATATTTTTATGTTAAGCATTTCTGCATAGATTGTCTTTTTCGGGGCGGGGTTACCAATTCAATTCTCTACATGGACAAAATAAAGAAAGACGACGGCAAACCAATTCTTAAAATGTTAATTGTTCAGGCCGTGCTAAAAACAAATGATGGCAAAATTCATTTGCCACATTTTTCAAATAAAAGCGGAGAGAGAAAAAAAGTCGTCCGTTTGGAAGGTTGGGCTCTCATAGTTATGGAGTATGAAATTGGCGGAAACAACGCCACCAAGTGAACTAAAACTAGAACTGCTAGTTTTTACAAAGTACTGTGATGACATTTACTATTTACCACTGATTATGTTATGGCGGATGATGAAGTTATTCACCCATAAATGTAGTTGTTGTTGGCCTCCCACACTCGGACACCGGTAATCCGCCCACTGCCGGTGACCGAATACGAGGTGCCTTGTCCTGAGCCGACCTGTGGGGAGATTGAGTAATACGAGTGGCCGGGCCATTCTGGGTGGGGGGTACACACAAAAACTCTGTATTAAAAAACATTCGGTAGATTTGTGACCACTCTAGGTAAGGCAACAAGTGAAAATGCAAATATACCGTCAGCCAAAGCAGTGATTGAGAGGAGCGCAAAAACGACCGTTAAAATCATTCTGTAGAAAGAGAAAATTGGTTGAAAATATTGAATAAATCATTATTAAGATGAGATAAGCGAAAGAGAGCCTTACCTGCTACTTTTTGGACGATTTTCTCTGTGATCGGAAGATACCTTTGACAAAGGAACTATATAAAATTCATTGCATCAAGGAATGCTGAATTAAGAAAAACCTTTTTTTTTTTCATTAATCCATCAGTTGAAGTCAGGATTCCCCTACAAGGAAGTTTCAGCAATAAGCTGTCAGGCTAAACTGTGAATAGTAGTTAATCTTGGTTTCAATTTATACTGGCACTTTTGTGCGTGCAGTTCCTTCAGATTGATGGAGGAGGACTTAAAGCCTTTCAAAAAATGTTTCAGGTATGAAAACATATCTGTTGATCTCTTTGACATGTGGAACCTGCCCTGTCCGCATTTTGTGTGTGACTGACATGTGTTTGAAATACTTTATGACGTCACGACGTTGATTCATTTTTAACCTTGTTGACTTTGGATCGATCTAATGTACAGCCGTAGTGGCCAGGCCAATTAGCATTCTCCTTGACAATCACGCCATATTGTTCATGCTTTAATTAGAAAAGAATGCACCTCCAAATGTCGTTTCCAGATACGAACATGTTCGGGGGGGGATTTGCGATTTCTATTTTTTTCCATTGCAGTAATTTGGCTAAAGGTGCCAGTACCAATCGCAAAGTGTGCGTGGATTGTTTTGTGGTTAGCTAACCGATAGCATCCATGCTCCCCACTCATGTACATTTAATTTTTAGTATGATTATTTTGAATGCGTTTACTGACACAGACCACAATGATTGATCACCGGTCAGTTCCATAAAACAGCTGACGAAGCCTTAAGGGGCCCGAGGGCATTACGGGGGTCCTCAACCTGGAAAAAATGGGTCTTGTAATCTTCAAGTGACGATCATTTTAGCTTTTACTGTCACGTGTTGCTGTAATTGTTGCGGAGGCACTTTGTGTTACAAAATAATGGTTAGAACTTCGCAATACTGATGGGAGGCTAATGTGCAAACATGTACTGTAAGTTCGAAATGCTGCTACGGTGATAAGTTGCTAATACACGATTTTAAAAAAAGGCAATACAGTAAACCGATTAAAAAAAATTTAAGCCTGTCAATTCAATAAAATATAAGTTTTGCTAATGTGAAAATGAGCTTTCCTTGCATTTTATTGTTTACAGCACTAAAACAAATAAAGCTAGCATGTTTTTTGGGGCTGCATTTTTAAAAGCCACGAGTTAGCACCACAACGAAACGTTTTCCAAATCGACCGGCGGAGAGACTGCTCTGTAATTTTACGACAGC
>NW_017805408.1:199829-223445 GCF_001891065.2 Hippocampus comes
CATAAAACCATATTTTATGTTTTTACAGGAATGCAGAAAAAAAAGGTTTAAATCAATCTTACAGATTACACGCGTATTCCCGGTAAAGCAATCCCAGCATTAGTCCATCGGGTTAAAATGAAACCCAATTCATTTTGGCTGTTTATATACAGGAGAAATCTTTTGCACTGGCACTTCCTTCAAGTTGGTGTTAAGTCGCAAAAGGTTGGAGGAGGTCCTTACGGCTTGAAAAACAAAAAAAAAAATAACGTGGCAGGTGTGTTTTAACTCTTCATCAGCTGTTGTACATGTAGAACCTGCCCTGCCTGTAATTTTCATGTGGCTTTGTCGTGTCTTTTTCGATACGACATGACAGTATCGACACATTCAGTCAGTTTTAGCTTCGTTGACGATCGCGCTATGTCAACAAGCTAGCTCAAATCCTCAACCCGGCATTGGCTCGCTCGGTTAGCTTGTTCATCGTTGTATTTTGTGAGCGTTTGCTATTTTTTTTTGTAAGATGAATGGCAGCCCACATACTTTATTAGTTGAAAAAAAAAAAGGCTTACATACAAGTTTTTCAGTCTTGGGATTGATAAATGTTGAACCCTTTCAGGGACAGCGGTTACTACAGTGGACAGTTTATCATGTTATCGGGTTACAGGGTGCGTGAAAGGGTTAATGGCAATTTATTGGCCTTCGAAGCAGCCTGCAAAAACAACAAAATGATGACAAAAATGACAAAGGTAGCCTGGAGAGGAAAAAGCTTTGAGAAAATGAGGTTGACAAATTGGTCTTTAATCACATGATAACCACTGCGCAAGTTCGCTCAGGACATAGATTTAATGGAGGTGCAAAATGATTAAACATCAGGCAAGCAGTGAACTTTTTCTTGATTGTTAAAATACACGGAGAAAAAAAAAATTTGGGTTGACTTTACTCAATTCTAGTTCATCAAGTGGTTGGATGAAATAAAATCATCTGGATCCAGATACATTTTGAAGTGGACTATATATCTACTTGAAAAATTGCAAATGATTTGATTTTATGCAACCACTTGACAAAATGACATTGAGTAAATTCAACACACCAATTTTTTCCCAGTGTACGCCCAATGCAGATGATGGGGCTCTTTAATAGTATTTTCTTGGTGCTTGATAAGGTTCAGAAACAACACCCCAGTGTGCCCCAAAGGAGGTGATGGCACCGTGGAACCGGCCGCTGATGAAGCGGAGTTCAGCCTTCTCGTTGTTCGGGTACATGTTGAACGAGTGCCCCGTAGGCCGACCCGCGTAGAGGGAACGGCCCAAGTTAGTAGTGAACACCAGAGACTGGATGTAGTGTGCATATTTTCCAGAGATCTGCACGATGGCCTCATTGTCAAACAACTCAATTTCCTGCATTTGGCCCCACTCCCGGCCCGTCACATCGGTCCATTGGTAGCCATAGCGAAGTTGGAAGCTGATGAAGATAAAATAAGCAAATTTGAAGAGGAGGAATATATCGATTGAATTAATCGAATATTTTTATGTTAAGCATTTCTGCATAGATTGTCTTTTTCGGGGCGGGGTTACCAATTCAATTCTCTACATGGACAAAATAAAGAAAGACGACGGCAAACCAATTCTTAAAATGTTAATTGTTCAGGCCGTGCTAAAAACAAATGATGGCAAAATTCATTTGCCACATTTTTCAAATAAAAGCGGAGAGAGAAAAAAAGTCGTCCGTTTGGAAGGTTGGGCTCTCATAGTTATGGAGTATGAAATTGGCGGAAACAACGCCACCAAGTGAACTAAAACTAGAACTGCTAGTTTTTACAAAGTACTGTGATGACATTTACTATTTACCACTGATTATGTTATGGCGGATGATGAAGTTATTCACCCATAAATGTAGTTGTTGTTGGCCTCCCACACTCGGACACCGGTAATCCGCCCACTGCCGGTGACCGAATACGAGGTGCCTTGTCCTGAGCCGACCTGTGGGGAGATTGAGTAATACGAGTGGCCGGGCCATTCTGGGTGGGGGGTACACACAAAAACTCTGTATTAAAAAACATTCGGTAGATTTGTGACCACTCTAGGTAAGGCAACAAGTGAAAATGCAAATATACCGTCAGCCAAAGCAGTGATTGAGAGGAGCGCAAAAACGACCGTTAAAATCATTCTGTGGAAAGAGAAAATTGGTTGAAAATATTGAATTATTAAGATGAGATAAGCGAAAGAGAGCCTTACCTGCTACTTATCGGACGATTTTCTTTGTGATCGGAAGATACCTTTGACAAAGGAACTATATAAAATTCATTGCATCAAGGAATGCTGAATTAAGAAAACCCTTTTTTTTTTCATTAATCCTTCAGTTGAAGTCAGGATTCCCCTACAAGGAAGTTTCAGCAATAATCTGTCAGGCTAAACTGTGAATAGTAGTTAATCTTGGTTTCAATTTATACTGGCACTTTTGTGCGTGCAGTTCCTTCAGATTGATGGAGGAGGACTTAAAGCCTTTCAAAAAATGTTTCAGGTATGAAAACATATCCGTTGATCTCTTTGACATGTGGAACCTGCCCTGTCCGCATTTTGTGTGTGACTGACATGTGTTTGAAATACTTTATGACGTCACGACGTTGATTCATTTTTAACCTTGTTGACTTTGGATCGATCTAATGTACAGCCGTAGTGGCCAGGCCAATTAGCATTCTCCTTGACAATCACGCCATATTGTTCATGCTTTAATTAGAAAAGAATGCACCTCCAAATGTCGTTTCCAGATACGAACATGTTCGGGGGGGGATTTGCGATTTCTATTTTTTTCCATTGCAGTAATTTGGCTAAAGGTGCCAGTACCAATCGCAAAGTGTGCGTGGATTGTTTTGTGGTTAGCTAACCGATAGCATCCATGCTCCCCACTCATGTACATTTAATTTTTAGTATGATTATTTTGAATGCGTTTACTGACACAGACCACAATGATTGATCACCGGTCAGTTCCATAAAACAGCTGACGAAGCCTTAAGGGGCCCGAGGGCATTACGGGGGTCCTCAACCTGGAAAAAATGGGTCTTGTAATCTTCAAGTGACGATCATTTTAGCTTTTACTGTCACGTGTTGCTGTAATTGTTGCGGAGGCACTTTGTGTTACAAAATAATGGTTAGAACTTCGCAATACTGATGGGAGGCTAATGTGCAAACATGTACTGTAAGTTCGAAATGGTGCTACGGTGACAAGTTGCTAATACACGATTTAAAAAAAAAAGGCAATACAGTAAACCGATTAAAAAAAATTTAAGCCTGTCAATTCAATAAAATATACGTTTTGGTAATGTGAAAATGAGCTTTCCTTGCATTTTATTGTTTACAGCACTAAAACAAATAGAGCTAGCATGTTTTTTGGGGCTGCATTTTTAAAAGCCACGAGTTAGCACCACAACGAAACGTTTTCCAAATCGACCGGCGGAGAGACTGCTCTGTAATTTTACGACAGCTTCGTGATTGTGATACATTCCAGAATCGGTGTGCGATCACACCAGAAGAGTGATGATCACTCCATCGTCCTGTCCTTGCCACAGCATTTCCCCCTCAAAGTGGACTTTCCCGTGTTTCCGGGCTCTCATTAGAATCCCCACCACCTTATCAGAGATACGGACGTATCTGTCAAACAGCTCTCCAAACGTCACTCGCGTCTTCCCGTCTTGATCCGGATGGGCCATCGTTCTGATGATGTAACACATATCGGCGATCTCTCCGTGGATGTGTTTCTCGGCTCGTTTAGCTCTCTCCGCTGTTTTGGTGCCCTCCTTGGGGCGCCCGTAACCGTCTTGACCTTTTTGGAGGCGGAGTGACATGGAGTAATCGTAGTCAAAGTATTCACTGAAGGGGTTGACTTTCTGGTTATCCGTGTGTTCCGAGGCCCAGTTTTGCCAGCGGCTCTTGAGATTTCGAACCGAGCTGTATTTCTTGGAGAGAGCGTTGATCTTATTGGCATCCGCAGCTTCCTTACCGGACCTGAAAAGGATGTTTCGATGACAAGATGACAAGCTAAACTAAACCACGAAACCAGACTCTTCTTATTTCTACCGGCGTGTTCGTATTTATACTTTGCGTTAAATGGTAAAAACAGACGTGAAAAGGCCCGATTGTTAGTCGAGAAAGGAAACAACATTTGCGGTTTGGGGGCTCCTTGGGAGTATCAAATTGATCCAATGGTCGACCTTTTTATTAGTTTTGAGTTTGTTGAGAAGATTTTGGCACTATCGTGACGCCTCCACGACACATTCCCGGCGTGTGGGATTCTGCCACAAAATTCTTAAGTGGGCGAGTGTCAGAAAATTGGTTTCGCAAGCGATTAAGAATATGAATCACAGTGCGCGGACAAAATGCACGCTCATTATTTTAGTACAAAGTCAAGAACCTAATTTACATACATCAGAACATAATTTGAATCAGACATCGGTGTTCACGTCTCGTAACGTCTCGACTAACAAAAGGTCTGCAAAAATCTTTTACTCACGTGAGGATTTGAGGCTTTTCGATTTTCACCGATGACTCGTCGTCACAGATTTTCGTTGACTTACTTCTGGATGCGTCGTCATCGATGTTTACTGTTTCCGTTTCTAATCGAGGAAGTCCACGATCCTCCTTTGGATCAGCACCAAGAATCTGTTTCTCTATCGGGCCAACTTTTCCAGGCTTCTGCTCATTTTCCACCGGTATCCCAGTTTGAGTCAGCAATAAGAGCACATTGGAACGCTTTCTGTGTGAAGGGGGAGAGCTTTGTGTTTCTAGCAACCTGTCTGCGCCCTCACCCGATCCGCTTTTCTCAAGACACTTTGCCAGTAGTTTAACTCCTGCTCTTCTGTCTTGCGGCCCACTGCGAACATTCTTCATCACCAGCTTCATCTCGATGGACGTTGAAATCCTCGGTAGCGCCGAGTTGTTTGCATCTTTAATCTTCGTTCTATCTTGAGGCAAATTCAGAGCGTCAGATACTGTTTCAAGGGCAACCACGGGATGCGGAGAATCCTCCGTCTTCTGGCTGGGAATGAATTTCGTAGCGACGCAAGACTTTTGGGGTTCCTCTGATGAGTCTCCGGGCCATGGAGACCATCCGCAAGGCTCGGCGGCCTGCTTCCTCTCGTTCTCCGTTATCCACTGCTGCCAGCTTTTTGCCAGGCCACACACTTTGCTGATGGCCCGGAGCTTCTTGACGTTCTTGTTGGCGGACGCTTTCCATAGAGAGATTTGTTGGTTCCACATCACTGACACACGTTGTGAAAACAAATTGGAGGCACAAATATTCCCCCTAACTGAGCTGTAAGGTTATATCAATATTGTCTTCCTTGGAAACACTCCGCTGCTTCCCCTTTCCAGTTGCGGCGCTATCTCTGCAGTCAAGCTTTCCAATGGTTTCTTTCCCGGCACCTTTGCCCGACCCTGGTCACTCCGACAGAGTCAAATTTCATCATTTGGACATCTTACCCGATGTCAACATTGAAATGGGGCACTGGTGAATGCAGACCAGTCTTGAGGCTATTTGAAGCATACATAACATCCATAAAAGCGGAAGTAATCGGCACGTGTATTTTGATCGTGACACTGAAACAGTAAAGATGTGAGAATTTGAGATCGCATAGGGAGCACCCATAAGTAAAGTTTAAGAGATGCAGCGATGATGGAAAAGACCGCGAGGTAACTCTTGCCCAGAAAAAGAAAGCGGGGAGGCAAAGCAGACGTGGACCCCCTGCTGACGCACGAAAACGGTTTCATCTTGCAAATGCGGCTTAGATCGCAATTCAAGAGAGCTGGGAACAAACACGCACCGATGCAACAGGAAACAGATTTGAAGACTGCGTGCGCTGCAAGAACGTAGTCTTTGACTTTTTTTTTTTTTTTTTTTGGAGTATGATGTTCATTTTCGTGAGATTATATTGCAGGTGGATTTCAAATGTTTTTTTTTTCCTCCTGGAGACTTATAAATAGAGACTGGCGCAGACGAATGAACAGTTGCAGCTGTTGGCTGTCTGTCACAGAGGATGAGCGTGACTCACCGGGCATTGAACAAGCAAAGCTCATCAAATTCCAAATTTGCGCTACAACGTTTTATCTGATGCACGGTGCTTATCACAAACATCACAAAATAGAACCACAAAGTGTTGTTTTTTTTCCAGCACAATTGTAATCCACCTGCCCTGTCTTTGTGGTACTTTCCATCCAGTAATGCAGGTTTCCGTTTCGCATTCCATCCCGCTTATCTAACTTCTTTATTCGTACACGTCACGAACAAAACCGATTAGTTTACAGTACCATCAAGTTCGACAGAAAAAAACGCAGTTATAATAATACACGTAGATTTAAAATTATTCTATTTTATTATTGATCCAGAAATACTCATATGATTACCTGTTTTGTCATTTTGATACATTCACTGCGATATAAACTCGGTTCGCAACAGAAAGTGACAAAAGTGAGCAGATAATAACTACGACATTTAACATTCAACAAGTCAACAACAATCCAGTGCTGTCGTGAATTAAATTTACAAGCGTGTAATTGAAAAATAATCACTACGACAGTTAACATTCAACAAGTCAACAACAATCCACTAGTGCAGTCTTGAATTAAATTTACAAGCGTGTAATTGAAAAATAATATGTTAACGACTGGTATCAGTCATCGAGTATAACATGCTTTTAATATTGTTGTCTGGGTTCTTTCTTTCTTTTTTAATAAACACATTTTGGAATATATTCGAATGAGTACAATGAAGCAATGACAGCATCTTTTTTTTTTTTTAAACATTTCTCTTCAGTGTTTCCTCCAAACATTTCAGACACAACTATGTTAAGGACGTATAGATTACATCTCGTATGGCAAGAAAAGCGTTGGTTGGAGTGGAAATAATGACGTCAGTTTTTCACTTTTGAAGCGTGTTTCCTGTACGCGGTGCCAAGTATTTCTATCGTTTAGTGGATGGTATTCATACGGAAACATAAATGATAAAACAGACCAATTATTTCATCCCATTTTAGGTGAACTGCATCACATTTTCAGAGACTGAGCATTGTGAGTATGACATGTCGCCACCAGAGGTCACTGTAATGCCATTATGCGAGCAGTTTGCCTTTTGAGTTAGGTTTTTTTTTTTTTTGGACGATTCTCTTCAGACAAAAAGTGAAAGAAATTCAGCTTTTGGGTGAAATTTCAGAATGAACATACATTTTTGAAAAGGAGCTGAAAGGCAAACTGAGACAACCGGATGATAAGAGAGTGTCTGATACGGATACAGAGAGACAAAAGAAGGAGTCACAGAAAGGCATAGCGATGGACACCCATGGAATTTTCTTGGTCCTTTCATGAATCAAACACCTGTTGTGAATTTTGCTGCTCATTTCCTTGTTGGCGAACAGGAAGCCAATCTCGTTGCCATGTACTTTTGTGCACGTGTGGTGACAATAAAAACAACTTATGTAACTTTAACTTAATCTTGAAAGTGCAAAAAGTACTGAAAAATTAAACAGTTCTTTTATGTTTCATCCCCCATATAGCTATAATTTTAGGAGACATTTGAAAAAAAAATCATTCTTGTATCTGTGCACAAAGTGTACACGTGTGCATTTTATATGCGGGTTATTCAGGTCAAATGGACTGGGTGGTCGAAGGCAGTTCAATTCTTGACACAATGCACCTGTCCTCCTTGGTGGACATCAACATCTGTACTCTTGTCGCTGGACTCCAGTTTACACTGCTTAATTGTTTCCAGATTGTTTTGTTTGGCAAGGCTATGTTGCTGTAGTCCGTACGGTATTCATCGTCGTGGTATATATGAATCTGTGAGCATCCCTTGTGAGCACACCTCTGTCACCTTGTTAATCATAATTATTTTCATTTGGCCGAAGGAGGCATTGTATATGACGAGGCGGAAGTACTTCTTTCACTTTTTGGTGTTGTTGCTGTACAGTTAGGATTTAATGCTGTGGCTATGCTGCCTTCGAGGCAAGTACAGTGAGTTGTAATTTTACTGAGGGGGAAGTCAGAATAAAAACACAGCTCTACTTACCAAGAAGTGATGCGTTATTGTTTTTGATCCTCCAAAAAGAAGGATTAGGTTGTTGGACAAATTGAATTGAGTCCAAAATATGGATCAGAGAGGACCGACAAAAGAGGGCGGGAGGGTTCGCGGTCACCCGTTAAGAGTCCAACGAGAAGACAAGAGAGCATTACTGAAAACAGATGGACTCATTAGGCATCGAGGGAAAGTTAAAAGTTCCTGGTTTAGATTTATATGACAGCCTCCGTGACTGTGTTTTACACTATGAAGAGGGTGGAAGCCGAAGAGGAAGGAATATGATAAAACAAAAGCATTTTAGAGTGGCAAGTGTTTACAGTTGTCGACGCTACGAATAGTGCTGTTTAACGTTCGAAATCTTTCCCCGTGTCACTGATAACCGCTTAAATGGTTTCGAGTACGACTGAGAGTTCCGCAGCTTTCGTTTGCTATCCTGAAAGGCATCATCTGTGCACTGCTGTGACTTCGTGTTCGTGTCAGGAAACGAGAGTGCGTCTTCAGTTTTACGGTTAGAATTTTTTTGGTTTTTTTGTGCGGAGGAATAGTCACGTCCACTAATGATCATTAATGACACAGTGCAGTCAAAGGCCAATGGGAATTGGTATTCAACAAACGTTGGCCCAGTTGCCCGGGTGACTCGTGTAATCCGGTCCAAGTATATCTAACATTTAAACTGCTGACCATGGCCCAAGTCAACATCTTTCCCAGGCGATGATGCTATATTTATAGGCAGACAAAGGTCTTTGTGGGTTCAAGGTTTACTGCCGATTGATTTGCTGACGATCCCTCCAGCGAAGTGAGTGTTTTTGTTTGAGCACAATAACAAAACAGTGTGGACGAGGAAAGTACAGATGTAAAGGTTTAACCCTTTGAGGGACAGCGGTTATACAGTGGACAGTTTCTCATGTTATCAGGTTACAGGCTGTCATTATTGGCGCATGTAAAAGGTTCAGAACATCCGGGAGGACGTTCGTGGCGAGCTACTCTGTTGGTTGAGCTTCAGCACAAGCTCAGCTCACACTTGAATAGGCACAATGTAAGGAGATCCAAAATCACAGTGGGGGGGGATTAATCCTCCTCAGCGAAATCAACAACTCATTATCTATTGTCTAGGTCAATTTTCTCAAAAGCCGACAGTGCGCCTTATAATCCGATGCGCCTTATATATGGATCAATATTCGGATTTCTTGGATGTAGTATTTGAAATGTTCTGTAAAGCGCTTTGTTAGAGCTGCAGCGGTTGTGAAAGCGCGATGTAAATAAAGCTGTATTGTATTCCCGTTAGCGTAGCTCCATCTAGTGGATGCATCACGCAACCGCAGCCACTATTGTCGCTTCTATTCGATGCGCCTTATAAAGCGGTGCGCCCTATATATGAAAATTTAAAATTGGCCATTCATTGACGGTGCGCCTTCTACTCCGAAGCGCCTCATAGTACGGAAAATACGGTACACAAATCAAATGAGGCTGTAACTGGCCAGGCTGCACATATGGAGGGGAAAGTTGAGAAGCAGCGCCGTCTCCTGACACCAACAAAGGCCAAATGCTTCTTTGCCAACTTTTATGGAGCCTCTTGACACTCCCCTGCCTCAGCCACTATTGAACACATTCCGCCGAGGGTGTTGGGTCAGTACAGGTGCTGACGGGCACATAGTAGTTTGCAGGCTACTGTAATTTGTTTAACCTCTGATTAGGCCCTGGAATCTCAACTATGAAGAGCCACTACAAGTCCTGACAGCAATTTTTTTTGACACTTTGGCGAGCTGTCATTGACACCATCCTGTACTTGAAACATTTGAACCCTATTATGCGGCACAACGAGGAAGCTAACTTTGCGCCATCTGGTTTGACTGGAAAAAACAAAAAACAAAAAAAAGAACAACGACATCAACCTCAAGTGTCAACTGACGTGATCTAAAAAGTCCAGTCCAAGCAAGGATTCTAATCTTAGTGCCTCCCATTTTATTTGGTAGCAACACAACACTGACCACGTTATAAAAAATGTTTAAATAAATCAGCAAATCTACAGTTTAATGAGGTAAAAGCACAGTTATCAGTGACACACTTCTCGTGTTATCTTCATTTTGTTAATCTGACTGAGAAGAGAGAGAAAAAAAAAAACAACTTTCCTCTGGAAAGCTGATTTATATACAAACACATTCAATGATCCAAATGTTATTCGAACATGTCAGTGGTAGCTTTACAAGTTCCAGACACCCCAAATGCGCATTTGTCTCTTCCGACATGCTCCTTTTCCATGAACGCTGACACATTCGCCTGTTGTAAGGTGAATGTGATGAAATGTCCGTTCATGTGAATAATTTGCCGGAGCGACGAATTTACATGCCTCATATCCGACCCCAAGCAGCAGTAATGGGAAACAGAAACTCGGAATTCAGATTAAGTGTCCATGCTGATGTCTCCCCAAAAAAAAAAAAGAACTTTTGTTTTTCTCAGTTGACGTTATGATGAGAGAGGACAAATGTAATGACCACCACCGGACTATTCATTTCACAAACATGGCAACCAGCTTAATATAAGCCCTTAGAATTATATATATATATTTTTGCATTCTTTATGTCTTCCTCCACAACACATCAAGTCTACAAACAATCGGCTAAGCCTCGCCATTGAATATCATCGTTTCATAAAATAAAGGTCACCTTAAAACTGAGCACGCTTCTCCTTCGTATGGGTTCAGAATACGCGGCACTGCAGTGGACATTCACGTGATGATGGCTATTTGTATACAATTATCATACGAGATGAATACTTATAAAAATGCAATGACGACAATTAAGGCACTTTAGTGTGAGCAACAATTGAGTACAAAAAGGTCAACTATGTGGGTGGTGTCCTCAGAGCAAAAAAAAAAACATCAGTTCTGTCCTGCAGTTTGTGAGTCTTTTCTGCTCTGCCATCCATCGCTGCGTCCTGTTCAGAACGTCCTCGTTCTTATAAATCGCAAGAAAAATCCTTCTTTTCGGCGTTTCAAAAACCACGCCCACTTTCCCAGTGTGGGATCGACACACTTGAATTATAGTGTCCTTAAATAATTACACGTGTGTTTAATCTGGTCAGGAGCATAAATTGGGCCTGCCTCTGTTTTTCTTCCCCGTGGCTGTTAACTTAGTTCATTGGGGAGGAAAGGTTTATGAAGCACGGCAGGTGAAATGAGATGAGGACATAACTGGAAGCGTCCCGCTAAATGTTAAATGTGCTAAATAGCCATTCGGAGGTTGGACGACTAGGAGAATTCAAGCGGGCGGATCATCATGGCCGTGGCTCGTAGTGAATAGCTGGAGCCCTTAAAGTAGTGCCACTTGATACCGTTTCTCTTCTCCACGTGCTGTCCTTGCACAAAGTACATGCCGTTCAGGTTGGATGGGCCGCAAGCATCAAACCACCAACCTAAAATGAGAACATCGAGACATTGTTGAAGTATGAGCTGTGATAGCAGGGAGTCGAATCACAAACAATGCGATCCAAATTCGCTGTGTGTATTCTGGACAAGAGAATCTCTGATGTCATGATCCAGAGGGTCATGATCCAGATGTGTACAATTGTTGGCAATGAATTAGAATAAACAGAAAATCCCATTTAAGATCTCATTTGTAAGAACTTTGGAGCCAGAGGGTCACAGTTCAAGTCTTGCTTGGATAGCAACAAGCTGTTGAAGAGATGCTTGTGTAGTAACCGTCGAAGTACCTTTGAGCAAGGCCAGGGCTGGACTGAACTCGAAGTGCAGATGTATGTGTTGGCACGGCCCAACACGCGAGCACATGGAGGCGTGCGGGTATGCTGATGCTAACCTTACCCGACCCTCTCTGTTACTGAGACGTCATTGTTTCTTTTACGATCCACAGTCATGGTTTCATTAAAAAGAGCATTCTGTTAGAGATGGGCTTTTGATCTTCTCCCTGGTCGGTGTCACTCCTGATTTACATATTTCTGAATTACCGTATTTTCCGGACTATAAGTCGTTTTTTACGTTGTTTGGCCGGGGGTGCGATTTATACTCTGGAGCGATTCATGTGTGAAATAATTAACACATGATTATGTCATTTCACATGTTATTTTCACATTAAACCACAAGAGGGCGCTCTCGGTCTGTGTTGATAAATCGACGATGAGTCTGACGTAAGTGACGAAGAAGAGGAAGGTGGTTCTTTATGCTAGATTTATCTGAATAACTCTTAATATGTTACGTCGTTACTGACATTACCAGGCATGTCAGTCATGTAACGTTAGTATACGTACACTTATTCTGCCTATTGTTCTCTATTTTATTTGTATTTTAAATTGCCTTTCAAGATAACATCTTGGTGTTGGATTTTATCAAATAAATTTCCCCCCAAAATGCGACTTATACTACAGTGCGACTTATGTTTTTTCCTTCTCAATTATGCATTTTTTTGGCTGGTGCGACTTATAATCGGGAGCGACGTATAATCCGAAAAATACGGCAATAAATTATACACCCACCAAAAAAAAAAAAAAAAAAAAAAAAAAAAAAAAAACACTTTATTCCCATTGCCCCCTGAAGACGCCAGCCCACCGGGCAACTGCCCGCTACGTCCAATGGCCAGTTCTGCCCTGAGCAAGGCACAGATGATATTGAGTAGCTCAAATAAATTAAACATTTAAAACAAAATAAAATAAAATTCTAAATAAAATAAATTTTAAAATGTTAATTTTTTTTTTTTTAACCTGAAATGCTGATATCCAAAGAGCATGGGTCTCCCTTGCGGCGATGCTTGTGACTCTATTGAGCGTCTACTTATGTGTTCAATGTTACTGCAACTGGGGTCATTCGCAGGCCAATACCTGTTGCTAAAATCTTTTGGTAACCTTGGTCTATTTAAAGCTCAAGTATTTACTGTATACACCAGCTACACTGGGGATCACTGCCCAGTGACAACATGGGAAAATCGTATTCCAAATTCAGAATGTCCTTTTGCCATTCAGAGAAAAAGAGATTCAATTGTCAGAATTCCAAGGATAGTGGACGATGAATATGAAAGACGTGCAAACCGTATCGGATATATCAGAAATGCAACATTCCCATCTTTCATCTGTGGCTTGCGAAAGCTCTCTTGCTGATACAGTCCGATATAGAACATATGCAAGGCATGGCATGTGTCACACACTCCCCCTTCTGTGTCGGACCTGAACACCACTTTAGCCTTGTGACATTTCACAAAGCTTGTCAGCCATGAGTGGGAATGAGCTGCCCTTGTGCCTCGTGCTCATCGCAGCGATGCCAAAGTTCACTTTTTCATCATGAGCAACGTGCATGCCACTCGATAACAGCTGATACTTTTTTGTCCTGTATTCACTACGACATGTAGCGATTCCGATGGGGGGAATTTTCCAACCGCCGTGCAAATGGGTGGGGGATGCAGAATGGGGCTTAATAGGTGTGGATAGATATTGCAGAATATACCGCAACATTGAGTTTTTAGTCATGCACATGGTTCCACTTTCAAGCCGTGTGATTTAAAATAAAATTTTCCAACCGCCGTGCAAATGGGTGGGGGATGCAGAATGGGGCTTAATAGGTGTGGATAGATATTACAGAATATACCGCAACGTTGAGTTTTTAGTCATCCGGGAAATGTCTGCGGCGTGTGAAAGACGCCCCCCACCCCCGAAAAAAATGATTCCAATGAATCCGATTTATAGCGAGAGGTGGCCACAGTTCTGCGTCAAGTTCAAAATGCCGCAACTGCACTCACCGCCAGTGAACATGAGGGCGCACTTGCACATGCAGTTGTCATTGTCCATGTCCTTGGTGCTGAAGTCCGCTCCGTGGATCACCAGACTGCTCTGTCTGCCGGCCGTCCCGCTGTGACTTTTCAGGAACAGCCTGAAAGACATCGAGAAGGAGGGAGGTCGGGCATGGAAGCACATTGGGGTGAGGGGCGAGGGAAGAGGAGAGTGAGTGACGGAAGGCAATAAAGACACAACATGCTGCAGGAGAGGTCTCCTGAGACATACCTTTTTTTGTTGTTGTGAATGAGCTTATATGGAACATGTGTGACAACAGTGGAAAGACTCGCTATAAAATGAGGACTAGAAGGGCACAGGAACAGGATGTTATATGTAAGAAGTATTTTATGGCGTGTTATACGGATTTTTTGCTGCTGGAATACGCTTAGAGGGCATTGAAAGGAAATAACCACCCATCCATTTTCTATTTACCTGACCTAATTTGTCATCTCAACATGGGTACAAGGTGCAGTGAACCTTTCGATGGCTTTTCCCTCGTTACGGTCGAGGAATCACAATGAGATTTTCGGTTCGATTTTACGGGTGACTTTTGATGACCGCGGAACAAGAACGAGTCATTTGCAGTAGTTTTAAGACCTCGGAGAGACTCCCCTTTTCGCAAAGAAAGTCATTTAGCTTAAAAAGACTCCTTTATTTAAACAGCTGTGGAAAAGATTGATCTGCAGGAGGAGTAGTAGTAAAAACATTAAAAAAAAAAAAAAAAAAAAAGAACTGTTGGCCATAGAAACAACTTATATAGTGATCCAATGGAAAGACATGTTGTATAAACAAATTTATATTCAAAGTTGTTTACTAATGGGGGGACCGTGTAGTTTGTTTATGAACTGAATACTGTTGTGTTGCTGGGCAGAATTCCCGGAAATAGTACGCAAATAGGAAGCGAAGCCTCGGAATAATACAGTCTAGCAGGCAAGGGGGATATTTTCGAAATGATGTTGTAGTTGACAACATACCGACTCACTTACGAGAAGAATGGCCAGTAAGTCCTAATTCCATGTAACAAAACATGTTGTGTCAAGGATAAGGTCTGCTACTACTCTGATAAAGACCAGACTTACACTTTTAACTCCTGACTCTCCATTTTACAAAGCCGTTGCACGGGTGACATTTGATGACCTCGGCATAAGAACGAGTCATTTGCAGTAGTTTTAAGACCTCGGAGAGACTCCCCTTTTCGCAAAGAAAGTCATTTAGCTTAAAAAGACTCCTTTATTTATACAGCTGTGGAAAAGATTGATCTGCAGGAGGAGGAGTAGTAAAAACATTTAAAAAAAAAGAACTGTTGGCCATAGAAACAACTTATATAGTGATCCAATGGAAAGATATGTTGTATAAACAAATTTATATTCAAAGATGTTTACTAATAGGGGGACTGTGTAGTTTGTTTATGAACTGAATACTGTTGTGTTGCTGGGCAGAATTCCCGGAAATAGTACGCAAATAGGAAGCGAAGCCTCGGAATAATACAGTCTAGCAGGCAAGGGGGATATTTTCGAAATGATGTTGTAGTTGACAACATACCGACTCACTTACGAGAAGAATGGCCAGTAAGTCCTAATTCCATGTAACAAAACATGTTGTGTCAAGGATAAGGTCTGCTACTACTCTGATAAAGACCAGACTTACACTTTTAACTCCTGACTCTCCATTTTACAAAGCCGTTGCGATCTCTGTTTGCAGTCACAAAATGCCAGGACACATCTTTCGGGAAGGATTTTCAGCATGACACTTTTGACAGGAAGCTTGATATAGTATGCGTCTGTGTTTACATATTTACTAGGCCAACAACTACTAAATGGAACAGACATTTGCTATCCGCTAATGCTTCCCGTCAGGGTCTGTTCTGCTCACGGTTGGGGAAGGCGACTCATCTCAAAACGGGCCAGGTCAGAAACTCGAGTGATAAAGTTCGGATCAAGATCAAGCCAGATCGATTTGGTCCACACCCCGGCACAATTATTGTGTCCATTCTGGAGTTTTGGGTGGAATCTGTATACGTACAGTATTTACCAAATGTCAACAAAGTATTTTCCCGAGCAGATTAAGCGCTATCAAAGTTCGACACGGGCAGTCAACGAAAAGAAAATAACCGCAATGTGGTCCGAGGAGGCATCATATGTCTGCCAAGTGTTTGTCTGACCATTTCCAAGTGAAAGTAGGTCACGGTGATTGACATCATGCTGCGTTATAAAATCGTCACCATCAAACCAAGCAGAATCGCTTACACTAAATAAAGAAAACAGAACATTGTTTCATCAACAAAAAAAATTGTTGTTTGTATACCTTCCAATCTTTATTCGAAACACGCTTATGCCCACATATTTGCTTTAACGTTCGTAAATACCATCAAATCCTTATTAATGTTTTCTCTCAGTGAAGGTACACTTGCAAATTCAATGTAGAGATGTACTGTAGGTCTAAAGCAGGTCTTGGGAGTTGTTTCTCCAAACACACAAGAGAAACGTGTTGGATTACACCAGAGCAGGATGGGATTGACACGGGGCCCCAGATCGACTAACATGCGGTCCGTTATTCTGAACAGAGGTTATTGCTGTCATACAGCAACCGAAGGAGAGACGACTCCAAGCAATACCCGGCACAAATGTCATATGAAACTTTTAAAGCTGATTGAAAAACAAAACGACCGCGCAATCAATCTTTCTCACAGCTTTCAAACCAAACAATTTCTTATAAATGTCTTTTCTTTCCGTAGTTTGGAAATACAACGGCCAATAAATCAATAAGTGGCAGTGATACGCTGCACAGAATCAGTGAGGTCCCCATGCCACATACCGTCTTGACTGCACCATTACACTAAACCTAACCCTAAACGTACCGTATTTTCCGCCTTATAATCCGATGCGCCTTATATACGGATCAATATATTGATTTCTTGGACATAGTATTTTAAATGTTCTGTAAAACGCTTTGTTACAGCTGCAGCGGTTGTGAAAGCTTGATATAAATCAAGCTTCAATGTATTGTATTCCTATAAGGTTAGCTCCATCTAGTGGATGCATAACGCAACCACAGCCACTATTGCAGCTTCTATTCTATGTGCCTTATAATGCGGTGCACCCTATATATGAAAACAGTTTTAAAATAGGCCATTCATTGAAGGTGCGCCTTATATTCCGAAGTGTCTTATAGTGCGGAAAGTAAGGTAACTTTACTGTCGCGGTTTCCATACACTTTGAACAATAGCGCTGAACTTCATAGAATCTAGTACACTGAAAATACTTGGAATTTGGGCTGTCCAACAGACAAAACAACACATTAAAAAAATGTTCTGAGCACGATATAAAATCTTCAAACAACTGGTCAGGACAACCTCTTATGATGGAAAGCGTAGAACCTCACCTCCCCCATGTATTTATATACGCAGGATAACGTGGCGAATCAAATCAAATAAAAGAAGCTCGGTAATTAAACACAGTCATGTTGAAGGGGCGGAAAAAAAAACTATAAAAGTAATGGTAAGTATGTGTAGTGAGAACACGAGCTTCTCTTGGCAGGTAATACCAGGAATGTATTGAGTTTGCTTGGTTATTGTTGGACTGTTCATATTTCTCTTTGCTGTGTGTCTCTCTCTCTGCGCTCATCAATTGGTATCAATCATCTGACTCTTGTTGACGCAGCACAGCCGAAAATAATCTTCGGCTCAATATAAAAGCAGACTGGATTACTCGCGACTATCCCCTTCAATCAATAGCAATCGACACAATCGTGAGTTATGACATTCAAACACACAAAGGTCCCAGAACGCATCATGTAGCGGCACCTTCTGGTTTTTGTTGGCCAATGTTTTAGAAAAGCAATGAGCGAATGTCCAACAAAAAAAGGTTTTTCCTAGCAACAAACACATTTGCAAAAACCAGCAAATCACCTGGAGCCCAAACTATGAGGCTGTATTCCAGGGAGGCTGAACTAGTCGTTCATTTGCTCACCCCAGCTGGAAAAGTAGAGAAATATATCCATGTAAAACGAAACAAAGTTGATCTACAGGTTCTCAGGGATCCCGTTCAGGGTTGGAGAGATTTTGTTTCATAGTGTATGTATTCTAAGGAAAGTAAGTTATGGTTAAGTACTGGTGTAATTTCAACAAGATCCTTATCATTGAGTAAAGTTAAAAAATAAGGGGGAAAAAAAGCAGATTAATTTTCCTTCCTAATCTTTGTGTCTGTTTGTTGTTTTTCCATGTCCCCAAGACCGGAGCCATGCGAGGTGAACCGCTGTCCCAACAACACATTTCTCCAGATTAATGATGGCAACAAGGCAAATAGCCCCACACTACTGGGAGACTCAGAGCAATATTTCACTCTGAAACGTATGAAAGAGTTGAGGCGAAGGTCTTTATGTTTCAGAATCTCTCTGCTTTTCCAATTTTCACAACAAAGGGGAATCGTCGTCTGACAGAACCCGCAAAGCCGTGAAAACCTGAGAAGGGAAGATGTCGGAGCGTCTCGCCGAGGCCAGCGATTTCTTGGAACATTGGCATCTTTGACGCAGTTTTTCCGTATTTGAGAATCCCAAGCATCTGCCACAGTTTGCCATCTGTTATCACTAACCCCCCCTTAAGAATAAACAGAAACACTCTTGACACCCCCCGCCCCCACACCACCAAATGCCTGTCAAAGGACATTTACATGGACAACACCGTGATACATTTTCGTTGGACTGAATCCGGATTCAAAAAGAGCTCTTCACAGGATTGCACAACGGGATCAAAACCCTTGAAATGAGTGGGAATCTTCCTGTCCCTCGAAAGTATTTAATCTTCTGATCGCTCCACTTGAAAAGCATTTCCATCTTTGTTTTGTCATGATTCATTCTTTTCCATCGGTAACATAAGCGAAGACAAAAGCTTGTAACAAAGTTCGTACTCTCCAGAAACAATCAAACAACAAACAAAAAAAATAATAAAAACTGCCTCCCTGTTTCAAATGCCTTGGAAGGGAAGCACTCGGTCTAAGTCAGCATGCATCTATTTGAATCATCTCCTTGGATTGAGCGCTCAAAGTTTACAGGCGGGTCAGTTGAAGGCAGCACCATTTAACGGAGTGCCTGTGATGTCAGACAGGCATCTTACAGCACTTGAACTCCCGTTCTTCATCCAGAAAGCGCAAGCTCCGCAGCCAAGTTCTTACAACATTAAAATCTGGATGGAATGGGATGAAATATTTTTGTTATGTTAAGAAGTGTTTGCATACAGGAATGTCGGCAGGGTCATCCGTTCTGCCACATCGACGGCGCGCTCCATTGTAAAATCCTTCCAGAACAAATGTCGGATTTTGAGAGAGGCGCAGGTGAAATGGTGCACAAAAGCCAGAAAAAAAAAAAAAGGGTCGAGTACTGTGATCATTACCTGTAGTTCTGTTTCTCGCTGCCAATTTGAAAGCGATCGTACAGTGAGAACGCTTGGTGTCCGTCCCAGTCTGTCAGTTCAACGCGGAGAACGTACTGCCTTTGGCTGGTTAGCTGGTAAATGTACTCGTTCCCCAACCAGTGCTCCGCAGATGTGCTTCCAAAACCCTGAAATCGAGGCGGACAAACATCAGCAACGTTGGCAAGAAGTGGAATGACATTACAGCTCTTGACAAAAGTGAGAAGTGGGGTTGACGATGATGATGGCTGCGGTGGAGGTAAAGTCTGTGTTTGTGCTTTAAGCGTGTGTGGTGATGAGGAATGGGAAGGAGGGAAAGTAAATATGGTGCATTCTTGGCGGCTTAGGCATGTCTTGCAGAGTGGGTGGAAGAGCAAGTGAGCGGGGCCCCCCTTTTTTATAGCTTCTTCTTTCTATACAATATATTTCACTCCTTTGTGAATATCAGCTTGGTCTCCTGTTGGGAACCGGAGTCCATGTCAATACCGTTGCACTCCAGAGAAAAATTCCAAGTTCATCTTGCCATTTGTGTATAGTATTTGGACAGACGTCATTACTCTTTACTCCCTTATTATGTCCAAAAAAAAAAAAAAAAAAGGTTTGCGTCGATCATCTCTTCACCTCCCAACTGACAAAATTACAACTCGTGGCCGCACCACCTTGACTGCGAAGAATAACAATTCCTACGAGTGCATTGAACCTATGCACAAGCCTACGAAGAGCAAGAATGTGAAAACTAATAACACTATAAAACACCATCAGTCACGTCCAAACTGTTGAAGGGGGGCGGGGGTGACGTTGCACAATGAACTGTGAATGTCAACCGAAGGTTCATGGTACCCCCTCGTGGAACGTAATGCAGCCTTTGTGCACCTGTTCAGTGCCGGAAGCGTTCCGTTTCAATTCTCATTGGTCTTTAAGCCTTCGGTTTGCACATGTTTTGACTCGCATGTTTGTGATTTTACTTTTTGAAGGCAACGCGATATCGAGATTTCTCAAATCATTCAGGAAGGGGGGAACCGGAGAGTTGACACCGGTGTCGCAGATGACGTTATAGACGGCTAGCTGCTACATGTGTCACTATTTTTCAAAGTCATTTTTCAATTTTTGTCGTTGTTGTGTGTATTACTTGTTTCACCGTTAATGTCTCAAAATGGAATATTTTCAGACTTGGAGGTGCCGCTCAAATATGTTGCCGTGGCAATCCAAGATTAGGGACTGTGGTGGACACAAATGTTTTAGCGTTCGCGTATGTTGTCCGCCGACTTTATCTACAAGCTCAGAATTCGAAGTTGCCGGCTACAACTTTTCCTCAACCAGATGTTAACAGCATTATCGGACAACATATTTCATTTTTAGTTGCTTTTTTTTTTCTTTTTAGAACGGGGGTCTGAGTAATATGATCTGGTCTGGTATTGCGCTCGCTAGTACCATCTCGAAACGTCATTGCGATCCTTTTCATACTGACAAGTAAATTATACATCAGTCCAAAGGACTGAAGGGGAAATTAAACTCGAGACTGAAAGCACATTACAGGGGCAAGTCTAAACATATAATCCATCTGATAATAAACTGACAGCTATTGGAGGGTATAGAGCGCTGACTTATAGAGTACAGTCACCAAGTTTGACGGCCAGCAATAATAAATGCAAGTCAGGATCGGACCAAAGCGTAGATTGAAAATGTTTAACGCTTTCAATCTAAGTACGCATGGAGACTTCCGTGATGACAAACATATGACGGTCCCCTGCAAACACCAAGCGCAGTGCAACAGAGGTGGACCCAAAAAAAAAAAAAAAAAAAAAAAAAAAATTGTCATATTTACACACAATAATTTCCTGTTTGAGAAGGGGAAGGATTCACCGCCAGTGAACATGAGGGCGCACTTGCACATGCAGTTGTCATTGTCCATGTCCTTGGTGCTGAAGTCCGCTCCGTGGATCACCAGACTGCTCTGTCTGCCGGCCGTCCCGCTGTGACTTTTCAGGAACAGCCTGAAAGACATCGAGAAGGAGGGAGGTCGGGCATGGAAGCACATTGGGGTGAGGGGCGAGGGAAGAGGAGAGTGAGTGACGGAAGGCAATAAAGACACAACATGCTGCAGGAGAGGTCTCCTGAGACATACCTTTTTTTGTTGTTGTGAATGAGCTTATATGGAACATGTGTGACAACAGTGGAAAGACTCGCTATAAAATGAGGACTAGAAGGGCACAGGAACAGGATGTTATATGTAAGAAGTATTTTATGGCGTGTTATACGGATTTTTTGCTGCTGGAATACGCTTAGAGGGCATTGAAAGGAAATAACCACCCATCCATTTTCTATTTACCTGACCTAATTTGTCATCTCAACATGGGTACAAGGTGCAGTGAACCTTTCGATGGCTTTTCCCTCGTTACGGTCGAGGAATCACAATGAGATTTTCGGTTCGATTTCACGGGTGACATTTGATGACCTCGGCATAAGAACGAGTCATTTGCAGTAGTTTTAAGACCTCGGAGAGACTCCCCTTTTCGCAAAGAAAGTCATTTAGCTTAAAAAGACTCCTTTATTTATACAGCTGTGGAAAAGATTGATCTGCAGGAGGAGGAGTAGTAAAAACATTTAAAAAAAAAGAACTGTTGGCCATAGAAACAACTTATATAGTGATCCAATGGAAAGATATGTTGTATAAACAAATTTATATTCAAAGATGTTTACTAATAGGGGGACTGTGTAGTTTGTTTATGAACTGAATACTGTTGTGTTGCTGGGCAGAATTCCCGGAAATAGTACGCAAATAGGAAGCGAAGCCTCGGAATAATACAGTCTAGCAGGCAAGGGGGATATTTTCGAAATGATGTTGTAGTTGACAACATACCGACTCACTTACGAGAAGAATGGCCAGTAAGTCCTAATTCCATGTAACAAAACATGTTGTGTCAAGGATAAGGTCTGCTACTACTCTGATAAAGACCAGACTTACACTTTTAACTCCTGACTCTCCATTTTACAAAGCCGTTGCGATCTCTGTTTGCAGTCACAAAATGCCAGGACACATCTTTCGGGAAGGATTTTCAGCATGACACTTTTGACAGGAAGCTTGATATAGTATGCGTCTGTGTTTACATATTTACTAGGCCAACAACTACTAAATGGAACAGACATTTGCTATCCGCTAATGCTTCCCGTCAGGGTCTGTTCTGCTCACGGTTGGGGAAGGCGACTCATCTCAAAACGGGCCAGGTCAGAAACTCGAGTGATAAAGTTCGGATCAAGATCAAGCCAGATCGATTTGGTCCACACCCCGGCACAATTATTGTGTCCATTCTGGAGTTTTGGGTGGAATCTGTATACGTACAGTATTTACCAAATGTCAACAAAGTATTTTCCCGAGCAGATTAAGCGCTATCAAAGTTCGACACGGGCAGTCAACGAAAAGAAAATAACCGCAATGTGGTCCGAGGAGGCATCATATGTCTGCCAAGTGTTTGTCTGACCATTTCCAAGTGAAAGTAGGTCACGGTGATTGACATCATGCTGCGTTATAAAATCGTCACCATCAAACCAAGCAGAATCGCTTACACTAAATAAAGAAAACAGAACATTGTTTCATCAACAAAAAAAATTGTTGTTTGTATACCTTCCAATCTTTATTCGAAACACGCTTATGCCCACATATTTGCTTTAACGTTCGTAAATACCATCAAATCCTTATTAATGTTTTCTCTCAGTGAAGGTACACTTGCAAATTCAATATAGAGATGTACTGTAGGTCTAAAGCAGGTCTTGGGAGTTGTTTCTCCAAACACACAAGAGAAACGTGTTGGATTACACCAGAGCAGGATGGGATTGACACGGGGCCCCAGATCGACTAACATGCGGTCCGTTATTCTGAACAGAGGTTATTGCTGTCATACAGCAACCGAAGGAGAGACGACTCCAAGCAATACCCTGGCACAAATGTCATATGAAACTTTTAAAGCTGATTGAAAAACAAAACGACCGCGCAATCAATCTTTCTCACAGCTTTCAAACCAAACAATTTCTTATAAATGTCTTTTCTTTCCGTAGTTTGGAAATACAACGGCCAATAAATCAATAAGTGGCAGTGATACGCTGCACAGAATCAGTGAGGTCCCCATGCCACATACCGTCTTGACTGCACCATTACACTAAACCTAACCCTAAACGTACCGTATTTTCCGCCTTATAATCCGATGCGCCTTATATACGGATCAATATATTGATTTCTTGGACATAGTATTTTAAATGTTCTGTAAAACGCTTTGTTACAGCTGCAGCGGTTGTGAAAGCTTGATATAAATCAAGCTTCAATGTATTGTATTCCTATAAGGTTAGCTCCATCTAGTGGATGCATAACGCAACCACAGCCACTATTGTAGCTTCTATTCTATGTG
>NW_017805408.1:225639-311004 GCF_001891065.2 Hippocampus comes
AAAAAAAAAAAAAAAAAAGGTTTGCGTCGATCATCTCTTCACCTCCCAACTGACAAAATTACAACTCGTGGCCGCACCACCTTGACTGCGAAGAATAACAATTCCTACGAGTGCATTGAACCTATGCACAAGCCTACGAAGAGCAAGAATGTGAAAACTAATAACACTATAAAACACCATCAGTCACGTCCAAACTGTTGAAGGGGGGCGGGGGTGACGTTGCACAATGAACTGTGAATGTCAACCGAAGGTTCATGGTACCCCCTCGTGGAACGTAATGCAGCCTTTGTGCACCTGTTCAGTGCCGGAAGCGTTCCGTTTCAATTCTCATTGGTCTTTAAGCCTTCGGTTTGCACATGTTTTGACTCGCATGTTTGTGATTTTACTTTTTGAAGGCAACGCGATATCGAGATTTCTCAAATCATTCAGGAAGGGGGGAACCGGAGAGTTGACACCGGTGTCGCAGATGACGTTATAGACGGCTAGCTGCTACATGTGTCACTATTTTTCAAAGTCATTTTTCAATTTTTGTCGTTGTTGTGTGTATTACTTGTTTCACCGTTAATGTCTCAAAATGGAATATTTTCAGACTTGGAGGTGCCGCTCAAATATGTTGCCGTGGCAATCCAAGATTAGGGACTGTGGTGGACACAAATGTTTTAGCGTTCGCGTATGTTGTCCGCCGACTTTATCTACAAGCTCAGAATTCGAAGTTGCCGGCTACAACTTTTCCTCAACCAGATGTTAACAGCATTATCAGACAACATATTTCATTTTTAGTTGCTTTTTTTTTTCTTTTTAGAACGGGGGTCTGAGTAATATGATCTGGTCTGGTATTGCGCTCGCTAGTACCATCTCGAAACGTCATTGCGATCCTTTTCATACTGACAAGTAAATTATACATCAGTCCAAAGGACTGAAGGGGAAATTAAACTCGGGACTGAAAGCACATTATAGGGGCAAGTCTAAACATATAATCCATCTGATAATAAACTGACAGCTATTGGAGGGTATAGAGCGCTGACTTATAGAGTACAGTCACCAAGTTTGACGGCCAGCAATAATAAATGCAAGTCAGGATCGGACCAAAGCGTAGATTGAAAATGTTTAACGCTTTCAATCTAAGTACGCATGGAGACTTCCGTGATGACAAACATATGACGGTCCCCTGCAAACACCAAGCGCAGTGCAACAGAGGTGGACCCAAAAAAAAAAAAAAAATTGTCATATTTAAACACAATAATTTCCTGTTTGAGAAGGGGAAGGATAACATCTTGGCTGGTCTAGGACACCCTAGACAATGTTTCTACTACAAAAAAAAAGGGCTAAAGTTGAGGAGGAGGAACATCTGGCTGAAGTGTTTCAAATGGATCAGCGCACCCCTTTTCAAGCGCCAAAAAAGTTCATGATATTTGTCAAAACCTGATTGCCGCTTCAGGATGTTGTGCTCATGACATTGTTTTTTACATTGTTTGTTTTATGTGGGGGGAAAACAGGACCACCGATATTATCTCTTGTGTATTACTCGTGGATGATGCCGGTATTTGTCTTGTCTCACCATTTTGTATTCCTTCCACGTTCTGTGGAAATCCACACTGCCGTCTTCTCTGCGCTGGATGATCGTCCATCCACCGCCAGCTGTTTCCATGTTGCAATAGACCTGTTAATCAAAAAAAAGAAAAGAAGAATCGATTTTGACAGGGCAAAAACTGATAGCACCCGACGGACTGCCATTTTTGTAATTTGTCCGACATAGCACTATAGAACTGGAACGTGATGAATTGAATATTTGATGCGATTCTCGGCGGTGTTGAGAAACAATGGCGGGTCAATCATTTCAGGTCATTTCAGGTCATGTTTGGGAACTTAGTGTATCTGCGTTCCACTCCAAATTAATCAGCGTCTCCTTATCCTTTACCAACTCCCCCGAGGTGTTCCTCATCAGAGGGTCCGGATCAAAGAGGAGCTCTGGGATGGACACATACCAGGAGACACCTGGGTGTAATATGGCCCTTAACCTTGGACCTCGGTGTGCGTAAGCTGATAATGCAGGGCCGTGGGTCTATCTGCAGGGTTGCTCATTGTTTTGAGTTTTGAGACACCGGCGTGGAGTCGAGAAGGTCTTTCGCGTCAGCCAGCCCACACAGCTGAACATACATGAACGCTGGCTGAGTCTAATTAAGGAAGTACCCCTGACATGATCGTTTCCAGGAGACTGTCTCACATCCATCTCGTCCATGCACACACAAACGGTCGCCAGCCACCTCGGAGATGATTCGGGCGGCGGGCCTGGATGCAATCTGCTCCTCACCTACTTCAAACCACTGCATTTATCAAATTATCACCTTCATCAATCAGTTGGCGGCCGGCAGCATTGAGATGAAGAGCATATCATCGCACACGCAGGGCCGGTGTCATCGTCATGTTCGGCTCCGTGTTTGGCTTCACACCTCACCCCTCGCCAAATTCCTGCATTTTCAAAGCTCGCCAAGAGTATTCACAGCTTGGACTCATCAACGGCACTCATCAGTGGCAGATGTCCCGCGGCGACTCGGCGTCTTTCACTCATTTGCAAAGAGTCATTTGGATCCAACGCAAAGAATATAATTGGTTTATTCTGAAGTGACGATGGAAGTGTTCACGCCGAGCAATGATTTCTTTAAACCAACGATTGTGGTGTTCACACTGAGTGATGAGCTCATGTGACATCGGGGTGTTTTGTGATGCGCTTTTCTTGTGGTGGCGCCTCACCCTTTTGTTCTCTTGCGAGTTGATCTGGATGTTGTAGACGCCATTCTTATGAAAGCCAGCCTGGTAAAGGTCAGCACAATCGCGGAACTTCTTTTCTTCATCCGGGACTTTTGGGACTGCAGATGGGGGAAAAAAAAAAAGATGAGTGCGGCGATCACTGAAAACAGAATACTGAGCTTCGGATTTATATTTGATCAAGGTGCATTGCAGGCTTGGTGTGGGTGTGATTGGAGGTCCTACTCAGACATTTGGGGATTCAAATTTAGTACTGTATCTCGAACAATATTTTTGCAGACTGACTCATGGCCAGCAAACCTGTCTCAAGCATTGTGAACATAACTGACATTTTTTGGCATCTCGTCACACTGCATCTCAGCCCGATTTGCTCGGCGAGAAGATGATTTTGGCCCACTTTGTCCATTTTCTAACCGCAATAATCAAAGCCTTTGAAGTGAGAGCCACTGTCTGTTGGTCCCCGAGCTGCCACTAATTCCAGAATTGCAGCTGTTGAGCTCTTCAAAATCCTACTGAAGTCACCGTGAACACATTTTTCTTCTTAATCGAGAGCCCTTTTTTAGCCTTCTCCTCGCTGTATTGTCACCTCTCACCTGGTCTATTGGTCCTTCTTAGCCCATCTAATCATCAGCAGTACTTTTGCCATCCACCTGAGGTTTGTTACTATGTCCCTGTTACATCTTGAGATTGTTTGAATGTTTCCCGATTCGCCGCTAAAAAGCCAGAAGCAATCCGACCGGGGCCGCTTCTTCTTCTTCTTCTTCATTGACTTGTCCATGGGCTGTCCGCAAACGATACGCTGCTCTAAACCTCTTCTGATGATCAAGTTCATTCCCGTGTTTGTATTCTGTCAGAGTCAGTCACAGCGCAAAAATGGGAAAGCAGCCATTCATACTCAACTTCACTCCCGTGGCCAAATTAGTCTTCCGTTGACCCGCCACGGTGGGAATGGAAGTACCAAGAGAGAACCCACGCAAGCGAGCAGAACACGCAAACTCCACAAAAGAGATGTTAGCCAACATTCAAAAAGAGGGTCGACGAGATATATCGGCCCGTCTGTTTTAAATCATAACTGTCTTTTGTGGCTAGTGTGAATACCTGAAGCCAAAAGTACATCTAGTATAAAGCCTGCCTTTGTAGTTAGTTCCCCGCCAATTTCTCCCCAAATAAAAACGGCACTCTTTTCCGCAGACGGTAGATTAACGGTGATTAAAATTCAAAGTACATTTTTTCCTATTGACAGTCTTCATTTTATTTTATTCCGAAATAAAGTTTAACAAGAGCAACTTTTAACCGTGACGCTCTCGTTTCGACGACTGGAGAGTCAGAAGGCAGAATTCTGAGAGACGGCAACGTCTCGCAGCGAGTATCTTGTAACTTCAAGATAAAAATCTGAGGTCAACTATCTTATTAGCAGAAGAACCGGAGTTCAGCGACCAGATTCCCCGCTCTCTCCAAGTGGGCTTCAAACTTTGACAGAGCAGCTGCATCCATTTCCATCTGTAGATAATTATGGCTGCACTATTTTGAAACCAAGCATGAGGCTACGGACAAAATACTACAAGCTATAAATTTCAAGTTCCTGTTATAACAAGTGGTTTATATTTACTTTCCAAGCCTTGTTATAGTGATGGAAATTTCCTTCAGATTTTCTTTTTTAACATCCTCTTCTTCTGTGACTTTCCCCTCCCACTTAAGGGGTTCACGTCAGTTTTCACCCCATTGTTTTTATTGTTATAGTTGAGGAGTCAAAGAAGATGTCGCTGGAAAGTGAAATGAGTCAGTGATCCTTTGCTTTTGCTTTGATCTGCCTGTGCTCGTAGCACCCCCCTCTCCTTTGGAAGTGGGTCGTTTATTTGGCTGCGCTACAGTATTTGACCATTTTGACAAAGTATTGAGTGTCAGTGACAAGACTCTCCTGCTGGGACAGGTCGACATTGCGCGCCCTTGCACCCCAGATTCTAATACAACAAAGGATAGCCCTGTCAGGCGGTAATTTACCCCAAGCAGGCAGACAGCGGGGTACTTTTAAGGAGCCTGGGAGGTTAATGTCAGTGATTTTTTTTTTTTTTTGGGGGTGGGGGCTGAAATTTGGGTTAACAATTATTCCACAATAGCTACTGAGATTTCCCAAAGTGGAGGAAAACCGCTCTGGGACTGGAAGTGGCGCTGTAAGGCTGGTTCCCTTGTACCGCTTTCTGCCCAGATCTCCAAATATTATTGATGTCCCAATATTTGTTTGCAGTAAAATATTTAGTGGTTCAGTGGGGACTCATATTCAGTAGGGGGTTCATGTGAAAAGACCAATAGGCCTTGGGTGTTTGCGTAAATCAGTACTTGTGCCAAATGAGCCCAAATCCTGGAACTGAAGAGAGTGAAAATTGGAGCTAAATGGACTGCTATAGACATCACAGCTCCCATGTGACCGCAATCAGTCTTTAAGTACAGCCGAGCTTGATTCGCTACAAGAGCCGATGAAGTTCTTACCGCATATTTCTTTGAAGGATTCACAGCACGACAAAATAATGTCAGTACTATTTCACGGTATTCTGTTCACTCGCACACAGGCACAGATATTGGAAAAGACATTCAAAGCGACTTTGAATGGAGCACTTTTGATCTCGAAAGGGAAAATGGCCATCGTTCTAATTGCTGCGCGCCATCATACAAAAGTACGACTTGGGCATAAAGATTTGTTCAGTTTATTTTAAACAAAAGGAGCAAGATATAAAAATATATGCTCATAATGATCTTTTTTTGCAATTATATTTTGTTCAAAATAAATAAATCAGCCTCATTCCTTCTGCAATAAAAATGATGAATAACACTCGTTCCATGAGATAGCAGAAAACTGTAAAACAAATTCTCATTTTGCCAGCGACTTTAAAAGCGGGCTCCAAAGCTGTGGTCAATTACTTTTAATGGCAGTCTGCGGCTCATTGCACCCTAATGAGCTTTGGGTAATGAATACAATTTAAACAAATTGCTCCATCGAGCCACATCAAAAATATCTGTTTTCACTGCAATATTGGAAAACACACATGGAAAAAGTTGTACATGTACTGCTTGGGGTGGGGGGGGGGGGGGGTATATACAAGATCCGTGTTGTGAAAACTGAAATGACTAGCAGACATGAGTCAGCATATTATTAGGAAAATAAGACCAAACTGCTTTAGATTTCGAGAGCAATTTCATGTCAATATGCAGCAGTTAATAGAAACCGCTGCCCACCGTTTATGAACGGTGATTCCAAACATAATCCCCTTGACTTGTACGCATTTATACTAACCGCAAAAACAGAGACGCATACGAAACAAGTAGCTACTTTAACCCTTTCGTGCACCCTGTAACCCGACAACACGATAAGCTGTCCACTGCAGTAACCGCTGCCCCTCCAAGGGTTAACATGTTCTTCGGATTGTTTGCTGGTGATCTGAAGTGGAAGCAACAAAGAACAGAATCTAAAGCCACCCACAAGAAACGTACAGTGCAATGAAATGCACCCCCCCCAAAAAAAACACTCATACAACCCCAAAACAATTAAAATGAAAACAAAATACATAAATAAGTCATGTGTTATGCAACCTCCCCTCCCCCCAAAAAAACACTCATACAAGCCCAAAACAATTAAAATGAAAACAAAATACATAAATAAGTCGTGTGTTTTCAAATGTGGCCAGTGCGTCGAATGATCAGTGAGATCCATCCAGCCGCCCGTCCTCTCGTTCACACGGGACATCCCTGAGGAACTATTACAGTTTGACTTCTTCAGGCGGGGGTGGAGGAGGGGGGGATGACCTCTAACCTGCACACCCGCCTCAACCCTGAAAGGCACGGCTAAATGTTACATAAACAAATCCAGACTAAATGGATGGATTACATGAAGGTCAGCTTACCCGCAACCTTATATCGCATGGCCCATTAATATTACAAAAGCAAGCAGCATTTATTCATCATTTTCGGCAGCTTTCCGCTCATGACGGCAGAATGTCTTGTGTTGACAAATCTCACGAAGCGCTGCGGGGGTTCTTGAAACTCGTGCCACGAGTACAGTGACGCATCCATTCTTGTATGATCGCTCATTTAGAATTTTGTGTTTGTGATGAAAACATCGAAAAAAAGAACCGCATTTGATCAAAATAAGGTCATGTTGGGCTTAACGGAAGATTTGTGAGTTGATATTATCTCAGGTGTGTCAGACTCAGAGGAATAAAAGGTTCGTCATTCCTTCCAATCAGTATGCGCAGCTGTTTTTGAAATAAAGCACGGAAACCAATTGTTGTAAATCGAGTACCACGATGGTTTATGAAAGCCACTAAGCCTCTTTAACAGAAGCCGCCAGGTTAAAACGAGAACCACATTGTTCGCTTTCATTGCTTCAGATTTTCACAGGCACCGTGTCCCCGCGTTTCCTACGCGTAAGATTTACACAATGGTGTCATCCGAATTCCAGGAGGATTGGAAAATCTGTGCTCTTTGAAGATGCAGCAACTGCCCAGAGAAATAAAGTATTTCAAAAGAAGTTTATGGTGCACTGGTTTGAGATTTAGTCGGTCAAGCAGTTTTCTCGACACTTTGTGGTCTGACGAGGACCAATTGGCCATTCTCTCGGGTTTGTGACCGGAGGCTTGCATCCAAGGACCACATGAGTAACGCGTGGGCCTTTTCCAAAATTAGCTGACTATTTTTGTGACGTTAAAAATGTAAACACTTGCCCATCTTCATACCGTAGAAACCACCTTATCGATTAATTGTTGATGATTGGTGTGAGAATGTCGTCTTCTCATAGATGAACATCTTAAGTTTTTAACTTCTCTCGGGTTTGTGACCGGAGGCTTGTGTCCAAGGACCACATGAGTAACGCGTGGTTTTCCAAAATTAGCTGACTATTTTTGTGACGTTAAAAATGTAAACACTTGCACATCTTCATATCGTAGAAACCATGTTATGCATTGATTTACCTTATCGATTAATTGTTGATGATCGGTGTGAGAACGTCGTCTTCTCATAGATGAACATCTTAAGTTTTTAATAATACCATTGACTG
Organism: Hippocampus comes; assembly: GCF_001891065.2. Taxonomy (NCBI): domain Eukaryota; kingdom Metazoa; phylum Chordata; class Actinopteri; order Syngnathiformes; family Syngnathidae; genus Hippocampus; species Hippocampus comes. Next base: position 233,453 of record NW_017805408.1, read on the forward strand.
ATGACTACCAGGGACCTTGTGTGGGGGCACTTGGGAATTGTTTAAAAAGAAATTAATACTATGTCTCCTTTAAAAAGAAAATGATGACAATATTGAGATGCTATCTGAAGCAGATTTCATGGCATTACTTGGCAGCCTTGGCAGTCAACTTCATGAAAGAGCGGAGCTAAGGCAAAGATCCTGGGAATCGAATCCTCAGGGGGATCCAAAATACGCTGCAAAAGCAAAACCAACAGCTTGTCCAATAATTCTAAAACCTCTCAGCTAATGTCAGGCGAACCGATAGTGTCGCCCTCCATTGAACTTACCGCCATCTTTGGAGCAAAGATTGAGCAGGTTGTGGACGGTGTCCATCATTTCCTGCTGCTGCCTTTGCAGGGCGGTGCTGTTTCCCGTGGCCTGGCTCAACTGGGCTTCGAGCTCATTGATAACCCCGCTCTGCCTCCCGACAAGAACCTGGAGACTTCCTTTCTCCTGCTTCAGAGTCTCCAATTCTTCGTGGTGCCTCATCTCCATCGCTAACATCTTCTGCTCCAGGAGGCTGCAGGAAAAGTTGAACAGAGAAACACGACCGATTGAGAAGAATGGATTGTTTTGAACACATTTACACAATTTCATGGAACCAATATTAGAAGTGAGGTTGGAAATACAGGTCAGTGCGGCCTAGAGTAGGCCTTGCTGGCCCTTTTTTCTCTCTCGCGCACTCACTGCATGTTCATACAGTATACTGTATGTATTGTGTGTGTGTGTGTGTGTGTGTGTGTGTGTGTGTGTGTGTGTAAAGGGAACACTTAAACAGCGCAATGCAACTCCAAGTCTTCCCTTTATTTATATAAATTTCTATATTTATGTATGTATATGTGAATATACATGTTTTGCCCTCCTCTCTTTTTGATTATCAGTTGTGTGATGCATACTATGAACTTTGCATTGGATAATTAGTGACATCAGGCATATGCTATATCATTTCTATTTCAACTACTAACCTTCCTTTATGTTCTAGCTGGATTTGCTGGAACTGTTACTTGAGGTTTACCTGTTCTTGTCATGGAGCTTGTTGATCTCATTGGTCTGGACCATTAATTGCTTCTCCAACTTGTTCGTAGAAAGAGAATTTTCCAGCAGTTGGATCTCAAGTCTGGATGTTTGATTCAAAACCTGAGACATACAGACACACACACACACACACACACACACACACACACACACACACACACACACACACACACACACACACGGATTCTCCTTTAGCAGATCGAAACCATTAAGACATCATCAAATCTATCAGTGTAATTTAAAAAAACAAAACATTTAAAAACTAGTTGGGTAAACATAAACATAACAAACAGAACATTACCTGTGTCTCAACATCAGTCAGCTTCCGGGTTTGTTCCGCAGTTTTAGAGAGAAGGTTGGTGCCCATTTCCAACATGGCTGCTGTGTGGTTGTGTACAGCGCTCTGCTGCAGTTGTGCCATCTCTGTTTTCATGCTTTCTTTGATGTAATTCTCAATCTGGATTGAAGGTGAGAGAGAGAGTGAATTAAAATCCAATCAAAGTGAGTGAAAAAGTCAATAATTAGATCCAGCCGCACCCCTGAAGACCGGTTGCTTTTTAGGTAACAAAGATGATGACATTCAATCAGTTCACTGACAATCAAAAATGGGGTGCCACAGTGATCTATCCTTGAACCGCTGACATTTACCCTATACATAGACAATATGTTGTCCAGTCATTCTTCCCAACAAGTACTTTAATATCCCCCTTTTTTTGTTGATGATTGCATTTTATATCGCCTGGTTCCAAATAAATGGATGTGATGGATGGATTGTTGTAATAGGAATGAAAAAGATTTGCTTTCCAACTAAAACATGCAGTCCTACAGTTGTGGTCTCTTGTCGGTGTAATATCCTCACTTGGCACAGATGAAAAAGTGAAACAGTGCGTTGTTTTTTTCTTCCCCAGTCGTGGGACACTCTCTGAATTATTTACCTTGCACCGATATTAGCTAACAGTCTACTGTGGTCTTGGCTGTAAAATAGACAGTGAAACTAATTTGGAATTATGGTTCTTGTAAGGTAAGATTACATTGCATTATAGTGAATCACATAGTATGACTTTGTTTAAAAAATGATTTCAGTCCATTGTGAAACACAAAACCACTGAACTCTGTGGATGGTGTAGGTTGTTTTTGAAATAGCCTTTCAAAACTTAAGCTTTACACTGGAGGTTTGTCCCTCTGCTGACGACCGCATGAGATTTAAGACAATCTAAAGTCACCTTGAGAGAAAAGGTAGTGAAAGCACAGATGGCTGACCGAAACTTGAGCAGTCACGACACGTCTTTCGGGAAACGTGACAGGCTGCTGACTGAATGTAGTGCCACAAAGTTTTAAGGAGAAACAAAATTACACAGGCACACCCAGTCACCCAAATTTGGAAGCTGTAAAATGGGACCATGTGGGTGTTGATTCTTAAAACTTTCTCAGCACCAGCTACTATTAGCACTGTGCATTTTTGGTCATGAAAAAAAAAAACAATGGAGACAACTATAGGAAATGATACAACGGCATGAATGCCAAAAAGAGTGAAACTACCACATTTGGCACACACGGTGGGGGTGGGGAGACAAAACGTACACCTTGAGGCTTACATCTTACTGGCACTGCTTTTATTCGATCAACACCGGTTTTTGGCCAGGAATTGACACGTTCGATTCAATAAATTAACTTGAGGGACATAAAAATAATACGTTGATGCAGCATGAAGGCTGGCCAGCACCAGCTCTGCTGAGATATTGAAAAGGGTGTGTTGCTCCTAACATCTAGCATTTAAAAAATAAAAAAAATAAAGTTCATTTATTTATTTTATTGAGTGGTACAAATACATTCCTAGCGCAACCCAACGTCTGGCTCCTAACATCTGGCATTTAAAAAAAAAAGAAAAAAAAAGTTCATTTATTTATGTTATTATTGTGTGGTACAAATACATTCCTAGCGCAACCCAACGTCTGAGAATGCACCGTATTTACTTCCGAGATGTGACATTTCTCACACTGATTAATCTTTAAGCCATTGAATTGGATTTCAGAGGCTTATTCGGTGAATGGAAAATCTGTGGCATATCTCTTCTGGTGGTTTAATGCGGTCTCCAAGATCCGTAATTACAAGCTATTAAAGCAAGTGTGTGTTTTATTACATCTTATATCGGATCACTTTAAGGCTTTAAGTCAAACATATGTCGGCATTTCCTTCCGTGGTCGAAGGTTGCAAAAGTGGAATTCAAATTAAAAAAAAAAAAAACACCAATTGCTTGAGAATAGAAATACATTTGGCCTTTCGATTACAAAGCTTTTGACTTTTGAAGAGACATTCCAGAAGGTGAAATAACACGAAGGTTGCAAAAGTGGAATTCAAATAAAAAAAAAGTTTAAAAAAAACACCACTTGCTTGAGAATAGAAATGCATTTGGCCTTTCGATTACAAAGCTGTCGACTTTTGAAGAGACATTCCAGAAGGTGAAATAACAGGAGGCTCCGTATTTAGAATTCGGAGTCTGATTTTCCAAAAATCACTGCGAGAGACATGCTTGTGTTTCCTTAAGTGGTTCTGTACACCGAGCTCTGAAGCTTAATGTGGTTGGATCATTCCCGTGAACTTCTAAGTGTGTGACTTCACGAATGATGCAACTTGACAGTTGAACACTGGTCCGTACCATTGCATTAGCGGTACAAATGTTACATATCAACGCAGATTTATCCACATAAACTGTATTGTATGCAGACATTTTATGAGGTACAATTGGCTTGCAACTCCAGCAGCGCAACTGCTTTGAGTTATCCACGACATAAATAACAATGTATGTCACATAAAAAAGCAAATGTCAAGATCTGGATCTCTCAAATTTTAAGAGCAAAGAAAAAAAAATGCTGTCCATCATTGCAAGAGGACAAGTGTTTAGGTTACTGAACGCACTGTAATGGGTGCGGGCTTTCAAGCAGAACATCAAAACGGCCGCGTGAGTGTCCCCATACATTTGCTGTCCTTTATCACGGCAGAACTGCGAAATTGCTTTCACTTGGGAGCCGAGAACAGGATCATCTCTCAAGAGCCTACACCCTGCTATCATTGTTACAGATGACTGTGAATGTTCAACACTTCTCCACTGTTTGCCTTTTAGAGAAACATCCCTTTCAAAGGGTGGGTGTTTGGGGGGGGGGGGGTCTTCATATTTTTCGAAACAGCAGCAGTGCTGGTGCTGAAAATTGGAAAATGGTAGATCCGGAGCGGATGTAACCTTTAGCAGGGAACTGTTCCATCTCTGCTTATGGATGCGGACTGTAACTTTTAAAATGAATGTGGGAAGACACTCCACCACCGACACTCAAATCAGCACCTCTTTTTGGATCCCAAATCACTGGTCAGAAGAATGTAAAAATGATTTAAACGCCACCATATATAGATTTTTTTTTTATTCCATGCGTTTGACAGTCACGCAGCATTCAACAAACCTCATATACACTATGCGGTTCCTCTCACTTCCATTATCTGACCGAGTCGACTGTTTCTGTCTATTAAGATTACAGGTTTGCATGCTGAAATTCCTCGCCCTACCAATTACTAAATTCCTCTCTTGTTGACATTCCTGCTTCATCTTTTTCTGATTCTGGAAATTCCCTACCTTACTTCATGGGAAAGCTTCATGAAAACGGATACGTGACTCTTGTGTCATCTCCGCGCACCTCCCTTTCTTTCAATTTGCCAATATTTGCTGAAGCTGTTTTCAAATAATGTCAATATTGCTGTTATGGCGATGATACACCGACTGTGTCTTCATCTTCCTCGGCCCAAGACACGAATGAATTTGGCAGACTCTCTCCCTGATCTCCACTCCGCAATAACTTCATGTTGAAACCGCTACGATCCTCAAATGCTGCGAAACACAACGGGACCACAGATTTGTGGGCTTATCACCTGGAATTTTGATTACTTCCTTTCCCGTTTGGTATTTTCCTCACCGTTTGTTCTTTTATGATCCATTTCACATGTCTAATCCTCTCACATGTCTAATATACAGCTCGGGAAAAGAAACAAAGAATTGTGTATGTTCTCGAATAGCTCACTGACAATCCAAAGTGAATTTGACACCCCCGCAGTGAAAATTGAGCTCAGAAGTAACGCTAAGGTTCGATCGGACCGTCGTTCACTCACTCGCGTATTATGGTCAAATTATGTACATGGCCTTTGGAAGCTGCCTTACGGAGTGTTTGTTTTTAAAGGCGGTTTTAAGGCTCTCCGTCTTCAACGCTGTCATCATTAGGTGAGTAACAACTTAGTCGGAACTCACAGTTGACTGGTGTGACCTCTTGTCCCCGTGGCCAAATGCCAGTCATTGACTCAAACACATTTTTGGTTTGTCATAGAATGTCAAAAAAGGGGCAACATAAATCCAAAAATAAGATGGGAAAAGATGTCCCATGTGTGTTTTATGGCGTGGAATAATTACCCATTGTTTCGCCACTCAATTCTATATATGTCAAGTCATAAATACAAATTCAAATAAACATTGAGAAGTCGATATATTCCACGCAAGTATATTTTCCCATATTATCCGATTACGGTGCGGCTCTGGATGCTTTGTATGATCGTACGGGACAGGATGGGCCCAAGACATGGGAATGCATTTAAAACCAAACAACAACAAACTCAGACCAATTTTCTTCCTCTCAAAATGGTAAGAGTGAGTGGGGAAGCTTAAGAAAGATTTAGTTGTGTGACGCTGGATGGGAATCTTTCCTGTGGGACACGTTGGGTCAGGAATGCGCCCGATTACGGCTTTCTTGTGTCATTTAGTACAGGCAGCGACGGTTGCCCTCCGATAAACACGCACGTTAAAGCTCCCTCATCCAGATGGTGTGCTGATCTCCAAATTTCAGTGAACGATTTCGAATTCTAATTCACAACATTCCCATGTACGCTCTTAAATATATGAGCAGAACATTTCTTCTGCCGAGAAACATAGAAATAGATGCAAAAGGTCACAGTCATGACACAAAACAGTGCAACTTCTTAGAAACTTGGTTCTACGGTTCTGTGCGTGTGTGTTCTTGTCTTGCCTTCAAAGCACTTTTATTGTGTGGACATTTTTCAATTTGGCCGGCCCACACAAGCAAAATCCTGAGTTAAGCTCCTTTGACGCAAGTGCTGTGTGTGTGTGTGTGTGTGTGTGTGTGTGTGTGTGTGTGTGTGTGTGTGTGTGTGTGTGTTGCAACACTATCTATCAAGTCGGGTGTCTCCTCTAATCAAAATTAATGGACATTTAATAGCGGAGACTGTTTCCTACACTGTCAGATTTTTGTTTAATTTTCATCCCAACATCCTATTTAGCATGGTTTCCAGGATTTATGCGCCCATCTTTGCCGTTGCGTGGAATCACAAAAGGAGATATCTCCAAATTGAGTTGAAATTTAAGACCATGTTTTCTCACTTTCTCCCCTTGACTCCCCGTATAATACATCGCTCTTGCAAGGTCTGCTTTACTGAGCTGACTAGACTCATAGGTTATCACTCGGAGCCCAGACTATTTCACTCACGAGCTATTTTCAACACAACCACTGGCGGTCTTTGCTTCATGTGTCATCCCGCATGGCTGAATTTCCTCTCAATGACGCGCGACTCAAGACTAAACAGACAGGATGAACGGCAAGACGAGATGCAGCGGCCTGACCCACATCTCCACATGGAAAAGCTTTCGTGTGACCCGAGGTTCAACTATGCCATTCGAAGAGGATAATAGATGCCGCTGTTAACGATAATGTGCAGCTCCTGCGTGGCCGCTATTGTGTTACTGTCGAGCATCAGGATTCGAAACACTTGCAGCTGTTCGTCCTGCACCCGCCGAATGATTGATGCAAATGCGGTCAACATTCATTCACGATGGTCGAATAAAAGTTATCTTTTATATATGCGCTGTACCGACGGACGGGCTGATAAACTAACTGCCAGACTGCCTGCCAGCTGACGATTACAGGTTGGTTCGGTTTTTGGAAGACGACGTACTGGCGATGAGTGACGGGTACCCAGCCTGCTAATTAATGTCTCTGTCTCATTCCCATTGCTTTGTTTCTTTAAGACACTTCCATTCGATCAGGTAGACATAAACTCTGACGTTTGACAGCCACTCGCAAATTGCAACAACCTCTTTAAAGTTTGTTCCTGCCATCACACTCAGAAGAGCATCCCCCTTTTTGATGCTGAACAGGCTATCACTTAAGCTGAAGATTAATTCATCCAAACAGGGACTCGCATATGTCAAACAGTCCTCCACATCCACATTTGCTCAACTGGACAGGAGTGTGACATGGGATGATCAACACACACATACACACATCCACGTTTGGATTTACACAAGGATTAGGCTCTCGCTTCTGGCTGAGCTGCAGCCGTGTCATGTTAAATAAACATCAAGAAACCATTCGTGTTGCAGGTGTGAAAGACGAGACCAGAGGCGACGCTCACCTCATTTGATCACTGACGGCTTTATAAGGAAATTCCTCTAAGCTATCTGGCAGGGAGAGAGAAACACTTTCTTGGCTACTGTAAAGAAAAAAAAAAGGCATTGTAATGGTGTGATCATTAACATGGAAAGCATTAGTGGTCTGAAGCCAACTTTGGATTCCTTTTTTTTTTTTTTGCAATGCTGAAACAAATGCAGCATAGCCATCCAATCATTTTCCAATGCTCAGCCTGCTCACTTTTTGGTTAGACACAGGGAACACCTTGGACTGGGACTACTTTACGTATAGTTTCTAATCTTGTATATGTACCATTTGATTACAAAGTCAAGAGAGGCTGTCTTTGGAATATTAGCCCAAGAGCAAAAAGCAAACAACTCTATCTCAGTGTTGCTTTAAGAAACCCAAGTAAGATTGCACCCAAAATCCAAGTGAGACACCCATTCGTCATTTTCTGGTCCATCCAGTTCACACTGTGGGGGAGCCAGACAGTTTATCTTCCACCCAATATCATGCACTCACTCAGTATCTCCCTCTGTCTCGCTTTGTATCTTTACAAAATTCATGCCATCAATTTGACACAACTTGAACTGACTCCACGAGCTTTCCTTTGAAAATTTAGCACCTCTTTCAACCATCTGATTGTGATTCTTTTGTCTACCCGGATGAACTCCAAAGAAGGCAAACTGGTTCTCTCCTACGGAGCCTCTGGAAAGAGGTCCAGTGTTGACGGACGAAGACATTGACTCAGAGCACATCTGTCGAGGAGAGTTAAAGAGTCGCTGCGGGGAGGTTCAGGCTCGGAGGCAATCTGCGGGCGGGCTTGACGAATTTTCTCCCTACTGGAAATGACAATTGCAAGATACAAGGGAAATCATGCGAAAGTGCTTACCGCAAATGTAAAAATAGTACACACATGAAATCAATAACAATGAAATTAAAAAAAATAAAAACACCCTGGGGTCGAAAAAAAAAAAAAAACATTCTTTTTGTCAGACTCAGCAATAACAGCCACAAAGGAAAAAAAAAAAGATTGACACATCACTGCAGAGTTCAAATATTGGAGGCATTCTGATGAATATCCATTCAAAATATCCAAAAGCAATAGCAATGATAAAAACTGTAAATCAAAAAAAAAAATAAAATAAAATAAAGAAACTATCATCTGGTCTGTTTTTATTCCAAAAGAAAAATACAGCCAGTTTTGTGATGGAAAAATGTTCATCGTTTGATAAACCCACTTTACTTTCTCTCTTACTATGCGCTAAGGGTGACTGTAATGTTTTGCTCTATCTAAGATATGTTATCTCATATTTGGCTCCTAATCGCTCAGCGGTGTAGCAGTGGCAGATAGAGCTCCAAACCTTGAGCGTTTGGCAACGCTCTTGACTATAACTTATCACTCAAGATGAAATGACTTCCACTTGCCTGCCCAGAATAATATTATGGCCAATCTTTAAAAGAGCCTTTTGTTCTCATTTCAGGCATTTCTAAAAAGAAAAGAAAACTCAATGATAATTAAAAATAGAACAGAATATATACTCATACACCCGTCGAGCAAATATAATACTGAAAATCATTCCTGTATTTTAAAGGCTTCCCTGCAGAACCATGGATTGTTTGTCAGCTACAAGGTATCGTCATTCTATTCGTAATCAAATATCTTTCTAAATGAAAACAGCCCACTGTTGATGTTTTTCCATGCTGGACAGCATCAAAAAAAGGAGAACTCGGCCCAAAATAGACCTCTTCCGAGGCCAAATAACATTTCTCAACGCAGCGCAAAGATCACCAGACAGCATCTGTGATGTTATATTGGTTTGTTAGTTAGCGCCTACTGCATGGGAGACTTGTACATATGTAAAGATACTATTAATGCTGATATGTACATGCATGAATAAGCATATGATGACATCCAAGCTATGTCGTTTTCAGCGACGTGCTTCAGAGTAAAATAATGTGAGTAAACTGGCCTGCCAGCAGTCCAGACCTGTCTCCGAATCAAAATCTGTCAGTTTGGTGGATGTAATAGAGTGAAAGCGCAGCTCTGCAGCAAAGTGAAGAGAACAGAAAATAAGAAAAAGCCTCCGATGAATATTTGTCTGTTCCACAATGATCCTCAAAAACTGGAAGATCAATCCTGACATGCTTTTTAATAAGAACAATATGCAACTGGAAGGAAACAAATACACCGATATCATGCTACCCATGACCTACTGCCTCACCCCAAGAATGGCCAAGACGATTCTCTGCATTTTGATGTTGGCAACAGCCGACAGAAGTCAAACCTTTTGCTGGAAAAAGTGATATATGAAGGGTACAACTAAATGATTGGACGGTTTGTCTAATCATGTGAAAGAAGACATACGGTATTCAAGTATTGGTGTCAGGCAATTTGAGAAATATTTGACTGGAAGTTTATGAAATTCCCAAATTCAAAGGACATATGAGAATACAAACCAATAATCGAAGATCAAATTGTCACTTTACCCAGCCGGCATTTCACCGGGCGCCAAGCTCCAAGCCATGTTTTCAGATTAGATATAAATCCTGCTCGCGTTTAGGGAAATGTACAACCATGTAGTTCAAACAAAATAAATCCCATCACTGGCATCCCCAAGAGAGTAATTCCGTATAGTGACGCGTAGAACGCAAACGCCATGCTTTCTTTACCGCTGCAAAATGTAAACCATGTTGTGACGCCAACAGCCAGCCCGATGATTTACTGAGCATTACCTAGCCGGATTGTCAAGTTTACAAAATTACTCCCGTGTCAAAAAAAAAACCCACCCACCCATCGTCATAATTATACAACCGCATGCCATATTGAGCAATTCCGCGTGTGCTTTATTGTCATTTGGCCATCAACTTGCATGAGTTCAACATGCTGTTCAACATTTGCAGTCATCGCACAAGTGCAACCAAAACGGATTTTCTCGATGTTATTACAGTGCGTATCGCGTGCTTCTGCAATTTCCGTGGTGTCTTTTCTGTGAGTTGGTTGTCGGGTCAGGAAGGAAGAGCTTTTTATTCCTCGGAGAGTGTCCTTGTCTATCGGAATAATCCAATTGTTATTTTTGGCCCATATCTTCTCGGAAAATAAACTACAGTAGAGGAAGTTGTCCTTAAACTGGAAAGGTTCCTTCTTGGTTCTGCATCCATACTGTGTGGCCATCTGATAGCATGAAGTCAAGAAACATCTTCACTCCTTTGTTGTCTGAGCCCTCAAGACAAACAAGCCGCCGTTCCGTGTTTCAGTGTAAATTTTCAACCGCTGTTTATGTAGCGCATCATGCTCGTGGAGAGGCAGAATGATGGGAATTTCACAGGGATAAGATGCTGCCCCCTTGGCCTTTCCCTCCCCTCTCTTTGTGCAACAGCTTAGTTTGGCACAGACTGTCCCTTCGAAAGAAATCCCGGTCTGAGCTACTTTTGACTGAGAAGATCTATTACATTCACTCCCCGGTCAGGCTGAGACAAAGTTTGGCTTGCTAATTGACCACCTTTGCCAAATGTTCATTATCGGGGAAATAGTAGAAGTGGAGTCGACATCTGTGATTTGAAAAGATAAAAAAAAAGTGTTTTGAAAAGAAAAAAAAAAGTGTACTGACGGTGGCCACTTCACTTTTGTTTGTAATGTTTCTGAAGGCAATCGTATCACTGGTTGACTTTGTTCATCATTCAAATAAGTGACGGCAATTTGAATGTGATTGCATTACGTTTTCATGGTGAGCCACATCACTCTTGAACAAACAACCACTTCTTGTCCGTAAAACTCTAAAATAATAAGATATAAAGCGTGGAGCAGCTTGTTCCCTGTCCGCGGATCCTTCTGAGATCAGAGTCAAGCTCGTCTGCGATTCTTCCAGGGTGGGCAGGCTAAGGGAAGTAATCCTTGGACAAACACACGCCACCTTTTGACTGGTCGGGAATGTTATCAGGGTCCATATACTCTCCCCTGCATTGAGGAAAGGAAGATCGAACTTTAAAAGCTTCCTCGACAGCTGTTTGCAGCGTCACGCTCTCTCTCCCTCTCTCTCTTTCTCTCTGTACCACACGCAGTGAGCCGAGAACCCCGGCACGAGGCAACTATCTGGAACGGTCTCCTTTGTTCATTTCTTTCATCAGGGCGAGTTGGAGTCACATCAGTGCAAGCGTTCTCCAAGTCAAGCAGTAAAAATCGGGCGACGATTAAGATAGATAGACCGAAAGGGCCCTTTATCTTCTGTCAGATGAAAAAATGTTAACCGCATCCTGATGTACCCTCGTGAAGTGCAATTGAATTGTTCAAGGCTACACAAAAAAGGAGAGCAAATGACAAAAGATGATAGCATAAAATGGCAATTTTCTATTCCAAAATGTCAATTGATAAATGGCCATTGTCATCTTAAACTAATTATGGTTGTATTCGCAGTGGTAGCAAACACCCCCCATATGCTTCCATTTGAATCGTTGGATTTCTCCTCTAATGAGGTCTCATCAGTCAATCTGTCATTAGCCCAACGCCGCCTTTCTGTTTTCATAGTATCACTTATACTATCTTGGAATAATGGGGTGCACCACACAAAGATAAAGTTGGTGTTATTTTCACCCCTGGCCTTTCTTGACACACAGTCAGCTTTTGAATAAACACACAGGGATTGGAAACTTGACGTGCCAAACACAGAACTAGTGAAAACCCCGATCAAAAGTTTTTTTTTTTTTAAATCGGGTCACCGTTTGGTGTATGGGTTATGGGTATTGTGATCTGAAATTTCAGGATATTTCATAAATTTAAAAAAAAAAAAAAACCCTTGAGAACGCAATCTATTTCGTTTGCGCATCCAGGATTTTTCTCCAAACACATTTGTCGAAGGCTTGACTAATTTCTCCCTCTACTTCCCGGATTACAAAATCAACCAACATCCCACCGTGACACATGATGACCAACACTCGTGCGGTACCCTTGTGTAAAATTTGCTGTGAGAAGCGGAGAACATATTGGAGAGAAAATGGAAAGCAGGCACTCTGACGTGTATCTCAAACGGTTTTTGCGACAACATTGTGGTTGCTAGCAAACAGAACTTAGTTGATGAATTCCTCGGTTCCTTTGTCATCTATCAAATCCACGAGGTCTTATCGGCGCGCGCATTCGCCTCAGGAGCGCGCATTCGCCTCATGTTACATTACTATCTCTTGTTTTGCAGACAAAACAAGCGAGTCATCACTCGAAGCAACTGACCCATTTTGGATCTTCCCGGTGCTGTTGTGAAAATGCCAACTTTCAACGTTTGCTTATTGTATTATATGGTCGCTGCTGTGAGGATGGAAACGGTTTGCATCTTCTCCACGCTGGTATGGAAAAATGACCTTCCAAAAAAAAAAAAAAAAAAAAAATGCGGTTACTGAGTTGAAATACAAAAGAAAGCAGTTGAATATGTGACGCCGTGTGAACTATTTTCAACATTTTTCACCATCGGCATAGAAAGCAAACAAGTTGAATATTGAAACGTTTTAAATTTTGATAAATAACTTGGATATTGCGCACTTTAAAAACAATGTCTTGACTTTTTTTTTTTTAGTCTAACGACAATTTGAGGGGGAGAGAGGTTATACACACACATATTTGTCTTGAATAAATAAAGGAAACATTTTCATACTCTGTCTTCTCCAACTCTTGCGCGTCTCTTGGGGCTCTCGCTTACTTCCTGCCATTAAAGAGACAAGCCACCCGAGAACAGGGGGGGTGACTGACGTATAACCACTTCTGCTCTCTGGCTGACTCGGTGGAACGGACTGAATTCATCGTTCACTTGTTGACAAAGCAATAACAAAAGAGCTCTGATGCGGAGATGTCTAAAAAAAAAAAAAGGTTAGAAGACAATAAAATGGCATCTATTTTACTTACATAGACAAGTGAAAGCTGCATTGACTATCAGCAATTTTTTTTTTTTTTTTTGCTGTATGGTGGAGACTTTATATCTTTAAGGGTTATTCTCAAAATAACCGCTCCAGCATGCCCTCGTGGGGATGCGCGGTTCGAAGAATGGATGGATGGAGGGCATAGTGCCTTGATCCAACAGTTCCATGAAATTCCACAAAGCCAGCAACAGTAAATGTTTTACAAGGGATTACACCAAAGCTGTCGCTTCAGCTGACCCTATTACTGGAGTTGTCCTGCTCTACTTAAGCTCATTGTGCAAGAGGTCCTCCCCGTTGACTTTTCACACTAAAACTGACCCCGGAGCACAAAACACTCTTGGAAAACTGAAGGAAAACAGCAAACATTGCTCAGTTGCAAGCCAGAGAGCCTCATTCAGCAAACCCAAACAAGAAATCGGGCAAAGCCACAAAACAGACGCTCTGCAGAGACCACACACCCACGGGAACACAAACATCTCAACAAACACTCTACAGCGAGCTCCACTTCAAATGAAATCCATCAAGGGTTGTTAAGGATGTGATGCAGTTTCTTTCTCAGCGCCGCTGTTCTATTTTAGTCCACTATGTGCAGACATGTGGAAAAGTCAAGCAATGATGTAACGAGTCCCCCCCACCCCCCCCCACTTCCCAACCTGAACACCTCCTCACCTTTTGTAGCCACTGGGTGTAATTCTCCATAATGTGTTCAAGCTGCTGGATCTTCTGTTTCGGAAAGTCCGGATCAGGTGGCGGCGCGTCTCGCTGCAGAGAGTTGCCGTTATACTGCGGGCTTCCGCCTTTTGCCTCCCTGCAGGAACCCTCCCCAGCTGACGCCCCTTCAGGTAGGATGAAGGTGTAGGTGCACTGGCCGTGCTGGATCTTATGGAATCGTCTGCTGCCACCTCCTCCGTTGTTGCCGCCGCCGCTGCCGCCGGTGTTGTCGGCGCCTCTCCTCTGCTCGCCTCCTCCGCAGCTCACAATCACTGCAATGGCTGCCAAAGACAGCAAGTGATACACAAACGTGTAGCACAGCATCATATCAGCGGTGCCGGCAATGGGAGTCCTTTATCTTCTTTTTGTTTCGTCGGCGTTTTGGCTGGGTGTTTTCTTCGGATACGCATCAAGAGGCTGTGAAGTACATTGCGGAGCTCAAATATCTGCAGTCCATCTTTACATTGGTGGGCCACCATTGAAAGCCACCGTTGTCCTTGAGATCCTGTCCTTATGTAACTTTTAAGTTTCGCCGCGGGCCGGGAAAAGTTTGACACATCTCATGCAAGGGTGACAACTTGGTTCTCTTGATCTTCTTCCAAGTCAGCAGCAAACGGCGCATCAGTCACTCAGCGCTTTTAAAATAGGTGCCGGGTAATCTGGGATGGTGCGGTTAGACCTCCCCTGGTTACCTTCCTGCTTTCCCCCGTCTGCTCTCTTTAACAACTGCAGAGAGTGAGAGATACTCTCACTGAAGAACAGTTCCAGGCTTCCAGCACACTCTGAGCCTGCCCCTTGTAGAGCCTGCGGAGGAATGTGAGCGTGTGCATGTACAAGTTTGTGTGTATTGTGTGTGTGTGCCTGGCAATAAGGGACCCCAGCACAGAGGATGTGCTTAGACTGCGAGGGTCGGTTTACAAGCGCTTTGGATTGGAGGCGATGGTGGCGGAGCGGCCTTTTTTTGCCTCTGCTGACCATCAACAATTACAAAGGTGTTTGTGGGGTATCATGATCTGCTCCTATTTGATGAGTCTGCTTCGCTGAATAAAGAGAACCACTGCCTTATAAACTTAGAGACCCTGACCTCATTCCTCCAACTGTTGCTTCCTGCTAGGATCCGTTTCTTCACCTGCTTACCAAACTCACTGTTGCTCTGGACGGTTTGTTTACAGACCTCCACCCTCGCTATCTCTTCTCCAGCCCTCTCATTAACGCGCATACATTCTGTCTTGCTCATTCCTCCCTTTTCCAGCGCATGCCTCCACCGTTCTAAATGGTCCTCTACCTGCTTGCCTGCTTTCACTGCAGATCGCAATGTCCTCTGCAAACCTCATGGCCAATGGGGATCCCAATCTGACCTCATTTGTCATAGCAAAACGTAACCGAGACAGATTAGATTGAGACGGCAGAACGTAGAGGCTGAAAATCTGATTGGACAAAAAAAAAAAAAAAAAAAATGAAGGGAATGGAATAGAATGGAAAGACAATTAAGAAAATGTCACTCTGGCATCTCAAACATCTGGGTATAATCTTTGTATGTGTGTGTGCAGTGATATCAGGGAGGCGACAAAAAAGATTGCTGAAGGTTGGTGCGAATGAATGCATGAGGGCGACCCAAGATAACAAAGCCCCCTCAAAACCCGGACTGTGGAAGACACAAAGCGGGGTGCATATTTTTGCATAATGTACTTTGCTTGTGCTCAGAAATCCAGACCCCAAGAACAGCGTCCTAGGGAAACTAAATGACCCTTATGGGCATAATTGAAACCAACCCAACTTTGATTTGACAAAATAAAACTACACATCCCTACTGTGAAAATCTGAATTAATTCATGTTTGGTCCAAATTGCTACAAGTGTGTGTCACAATCAATGTTCCCTCTAAGCTGCCTGTGAGCAATTGCGTACTTCTCTCACCTCTCAACGCACACGGTGACAACTGGCGGAGGGTTCCTTTCAGGAAGTCCAAATATGGACATAGTTCACGAGCCCGTTTCACACGTTTCAAAGGTAAAAAAATAACATGCTTTTTCTCTCAAATATATTGTTATAATCATTTGTTTCAGATGTACTGTAATTATTTTCTGTATAAAAATTAATTTGGTGTTCAAAAAGTCTTTTTTTTTTAAACTTGAGTCTTGAA
The DNA here is from genome assembly GCF_001891065.2 of Hippocampus comes. Classification (NCBI taxonomy): domain Eukaryota; kingdom Metazoa; phylum Chordata; class Actinopteri; order Syngnathiformes; family Syngnathidae; genus Hippocampus; species Hippocampus comes. Next base: position 249,718 of record NW_017805408.1, read on the forward strand.
AAAGAGGGGGTCGTCTTATAATCAGGGCCGTCTTATTTTCGGGCCAATACGGTACATCACGTACCTTGTTATGATGGCAGATTTCGGACAGGTGTGATACTGGTTTGGTTGCCGTCTGCATGTCTCATGTTGCTCACCGTGGTCCGAGGAATGCTCAGAGAGTTTGCGCGAATGCTGGAAAAGTCGAAGGAACATTGGTCACAAACAAGATTATTTTGTAGTGGTTTGAGGCCCCCCCAAAAATTTTGTATTTTATTCGCATTGAGAATAGCGGTCCGATTTCTGCTGCAACAACAAATGACTTGAAGGATTGCATAAAGAACCCGTTGTGACACGTGCCTCTTCGAGTCATGACGTCAGGATGGTGAGACCAGCGGGAAAGGGACACTGCACAGCCATTAGCACAAGATGGCTGCTATTTCTCATTAGTCCCCTTGTGCTTCCAAATCTGAGCCCGCCACATGCATGGTCAATATCTGATGTCAAAGCAACCATGCCCAATCCCTGCTCCACTCTAATCCCACCCATGTGACGTCTCTGGCCAGAACACAGCCCAAAAGAAAAAAAAGGTCAGGACGACTTGAAGTGTGGCGGTGTTAAAACAATTTACGGTACTTTCATGCAGAAATGTGCTGTCGCACGATTCGAATGGCTCGGAAAACAAAGAACAAAGAGTGAAAGGATGCTGTGAGTGATCAGGGCTGATAATAGGTACAGCCTCGTAATTTCTGAAAATGTTCGCTTGCGACCACTCTTTTTCCCCAGGTCTTCTCAACAGAATGCCATTAAACGCTAAAAACAAACAAAAAAGTTGATAAACTTAAGAGAAGACATGATCTACGAGTCAAATTTTAAGCCTCGGTGAATGGAAAAGTTTGGAGTTTTGTTTTGTGACCAAAGCAGCTGCGCTATTATTGTTTGGCCCCTCTAACATTTTATCCTGTGTTTTACAAGTTATATCCCCCCCATTTATGACTGGAGCAAAATTAATCTGAACATTCGAGTTGACACTTTGTGTATTGTTCATAACGACGTGCTACAACCCCCATCTGTTGTGGCTTTGTTAAACGCCTGCGCCTTCCCAGAGGCTATTCACGTATAGCCGCGCATTGTGTGTCAAAGTTGGGAGCTATTTGCACTTGAAACGGTGGACTCCTTCCCAAAAACAACATTGTCACACTCGTATTTGGCCATTAAGACGTCACTTGAGCCCTGTTTGCAATTTTCAATCATAAACCGGAGTGTGTGAACAAAAGTATCAACAAAACACGACCGTTGTTGCTGCAGAACTTGCACGACTTGGAAAGGTCAGACGGGGATTTGGCGCGAGTTCCGCTTCTCGTTTCGCTGAGTAAACACAAAAGCAACGTCAATCTGCGGGACACAAAAACACATTAGATACGGAGCCTTAATCATACTTTCTAGTTTTCATGCTTTTTTTGTGTGTGTGTGTGTGTGTGTGTGTGTGTGTGTGTGTGTGTGTGTGTGTGTGTGTGTGTGTGTGTGTGTGACTTTTTTGCTCTCGTTGCCTCTTAATCAAACAAAGTGATGCATGTGTTGTACAAAGTAAAAAGATTGAACCAAGCCTAACACTAGATTGATTTATCTTGATGTTTGTTTTCATGACCTTATGTCCATACAGTGATAACAAATATACTGTGGTTTGCATGAATGAAATACACAGTTCTTGTAGGCGTCATGCAGTTCCCTTTTATGATGATGAAAAAAAAATGCGTCCAATTAATCACCAATCATTGAGAAGAGATGTTGACGCGAAACATTCACGCGAGAAAATTACGTCTCCTGATCGAAATGCAAAGTTCATTCTGTTTAGTAAGTCAGCTGCGTCATAGAAATCACAGACATGTGTAATTGTTTGTGTATTGATTTGATTGGGGGGAGGTGGGATAAATCATAATCTTATTGGCGCATGAGAAAAAAAACAAGCCGTTTCACTCACTGCTTTGAATAAATACATAACACTGCACATGCCACAAAAAAAACCTCGTGGGAATAATTATGTTTGGAGGTTTATAAAAATGCGCTAAAGTAGAAGTTTTTTCCCATTGTTTTATTTTAGTTGTGCAATTCATCGTCAAATTGTCGACAGTTTATTGATTCGAGAGTGGATTCATAAATCCATGAACATACGGAGTATGAAAATATATAAATCAATGAAAAACGCCTGGAGTTTTTGCGCGCATGGTGGACCATTCCGTGATTTTGGCTCTTTTTCTTTGTTTTCACATCCAGTCATGCATGTAGAGTATATACACGTTGTGCTGCGCGCACTTTGGTGGGTAGGTTGTGTCTCCTTTTATAACTTGTCTAGCGCCACGGTCAGAATTTCTGTGTGTGTGTGTGTGTGTGTGTGTGTGTGTGTGTGTGTGTGTGTGTGTGTGTGTGTGTGTGTGTGTTTGTATTTGGAGTCGTTTAAGTTGTTCAAAATCAAGAAAATGACACCCAATGCGAGCATCAAATATGCCAAAAGTTATATCTTATCTTATCTCTATATATCTTGATGATAAAGCCTAAAAAGGACATTTTGGATATGTTCTGGGGGAGGATTACCAACATAAGATGTTTGCTTTTACCAGTTAGGGTAGCTAGTGGCTGTTTCCAGAAAAGTGAGGTTGTCTTACTACTGCACAGCTTTTCTTGCCGTTGCGTAACAATCAAAACGACATCCAAAATGGAACCGCTGCGCACAAAAAATATGTTTTGGGTTTATAGCTTTGTCAGGGCAATTTCTTATTATGCAATGCAATGGTTGTCAAACAATATAAAAGTAATGACAATAGCGATAACAAAAGCAAAAGTGAAGTTATTTCTTTTGCGTGTTCAGTATCATTGAGCCGAATTAAAAAGTGTCTGGCGGGGTGTTTGGAAGTAATCAGAAGTAAACGTCTCATTATTGTGTCATGATTGATGAATGGACTCCTTTTCGAATGTCAAGTCTTTTGAGGGTTTTTTTTTTTGTTTGTTTTTTGGCCCTCTTGACTTCCAATTTGACCTTATCGGTTTCATGTCAGCAAATTAGTTCAAAGGTGGACAGGTGCTATAAACTTGGCCGCAATGATGTGTATGTTTAACAGAATTCTGTCGCATCTAATCACGCCGGCGGGGTTCAAATGGTTTACATCATGTCGCCTTATTTTATGGGTCAGGGGGCCAGCGCTAAACACAATCAATGACTCGGCCCGCTTGTCTTGCCTTGAGGACACATGAGTCATGGTCGTTGGTGCTTGTTGGCGCTTGCGTCTGTGAAGGTGTCACGCTCCCAAGCTGCTGTTACCAAGTCAAAATAAATGGAAACTAATTTTGCAAATGGGAGTCAAAAAAAAAAGTACCACCACATGGATCTTGACCTCTGGGACCCAAGGGTTTGACCAACTTGATTTCCGTGGTTGTTTGTTGCTTCTAGTGTTCCAACAGTTGAAAGAGTTGAGACGCTTCATATTTTGGACAAATGGGGGGACGGCTAGGCTATTGTTAACTTAAATCTTCTTCACTCCCTGATGTCTCCACTGGTTGAGGTTTAAGATATCAAAACGGGGAGTTGTCTAACCATCTGTAGTTCATTCCCATGTACTAGTCCGTTCTGATACTTGGATCCGGTTAACAACTTAACCCTTTCAGGGGGACAGCGGATACTACAGTGGACAGCTTATTGTGTATATATTACAGGGTGCATGAAAGGGTTAAAAAAAAAAGCCACCAATAGTTTAGTTGTCATATTGACATAGAGCAGGGAAGGTCAAACTCATTTTTGTCGCGGGCCACATCAGTTATGAACCCAAATAATTCAATATTATATCTTAAAAACATTTTCCCAATATTATTATATTTATTTTAAAAGGGGGATTGGTAACTCCCCCCCCAAAAAAAATGATGGCAATATCTAGACATTTTTAAAAGTGAAGACAATTTGCAGTTTTGGTATTTTATCAAGACTCATGAAGTCGAGGCACATCATTTGCTGTCAGGAGACACATCAAATGATGTCATGGGCTGAACCTGGCCCTCGGGCATTGATTTTGACACCTATGGCGTCGTGGGATAATAATAAATATATCGGTGTTCATTTATCATCGCAAATACAGTATTCATGTTCAACGGCAGAGCCAGCTGTTTCATCTCAAACAGAAGATCATGAAGTTCAGGCGGTGTCAAGTTATTGGTTAAAATTTTGTTCATGCAAAAGGTTGTCTTTCAATCGGTGGCCATTGTAGCCTCCCGCAAAATAAAAACAGAAAATATTTGGGTTGATTCCCAAATGTGATGGCACACGTTTTTTAATACCGCTTTGCGGAGTACATTTTTTTTTTTAAAAAACGCCAACGATTCACGCTCTTTAGCCATCCAACATTTGTCCTAAGTTTTCTGATGACGCCAGATTTTGGGATTTCTGCGGTCTATCTGAGAATGTAGCATACATATGCATCCGCCCTGCTTTTGCAAACTGGTAATTAACACCAAATGTGTGCTGCAGAGAACCTTTTACATCATCTATAGCATCCATTGCTTGTCCGTCACCATGTCGGACATTGGAAACAAGCCAGTCTTTCACTATTACACTCAACCCCTGCTGACTTTTTTTATATTTCGCCATTTCGTTCCTCCTCCCACCACGATGATTGAGATGTTTTCGACTAAACACCTTCATATGCTGAGCCGCGATTGCCAGGAAAAAAAGCGCCCCACACACGGAGATTGGTCCGGCATTATGGCCTCTCAGGGGTTTATTAAATCCCACTTGCCTTGTCAAGGCTATTTATGGGGATTATACGGAACAGCACTCTCAGGAAGATAGGTGCTAATCCGAAAGTGCCCAGTGAGAAGGTGAATTCCCAAGTGAAGAGAGTAACGACTCAGCTTTTTTTTTTCCCTTGCTCCCCCCCCACCCACCAGCACTTAACCAGGAGTCTCTTCTGGGATCGTAAGTCAACTTTCATATCCACCTTTGATACGGAACATATGGGCTATTTGATTACTGTCATGTTGAAATGTATTGGGGATTACAAAATGCAATAACAACTGAGGTATTTGAAGAGAAAACTGTCATGCTATTGAAACCGAGCCTTTGATGAGTGATTTATTTTGAGTATTTAACTTTGGTGGGCTGGGGGGCGGTTTTGGACCAGTCCAGTGGGAGTGCATGACTAACAGTATATTGAATTTGTGTAAAACCATAAAGATAATGGCTGGAATAATATGAATACATCAAAAGGTCTTGACAGCTGAAGGATCTCTTCATTTTGGCATGCCAATTGCAGACGACGCCCTTTTTTTTTTTTTTCAATCAAATTCAGCAAGAGTTCATTTTGAAGAAGTTCCAGAAACAAGAAGACGAAGGGTGAGCGAATCATTTCATCGCATGAGACGCGACGGATTTTGTTTTGAAAGCCTCCTTAGTTTACGCGTTGTTGGAATTTTTAAGCATTTCGAGCATTGCTCGCCATCTGTGACTGTTCAATGTCCAACAACAACATACTGGCATAGTTTACCATTTCAGGAACACAAATGACTCAAAGTTGATCATAAAGAAGCATATCACATTGAGGCGTTCTTTTGTGATGACGAATAATGAGATCTATCACAAAATAAAAGTAATATATACAGTCCATCGGATAGGAAGGAAATTTTATGGTACAATTGATACCGTACACACCTGTACATACTGATTAAGTATCTATAAGGTGTGAATTAAGATTCAAATTTAGATGAAGTGGCCTCTCTCTTTTACTGAGTGTTCCTAAAAAAGGGAGCTGCCTTTTTAGCCTTCCTCAGCTGCCAAGCTTTTGAAATAAAAATGCAGATAATGCTTCATCTCCATCTATGGTGTCTTCTCTATCCCGCTCTCTTCAAATAATAACGGAGGAATTTCCAGCTATTGGTGTGTGACTACGAGCCCACTTGGGTGTTTCAGATAAATCAATCTCAAGTTGTAGAAGAGGCTGAGGCTCTTGCATGGCAGAGCTCCCACCTTGAGGCTCGTGTCAAGGAGGTGTCGGGAGATTGTGTCCACACACAAACTCTCCTGTAACTGTATGGAGAAAGCGCGGGATTAATTGCGTCTCATATCTGCCGAAAGGGTGTCAGGGCAGCAGCCTTTACAGGAGAGTGTGGTGGATGTCTTTTCACTCGCTTGCACCCTCTATTTTTACCAGCCACCGACAGCTGGACAGTGTACCAGCGCATGGAAGCTATTCCGACAGGTCAGATGCCAATGCATTCTGATTACAGTGCAGCAAATGTAATTAATTATCCATAACACAGAATCTCACATAAATTGTTTAGTGACCTACAAAGTGTACACTTACCAACAGCAGGGGTGGGGGGGGGGGGACTGGTGGCGGACGTGCAGTAAATCACGGTGTGATATGCAACCATTGTCACGACTGTTGTAGTTCCTCAGTTGGGCATTAGGGGGCAGCAGGCTGTCCGCGGCGTCACTAAAATACATGCACACGAGTTAGTCAATGTCAATGTGATCACTGCAACGAAGTTGAGCTCACTCTGCTGACGTGTGTGTGTGTCTGCGCATGTAAGCGTGAGTAAATGGGATTAATCCGAAAACCACGTTCCCCTGAGTGGTCTTTAATAAATCTGACATCAATTTTAGTGGTTTAGTCCAGAAGGCTGCTTCTTCTCATTCGGCCGCATTTTATTTCCCTCCTCTCTTTGACCACGCATACCTGAAGTGTCAGACTTTCCAACTTTCCGAGCCTATTATGACCGCGTGTCTCTCGGGTGTCCCATATGGAACTTGAAAGATGGCATCTGTGTTGAAACGATATCGCTCGCATACACGTTGAATAGACTCTTTGTACGAGCGACTCCGAAGTCGCGATCTGTGGAGTGTCACAAAAAGTCCTACGCAGTTTCTTATCTGAAAGTGGACAAGAAATGAGTTCCAGACTTTTGCCTGAATGTTTGGGGCCGGGGGGTGGAGGAAAACGTGAGCTATCTTCGATCATGTTGGTGATTTGTCATGGCTTTTGAAGGTCATGTTATGTTGTAAAATGTTGTCACAAGAATTATTTTCACTAGCTCGTTATTGGAAACATTGGCAAAAAAAAATAAAAAAATAAATTTAAGGGCAATTGCTTCCAGTGAGAGAGCCGCACAAGTTTACCAAAAAAAAAAAACTTTAAGGGCAAGTGTAATCGGTCTCTGATACAATTGCTTCCAGTGAGAGAGCCGCACAAGTTTACCGACAGAATGTGCAGTTCTAAATTAGAGCCACTGAAGCATTATTAATCATACTTTTGGAAAATTAAGGATTGAAATTTTGTTTTCACCCCTAAAATTACAGAGTCTTTATTTTAATTGTTCAGTCAATATAATTACATTTGGCAATCGAAATATGGTTCCTTGCATGAACATGTTCTTTAGCACATCTGCCTCACAATCAAAGGTTCCGGGTTTGAGTCTTGAATGGCATCTTTATGTGTGGGGATTTGTATGTGCTTAGATTTCCTCTTCCACCCCCGCCCCCTCAAAAAAAACATGCATTTTAAGGTATTTGAAGACTAATTGACCATAGGTGTGAATGTGACAGCGAAAGGTCGTTTGTCTATGTTTGCCCAACTCAACTGTGACCATAGATAATTCTTTTTTTCTTTTGGATTTCTGTTTCACTCCCTCCACTCTGATTGATTTCACCTGTCCTGTCAATAATTTCACCTATGCCCCGCCTTACATTTACCAGCCAATCGGCTCTGTGCCTCCCTTCTTCCATACAGCTGCATTTCATCTGTTTAAGGAGTCAGGAGTCTAGTTTAATCGACCGGTTTCAGATCGGTTTTGCAGCCTCCCGTGTCACCGCTTTGAAACGGCTGTTTATTGCTCCTGTCACATGCTGATTTTCTATGTATAGATTTATCTGCTTGAATCACACATTTTTTCCCCCCACCCTGAATATGAGTGGAATGTAATAAAACAGCCATACATCGCTGCCTGTCGTCCCGAACCTCCCTCCTGTTCCAGCTTATGGATAGAGCTGTTGTTTTCTTGTTGTCCCTCTGGAGCTCAACAGCCATTATTGGCATTAAGTAGATCAACAAAAGGGGCTTGAGGGTTGATTCCTGGCAGATGGCTCTCATCTGTACACCTTCAATGTGTGTGCAATGGCTGAGTACGTTTGGAGCACTGCCATACATACTCCTTGTTGAAGCCAGCCATGCAACCGAGCTCTATAAAGAACGGAAGAGGAAGTGGCTTTTGTGAACCCAGGAAAAGAAAGAGTGGGTGTACTTGTAAATCATCTCCATCTATCTTCCAGCTACTGGGCATCTTGTCCAGGGATTGTGTTGACAAGAGCATTCATTGTTATTTTGTAATGTAACTAGACAGCTGCTCTGTTTCTTAAAAAGCACACATGCAAAACATCATCTGCAGTGAACGGAGAATAGTGGGAAAGAAACATGATGAGAAAGTTAGTCTATCAACAGACTTTCTTTTTTCTCCATGGGTTGGGGAAAGGCCTGCTCGACTGAAGACTCATGAGGGCAATATACCACTAAATTTTGCAATTTTTCTTTATTTTCAACATACATATTTTATGTAGTAGGAACACTCAAGTTGGATGCTCCTAATGCTGTCCAATTTCACTCATATTCCCCCCATGAAAAAAAATATTTGGTTATATACGTGTACTTATTTTTTTGAAATAGTTTCACTTTCAATGGGGCCAGATGGAACGTTGAGCACGTTTGCCTTCCTCACGAATGAGAATCTGAATGGTATCAGAGGTGTTGCGTCATCCCACAACTCATGATTGACGATGTCAACAGTAGGAACACTCAAGTTGAATGCTCCTAATGCTGTCCAATTTCACTAATATTCCCATGAAAAAAACATTTGGTTATGTACGTGTACTTATTTTCTTGAAATGGTTTCCCTTTCAATGGGGCCAGATGGAACGTTTAGCACATTTGCCTTCCTCACCAATGAGAATCTGAATGGTATCAGAAGTATTGCGTCATCCCACAACTCATGATTGACGATGTCAACTTAATTCATGCAATACTACCGAGGGCCGAATGCTCTTTTCCCATGTGCGTTGACAGTACTTGGAAACTCCATGGCGTACAATAAGGAAGTATTACATCTGTTTGTGAATCTGTGAATCTTACTGTGAAAGAAACAGGAGGTGCGGTACAAATTCAATGTGGTTAAACGTTGCAGAGCTCAAAGGAGGGGAAATTCTGCTGAAAAGTCACAACGTTGCATGACTGCCACCTGCAGGACACGCTGTGTAAACGTCAACATGGATAAGAAATTTAAAAAAAAAAAGACACGCTGTGTAAACGTCAACATGGATTAGAAATTAAAAAAAAAAGGACAAAAGCATGCCCGTTTACTTCATGAAGCAAAATCCTGAATGAACGCTGTGAATAAAACAATTGATTAGGTAACGTCATCAAACGGTATACGGGTACACAGTTAAAGAGTGGTGACGATTAAAAACAAAATTATTACTGCAAAGTGTGTACCAGACTTGAGTCATCATTTGATAAACATCTGTCTCCAGTGCGCGATTATGCAAACAGCCTTTTGTGGGGAATCCAGTGAAATCCTTTATAAATACTGTTCAATTTCCTCATATCTTGTTAAATCACTCTTTCGGTTGTGATAGTGCTTGGACACCTCCTCTTTGGTTGAATTCCACCAACTCCCTGCACTTTTATAATGGCGGCTTTGTTGCTAGCCGCTAGGGGGAGACAAAGTCTAAATCGCCAACTCCCGAGTAAAAGTATCGCAATGCTGCAAGTGGACCTGTAGTTTGTGTCTCTCCAAATTTACCTCTCCGTACAACGTCCTAGAGTGTAGCGTTTTTAATCCAATTAAAAAAAAAGTGGAACAGAGAGATTAAAGTGCTTGATTTCATGCTCTTTGATAGTTTGGCGTCTTCAGTGTGCTTAAACATTTGGGCTTGATATCGTTACCTTGCTCATGTATGTGAAATGCTTCTTTGTGTTGTGCAACGTGTAATACTGTGTTGTGTACAAAAAAAGTAAGTTGCAGTTTATGTGAATACTGTGGAGAATTTTCTCAGGGAGTTGTATTGGGGACAGGGGGCTGTTTTGTTTGCATGACGTTTGTGAAGCACAAGATGGCGCTCGTACCCAATATAACGCTCATAAACGTGTGCTGTCTTTATGATTGCTGCATTTTTTTTTCTGCGTGTACGTGCAGTATTGCACATTTGTAGTTATAAGATACAATGAACTATACAGTTTGTTATCTTTATAGGTCAACCACGGAAAACCCGAAAAAAAAACCCACCACTGAAGCCAGTAGCGGAAACATCAAGGACAGAAAGGCCTTTGCTGGTCTAAAAGCACTGACATATTTATTTACATCCAAAATTCTAATGTGTTCCAGTATCAGAACATCTTTTAATTTGTCATCCAGTAGTGGTTATTTATTATTTTAAGACTAAATCTGTCATTGTCAGTCTTTCATTAAGTCATCGTTATTTTAACAGCGCTTCCTTCATTGCTAAGTAAGTTTCTTTCGCCATTTGTCAAAATGAAGTGTGCGTTTTAACATGTTTCCACACCTAGCTAAAGCAAGGCTTTCTCACCTATAATTATAATGCTCTGAAATCACGCTGGAACTTTTACCACTAAGCCTATAAACGTAATGGAATAACTTAAGCGATTCACCAGGATGGCAGTTCATTTGGAGCAGTATGTTTTCAGTTAATCATAATGGAAAAATCTAATTTTCTCCAAGAGAATGTGACATTTAAGGGGAATGTGGTTACGAGCTCTCATATTCCCAAATCTGAATGCCCGCGCCGGACAGAATATGAACTCAGCTAGTCGGAGAGATTTCAATGAATGATTACGATTTCCATCTCGTAAATCAAATACTTTTTGGAACTGAAGTCTGGATGAGAAGAGAGGGAGCCACTTCTGCATAAATATTAATTATGAACATTCCCAGCCTTCAATCCCCCACCAATAACCTCATCTCCACCCCTTCCACGCTCCAGATTTTTGTTTTGGACAAGAGAGATCCTGTGATGCTCTGCCAGTGGTACTCCGGCTGCTCAAATATTTGAGCTCAGAAGCAGCCAAGTTGACTCAGCTTGGAACATGGCTTTCCCAGAGCTTTGATAAGGTGCCTGTGTTGAGCCCGGGCTTCCAGTCAGGCTGCACAGTGAGTCTCTTGTGCATCTCTCCATCCTGTGTCCACCGGGGGTATTCAAAACAGACGGGGCAGGAGTAAGGGCGAGACAGCCGCATGCCGAGAGAGAGAAAGCATCCGCGTTAGGAATTTTGCTATTTCGAGACGTTGACCGGTTAAGATCAATTTAAAGCGGTTGAAGCTTTGCCACGAACAGTTCATGGTAAGTTTCCGGGAGGTAGCTGAGAAAGAGTCTAGACCGCAATGAGGCATGCGATACTTCCAAATGTAGTCTCACGTGTCCACTCTGCTTCGCCCTTGATGACAAGATAACACTTTGTATCGATGAGCCAATCAACTCATAGAGATTCCGAACAATTCAGAACCAAAGCAGAACTTAGGAAAAACAAACAACAAAACTTCAGAATCTTAATATCAGCTCAGTTAAGTTGTCCAGCGAGTGAATTGTTTTCAAAGTACATCAAAGGTGTTTGCTTCATTATACTGCAGTGGTGCATGCCGAGGTGGCGCAATCACTTCCCTGGCTTCAACAACCGGAAGAATCATTTCCATATCAAGAAAAGAAAAGGAAGGTTAAAATAAATGAGTATTCTGTCTAACGAACATTTTCTCCCACTTGGTCTTGGTTTGCGGTGAAAGGCCAGATGGAGAAAAACAGTTGATTATGAGATCTGAAAGCCTGAAATGGAGCAACAACAACAACTGTGCTTCGAGAGAGTGCATAGAAAAAAAAATATCTGTGAATACTTTCACAAATGCAGGGAAAAACAAAACAATCCTTCTGGTGACCATTTCAGTCTATGTGATGTCCATCTTTCTTTGTTGGATTACTTCCAGACAGTTTTAATTTTACACGTAAATTATAATAAGCTCCTCAACGTTTGAGTGACATTTATTAAGATCTATTCATTATCCTTGCATTGCACGGAAAAAGCCAACAACACACCTTTCAAATCATTAGTTTGATTTCTAATCTTGCTTGATGAGCTAGCCTTCATCTGCTACCTCTCTCACCCAATACATAAACACAATAATGTACACACACACACACACACACACACACACACACACACACACACACACACACACACACACACACACACACACACAGCTCCCTGGCTGTTAATACGCAATTACAGGGGGTCCTAATTAACATTTTAATTAAGGAGCACATAACTGTGATAACGACCCAGATATTAGCACGGTGCTTAATTGAGAGGAGGCAATCAACTCGATGACTATATATTACAGATACACAGGCCGATAACCTTTTATGAGTTACATGAATCCTCTGTCACAGTAAATGACTTTGAGGTGTGCTCCAGATCAACCAAAACGATCTACAAAGGTAATTGTTATGATGGAATTGAAAGTATTTGCTACATGTGCATGCTACTAACACAATATTGTGTCATTAGCATACAGGTGTTTGCATCCTAAAACTTCCACCCCACACAACTTTCGTCACAAAAAGCATTTTTATATTGTCACCCTATTTCTTTTTTGGCTGAAATAAGCCAAGTCTCATACAAGTACAGAGAACATGTACCCCACTCCATTCATTGCTGAGCTTAACGGCAGGTCTGGATTTTGTTGCCATAGCGACTACGGCAGCCTCTTGTTGTGTGAGCAGGGCCGAGAGTAAGGGGGGGGGGTGTAAGCGCCCATAAAGAAAATACAAATGTTTCATACACTCCACCCTGTGGATGTACGTTCATATTTTGTCTTCACAGTTTCTATATTTCCATTTTAGCTGCCATTTTAAAGATATCAATAAGTTAATAATTTTGTGAGAAAGCTATGAATTGTATCCCGTGTATGTACGTATCGTATGTAGTTTGATTGATGCAAAACTGACATATTTACATGCACTCCCGACATGACCACCATCACTACGGTGAGCGGTTTCACAAAAGTGAAATTTCACATCACCGCTCAAATCTTCCCTACGCCGTTAAGACGATGTCAAAAAGCAAACTTCCGCGGGTTGCTTCCCTCTCTGACGAGCTCAATTTTGCCTCCGCAGTGATGTGCTTCCACTGCAGGGTCAGAGAGGCTCACCGGAGAGGACGATGCGAGGCAAGATGACCTGACAAACTTGTCCGTGTTTTGGTGGAGGAGACACACAGGGAGTCACAGTTGTTCTGTCAGGGTGATCCGACATACGGGATATCAATTTGTTCAGTTGGGTCACGGGGTCATGTCACTATTTGAAGAGAACATGAAGCTGCGCGTGGATGCACTTGCAGAAACCGATTTTCATCCCAGTAATATGTACATACGCATTTTGAGTAAATCCTCATCACTCGTATTCATGGAGCCATCTGGATAGCTGAATTTGTTTGTTTGCGCATGAATAAATATCCGGAAGACTTGACTAGTTGATGCTGCTGCCAAGTTGGCGATCACTCAGGAAGACAAAATCATTTGAAAGAATGCACCTCAAAAGATACTTGTAGTTGCTTGTACAAATTTTGTTTTTTTTTTTTGGCGGCCACTTGACAGTTCAACATGCTGAAAGCACTACCCGGAAAACAACAACAAAAAAAAATCGTAGCTTGAGCCTTGTTTCATGAAATGTACGTAACGCATAAAACAAAGAGTACTAACTCTTTGCAGAGAAATTGGTGACTCAACCCAACCCTTCATGTGACAAAGGACGCAATTATCTCTTCAACTGTGCCCATTTTCATTCCGGTTTTTCATTGCTTTGTTTCTCAACAGATAACTTTGCCTGTATGTTGTTTTATGGTGATTTCAAGAGGCAGCGATCTACTTCCGGGATGGCCAATGGATGGCTCAAGTCTCAAAATAGGACTCCCACACTCTAAAAAAAAGAAGAAAAAAAAACCCCAGATTGTACATGATTGAAATGTGCTAATTATGTAATGTACATATTAAATGAAATCTATTCAAAGAACATTTTTTTCAGTACGCTAACAAAATAACAACCAGCAACCCTCCCGCATAAAAGTTTTTGAGCAACGTGCTAACATTCATATTCAGTTGGGTCCTCCAGAGATTTGACGCTGCACATGAACTTTCTGTGGAATTTATCCAGACAGTCTATTGGAGCAGCGGCAGAAGAAAATAAGAATCCGTTGCCTCGCCGCTCCGACGTGGCTGACTGGTCGACCGGCTCCGTGATGGAGACCGCAGCCCGTGAAAGGCTCAACTCTTAACTACGCCTCAATTTACACAGCCGCTGTGCATATTTCTTTCCGCGGTGTTGGCAAGGTAACCGGAGGACTGGAAGAAAGACATCCCACTTCCTGTCTACAGAGCTTAGAGAGAGAGGACAAAAGAATCACAAGAGAGAAAGAAAGCAGATCACCCTGAGCAAACTACTATCTAGGTACATGGCAGGAGCGTATGGAGCACACTGTATCCGCTTTATCTGGAAATGTTTTTTTTTTTTGTGGGGGGGTTTGGGCTGATGTGTGCACCAAAAAGTTGATGTGGGGGGAGGGAGTAAAGTTCAAGGTAATACAGGAATCCGACAGCCCAACTGATACCAAGAGGAAATTCATTTTAAAACATAATTCCCAAAATAAAATTTGCCCCCCCACAAAAAAAAAAAAAAAAATCATACATAAATAAATAATGTTCTATCACCTTTGGTTATAAGTCTCTTAACACTTCGGATATTTAGTTTGGGGCCAGTGCCACCCACATGCACTTTAGAAGTAAAACCTTAAAGTTAATTCTATAACAGACTGGGAAGCAGACGATTGGGGTGAGACGGCGCCATCTAGTGCAGTCGGTGAGAAGCCAAGCAGCTGCATTGTGAACCAAATGAAGAGAGTGATTTTTGACAACCGATTTTTGAATGTCGGTGAGTTGCAGTCATGACATTAAGAAGACATGGAGCAGTCGTTCAAGGTCGGGTTTGATGAGAATTAATTTCATCTTGGCAATGGTAAGTAAATGAATGAATGAATGAATGATTGGACAACTTTGTTGATGTTGGTCATTGAGGGAAAATCTGAATCCAAAATGACACCCAAGTGTCTGGCTGGGGAAGTGAACTTATCAGTGACTTTAATTCGTACAGTACGTACTATAGATGAAATAGCAAAGTTTAAGTCGAGAGGCGAACGATTCACTAGCACCATAATATTTGTAAAGGCCCTAGATAATTTAATTATCCCCATCCATCCATCCATTTTCCGATGCGCGCTCACACTCACACCTCGGGACAATTTAGAGTGTTCCATTAACCTGCCATGCATGTTTTTGGAATGTGGGAGGAAACCGTAGTACCCGGAGAAAACCCACGCAGGCCCGGGGAGAACATGCAAACTCCACGCAGGGAGGCCGGAGCTGGAATTGAACATGGTAATTTAAATATATATTTTTTAAAAGAGTTTTTAGTATAGGCAACCAAAAAAATTCCTTTCTTTTTTGTTATTAACATATTTCCACAATAAGATTACTGTGAGTCCGAGGCATTAGGTAAGTGTGCCTTCATACATATTCATCGCACCCACACACAGACTTGATGATTTAACATCTTGTGCCAAGTGTCTGACACCCGTTTAGTCATTTCAGTGCTAACCACAAAACCGAAGTTCTGTCATCATGTCGTATCCGCTGCTTGCAGCCTTCGGGGGTCAGTGCGGCAAAGGGAGCATATAGCACGCTGTCAGCAAAAGCACCGACGGCGCGGCAGCGTCTGGTTCCGCACCTGTAATAACCCGCCTTTTTTATAGATGCCGCCGCACACCTGCAAGCGCGGCGTCAGCTTTTTGTTTACGGCGATGTCTCTGCTTAGGATGGAATAGTTCCATGAGACTCTGAATAAATGATCCCACGTTTCCCATTCAAAGTGTGGGATATTTCAGGAATGCTTTGGTTCAAGTTCCTGTGGATAGTTTCTGGAAATCTGCAGACTTTACTGGAAATTATCTGTCCCTTTGCAGCCATTGTTGAAACCGTTCTCACAACGGGAAATAATCTTGAATTGATACAAGGAAAAGCGACATGATGAAAAACAGATGCTTTTGATTTCCGCCTTTTAATTCCTCTGCTCTCTTTCCAAAACACGCGGTAAACGCAGCCCAACCAAAGCAAATGAAGGCAAGTGAACTCATCTGGAAAGGCATTGTCATCTTAGATGGACGTTACCTCTTCCAAAACGTGACAAATAAAACAGGAGTCATTTTTATTCCGTAAAGAAAATAACCCCGCTTCCATCGGCCTCGATACCACCCTGGATGAAAATCAATCATACCCTCTCTCAAATGAATGCGAGTGTGCTTGCGCTATAATTAGCTTATAAAACCCGATTGCTTCTCGAGTGGTTTGCGCGGCTTAGAGCTATCAATGTTCATCCAAGAAACCGTAAAGTACCCTCTCTGGAAATTAACCATTTAAACTAAAAGTCTTAAATATTTCTGCAGATTTCTCTTGGGTTGGGGAAGTCGTTTTTCTCTTTCTTATCTACGCCTGCCAAAAGAACTGTTGGTGGTTTTCGGTGGTTCTAATTGTCGGCGCACATGTGGTAGCAGTTAGGAGCTATACATACTTGGCACCAGCGCCACTGCTGTAGAAGCGTCCCTGGCTCGACTCTGTTGTTTCACTTCACCCCTTCGATAGAAATACAAAAACAGATTAAATTGTGGGACGTGCAATTTAATTAGAGAGGAGCCCTCTTCCGCAAGCTGCTTTGTTGCGGGCGATGTTATTAATTTACCAGTTGGTGTGATGGCAAACAACATTTTTTTTTTTTTGGGTGTGAAATTGCTTTCATGTAATCTCCACATAACATTGAGTTTCTTCTCGAGGTTTAAAATGAAATTGAGGTCGAATATCTGATGCCACTCCGGCACGACACCACTCGCTATCGCTAGCTTCATTCAAGTTTCCAGATGATGAAACTTGGCTGAAACTGAAAATCATGTGGTTTTTTTTTGGGGGTTTTTTTTTCCCTTGATCACGGCGACATGATCCATCGTTTAGAATCTCAAATCTAAAGATTCCACTGTGGGTAGTTGGGTGTAATTAAATTCCTAACTTCCCCCCGTACATAATGAGACTAGTAGTGATGAATCAGCTCACTCGTAGAGCGTATAAATAAAAACATGAGAGCGACAAGAACAGGCTCCGCTGCGGCGAAGGCCGGAGCAATCATTGCGCGGCCACTTTTGTTTCTGTTTTTCCAACTGGGATGGAGTGGAATGGCTTGATGGGTTGGGTTGATGTTGGCTGGAGTGAGGAATGAGAAAATGATGGGAGAGCTCTGAACCACAAATTGTCGCAGCTCTGTTATTATGGCTTGCTTGTGCGCTAGCAAACACTTACATGGCCTGATGGGCTTACACAATGGGCTTTTCTATATAAAAAGCTCGGCCTAGACGCGTAGTTGGCGGTCGACATCGGTTCTCAGCGGGGAGATAGGAGTTCAAAGTTGCCTCGAGCCATCATACGCTGTCCTAAACATACCTGTTATTAAGTCAAATATAGCCTCGCAGTAGCTGTTGCCCACACATCTCTTTTTCCTGCCCACAACATTTGCATGTCGACAAGAGAGGGAAGTTGGGAGGCATTGGTACATGTGTTGAATGACACGGGAGGACAACACCGTTCGTAGATTTTACAGCCGGTCTGTTGCCTTTGAGGTGAGACACCCCCCAGAGACGTCTTGCCGCGCCGCTATTAAGATTAATAGTGTTAGTATTTACAAGGCACGCAATACACAGGCATTTAAAAGCCACCCGGTGCCAAACCACTAGAACACAGCAAGCTGACTGCCGGGGAAGGTTGAGAGGAGTCTTGATTGAGTGTGTGGGAGAAATGGGAGTGAGAAAACATTGTTTTTCCAACACAGTTCCATGTCACCAGTTAATATTTTATGTGTCATCCTCATTATAGTTGGCGACAAGTGATGCACTGAGGGAGTCTTGGCTCACTTTTTTACCAAAATGACATTTCAAAGACAATAAACAACCTTTCTGTCAAACCGTTCCTCTCCAAATCTGTGTTTTCTTTCTGTTGCGCAATATGGAGGCATAAATGTCGGCGCTAATCAGTTTCCTGAACGTCGCTTTTCAAAATTCACTTTATTTTGTTCCCCCGACGCACAATCGCACAATCCGCCTCCTCCTCGTCACCGCCGCTAACTCTGACTCCGACTCCATCTTCTCCTGGTATGTTTAATTACGATGCATGAGATTGATCGTGTCTGACCGTCAGAATCCTTTCCTGTCGTTAATCTCAATTAATATTCAATATACACATTTCATTCCTCAAGACTGACTATGATTTAACGTCTCATATTTGGACTGCGTTCAAAAGGTTGATGCGACAGCGTAGGACTGGATGCGTATTGTTGGGTCTATTTATTTGAGCCCGCAAAAATATGGACTTATTCCAAAGCATGAAAATCAAAGGACATCGATGTTTTGAAAAAAAGCAAGGAAAAAAATTAAATGTCCATGTATGATTTAGTTGTGTTGTGTGCAGCAGAAAAAAAAAACAATCAAAAAGTAATTTAAATGTCTAATTAGTTACACAGCATACACTGGTAATGAACATCTTTAACCGATATGCCGTCAGCCTTTTGCTGGTGTCTATTTTTGGTTCTCTTTAAAAGAAACGAAACACGTACAATCCATGTGATCGGTTCTGCATCATTTCAGATCTTGCGTCGTTCTACAGAGGCTCAGATTGAAACAAAGCCTTCCTTCTCTTCTTCTGTCTTTGCGGTGCCATAATAACATTCACTTGAGTCGAAAAGCACACAAAAATGATCTAGTAAAAACAAGGGGGCCAGGAGGCGGGGGATCCTTTTGAGTTCTTTGATGTTTTATAGATAAATCGAGGCAACATTTCGAAAATGATTGTCCATGTGAATGCCAGATGTCAGGGTGGTGCACTGATATGGGAACAAAGGTTATTATAGTTAACAAAAAAGTAAACTTGGAAGAAAAATAAATCATTACGGAAATAGTTATTCAGTTATTCAGAGTGCCCCCAAAAAATGTGAGTGCGTCAGTCGGTACAAGGGGAGGTTACAGCTCAAACATGAACTGCAGATTGCTTTATTATAACAAAAGCTGCATTTGGAAATTGTGTACTGTGCCTGTGAAAACACACACTCGTAAGTGGTGTTTTTGGACGTCAAAGCGAATTCACCAACACACCCGGCAGCAAACGATGACGGCGAAACGTCCACTTCTGACCCCATTTTAAAATGTTTCTTTTTAGTTTAAAATGACTTACCTTAAGTAGAATCCCGCGTCGCATTGTGGCCAAAGGTGGAATCCCGGTCGGCTGTTGCTGTTGCTGTTGAGCAACCTCCAACTGGGTCCCAAAGCGGCTCCTAAAGCCGCAGCGACCCGGGTACCTGCCGACCCAGTGGTCGGCTGTAGACCGGGAACTGTTCGTAGCCCGAAGGCACGCCCAACACCGCTTGGAGGTCGTTCCCGAGTTGGGCGGCTGTTGCTGTAAAACCTTTGTGGGGAAAGAAAGCTGAATGTTAGTTTCATGACTACGACTAAAAATCGGCAATTTTCATAAATTTGGAAGCAAGTAATTGAAAATACACGTGATGGATATTTAGATACTGTACATGGATTCTTCCTTGATAACATACGCCAACATGGGCTAGCAATCCCGTTTCCCTTGACGACAAGATGGACCTTTACAAATGACTGCATCCTTTTATACTGACCTGGCGGATGCCTTAACAGCCAAGATGTCTGAACCCTCTCGGGGACTATTGACAACACTGGTCTTCTCAGAGATGTCCCGCTGAAAGTGGGTTTTCAAACCGTTGTCACCTGACATTCCCCAAAGGTTATTTTGCACTTTCACATGCCACATCACCCGCTCTGCCTTCTTTCCAAGCACCTTCATCGATCGCTCAGCAATTATTTAATCGAAGAGCGGCTTGAGGCCGCGAGACGTCAATAGCGAAGCCAGGCAGGAAGGCTTCTTTTGCGCCAGCCAAACATGTTGGTAAAATAAGGACATTTTTTGTGGTTGTGCGTTTTGATGTGTTTTCATTCTTTTCGTTATGGCAACATATTTTATTCAGTTCCCTTATACAATGAATCTGGAAAAAAAAAATGACATCAACTGATCCTGTACAGATTATGATGTTCACATAGCTTCACTCTTGGGTGTCCCCCCGCAAAAAAAAAAAAAAAAAACAACATACAGTATAAGCCCCTGACTCCAAGCAGAGGACGCACAAGACACAAATACATGCTGCAATTGATGTATTGTGCAAAGTCCAAACATATTTTTCTACATTTCCGAATATATTGAAAGCCTTGTCAACATTTGCATGCTAAACACGAAATGACAGTGATCTCCATCTTTGGGTGAAGTTTCAGCACCACGTGTCTGTCATTAGAGTCAGTCGCGGAGTCCAGAGACTGTGCAAGGTTTTTTTTGTGGGGTGGGGAGCAAAGCCAAGGAAAACGAAGTCGATTTCATTTGGGGGTAATGTGAGCTGGTAATGTCAGTTTTGTGTCACTCTATGCTCTTTTTAAAAGGGTGACTATTCACATTGACGCACTGAGGGGAGCACAATGCCACATAACTCAAGCACAGCAATTAAAAAAAGAAAACAACAACAATTCTGTCCCTCAATATTGGATTACTGCCCCCTTTTTTTCCAGAACGTCACTATATTGAAGCCAACGAATTAATCCAGACCATGGGGACACCCGTCGAGAGGAAACAGGATGATGTCATCTTACGGCTGACACGGTTTTCTGGTGGGTTTGGCAGTTCTCAAGTAAGCTCTGTTCTCGTGGGAATACTTTCATTTATTATAAGCTTTTGCTTTTTTTGTTTTTTTTCCACACATGAATGACTTGAGAGGGAATTCCACCGGGATGGAAGAAGCGGCACGATTAGCATATTTTGTATCTAATATGAAGTCAGTGTTTTTTTTCTTTTTTTTTTAATGCTAACCCAACTGAATAAGGATTTGTTTCAAATCCTATAAAGATATGCCAACAAGCTATTTGTGCTTGATGTCTTGCCGCACACAAAACAAGTTAACTCGACAAGAGCCACCTATCTGTAGGTGGTTCAGGAAAATGATTCAAGGTTTTTTTTTTTTCAAATTCAAGAAGTATGCCATGAATTCTCCTCCCTCATATGTCATTCATTAGCGTAGTCAAGCGTTCTCCTTCGATGGTGGCCTGACAACAAAACACATGGACTCGTTCTCATATACCCTCAAATGTGGACCTGACTTCAAGGTACCGATGTCATCGTTTCACATCTTACAAAGGCCATTCTCAATTCCTTGGAGCTCCAGCAGAGAATGACATCATCGTCACGGGACTGATGTTTGCAATTACTTGATTTATATCAGTGTCTGGCTTCACTGAGATGCAACAAAATAGCTTTCATGACGTGCGTTTATGGGAAAAGTTACGGAGAGGGTTGCAAGGAGAGCGTTAACCTTGTCATTTACCCTTTGACCTCAATCCAACAACAATATTAACTTAAGTCTATATGTTTGTCCTGTCAGGTTGAAGAAATTCTAATTAATGGGAAATGTTAATTTGATGTCACTCCCCGTCGGGCACAACGCTCAATTTCTCATAACGTAGACGCAAGCTTCCGAATTAATCAAGACTCGCAAACATCTCGGCCCGCTCGTTCAATTTCAAAAGTCAAACAGCGTTGTTGTCATTCTCCGCCAGCGGTGCGGCGGGTGAACAGGTGCGCGCAAGTGCGAGCTGCTCTGATGCACCCGTGTGTTTAGAATCCATCACATCGTTTGACAACGTGTGAGTCAAGACAAGCAAGCACATCAAAGCTCAGATTCGAAGCTCAGGTTCTAGGTTGGGATATTGCAGCTGCATCCTCTAAATCCGAATATCAGAGAATTATCCATTAGCTGTACTACCTTTATCCACCAACAGGGCGCACTGTAGACAATTGCCTCAAATCTATCATGAGGACATTTTAGGTGCATGTCATCTTTCAAATTATCGTCCATTTTTTTTTCAGTGTACTACCATGTTGTGCCGCAACATGCCGGGCGAGAGGCAGAGAAGGTCTCCAATGAAACTCCAGTAATCTTTTCTATGGAGTAGAGAGTGGATGTTATAGTTTTGTGCCTTATACTTACCATGCCATCTATAAAAGTGTATGTGGGGGGACAAACTGTGCCTTGGTTTTTTTTCCACATAGGCTTTTTCACTTTTGCCGCTCAACACATGCAAAATACTCCACTGAACAAAACCAATACATGGTAATTGCACAGGTGAACTTGCATGCCTTTTCGTGAAGCAGCTGTAGGTGCAAGATGGAAGTAATGACATACTGCGTCTTATCTACCCTCTGAACTGAAGTAATGTCCCGTGAGGAAGCAGGTGCACGAGGAGAGCCGGATCTGGAGTGAGACGGATCGCTGAAGATTAATGAGTCCAAAATGAGTCTTCCTACAAGTTGTTTGTTGTGTAGGAAGAAAAGGATGATGGTGATGATGGTCAACCCCTTTATGATTTGTCCTTTTTCTTTCCTGCACATTTGCATGTGTGGCATGACCATACCGGTAATTCCCTAACAAAGCACTTGCAACAGTTGCAATTCTTAACTTGACTTCAGTTGTTTACAGTGCAAGTGTTTGTAGTCACTCTGTTCCCGTATGACTTATCGTGTTGTTCTGAGCTCACAGCTTTATTCAGAAAATCGAAGCATATTGCTCGTTGCTTGCACTCCGACAGTAACATGGAGGACAGTTATAAACAAAGCATTGGATAGCGGAGCTGCGATACAGTGCCTCGTCGTGATGTAACTGGTGTGAAATCAGCAGAAATGATTTACATTCATTCGGCAAATCCTCTGCAGACTGCCTTGACAACGTTTTGTCAAGTGAACGTATGGAGGGAATCATTTGACAGAGTAAATCCCATAATCGTTCCCGTCGCCTCTGGTGAGATATGATTCCCGCCGAATGCCGTGACCTAAGATCACCCCCGTTAGGCTGGAATCACGCCCGTCTTGGTGATTTTAGGAAACCACATGCCGTTAGTGATGAGAGGACCCATTGTGCAGCCTTTCTTGAATTTCCAACTCAAACGAGTGGTTTCCAAGCCCGATTGCTGCTGGGGTAAAAGAAGAAACCGCACAAATGTCTCACAAAAGCCTCTATGTATGTTTGCCCGTGTGTACGCCACAGAGTTTAATTTGAGCTTTTGTAAGGCACAGACTCTGCTTCGGCGGCCAGGCATATATGGAATATCATCCGATGTAACCAACGCAATGTTTTTATGGCCTCTCTCAAAGCCAAGAACCGCTCGCTGAAGATTTCAGACAATACATGTGCCGGCATGCACTGAGGAAAAAAACCCAGGAGAACTGGTGTGTTCAACTCATTCTTGAAGACGTCAAGGGTTTAAAAAAAAAAAAAAAAAAAAGCGCTCAGATTTGAATGCACATGCTTCCAATTAGGTCTCAAATAGGCAAGAGGAAACAGTTTATTTAGGAATATGACTGACGAATGACTTTAATTACCTTGGAGACTAAGGGGGGCTGGTTGTATCATTCTCAGCACCAAACACTCTTAATTAGTCAAGCAGCAGTGGGAGATTGAATGCCCCCCCCCAAATAAAAACCAAAAAAGAAAAAAGAAAAAGCTTGGATATTATTTGTTTTGCAATCCTCAACTAATCAATTGTGAATGGAGTCGTAAAACAATACTGAAAGGAAATTGGCAAGAGCTGAATGAAATGAAAGGGGCTTTTATTTTTGGGGTGGCAAAGTACGGATCAAGAAAACCCGCCATTGTTTTGGATGAAGTGCCACCCGGCATAGATTAAGATAGGTGCCTTTTAATCTATCAACAGCCAAAATGCAAGATCTATTGAATGTCAGGATATTGGTCTCTGCAAAGCTCATCTAATTAGATCGCAAAGGCTGTGACTCACTGAATATTAGGCATGAATAATGCAAGCGAAATTTAATTTTGACAACCTAAATCAGATTAATTAGAATCTGAGTTTGGAGATGCCTATTCCGGAAATTCTCAGTGACAGGAAAGTAGTACATACAGTCGAATGACTGTTGGAAGATATATACAGTAGATTATTTTTTAATCTTCATTTCAACAGTAGTAAAATAATACACTGGAAGATTCCAGCATTTTCCTGCACAAACGGCTGTTTTCATATGAACCTTTTCTTGCACCAATAATAACCTGTAACTTGATAACATGATAAATTGTCCACTGTAGTGACCGCTGTCCCCTGAAAGGGTTAATATGACAATGTCAGATTATTGCTGTAGATGTGCCCCCCCTGCAACAAGTCTTAGTTGGCAGTTTTATATTCGTCAGGAATGCATCTGGCCAAGTTCCAGACTTCTATGATGGCTACTGCCTCAACAAGATGCGTCGGAATAATGGCGGCTCCTGCTTGAGCTGCTGTACTGCACATCAATTTTCATGCATTGCAATGGCAGGAAAAGCACACTTTGTCAGTGTCATCGTCCTGAATTAAAGATCGTTTTTTTTCTCCATACAGATGATGAAACCGTGAAAGAAAAAAATTCCAGTGACGGAAAACAACAATCACTGATTTAGCAGGCACGGCAACCAAGTAACCAGGCAAAGATGAATACGTTACAGAACAGGAACATGATACAAATGTTCTGCCAACAATTTAAAAAAAAAAAAAAATTCAAGAAGTGATACATGACTGTATAATAACATTTTCTCACACAAACGTTTCCAGACTTGCATAATACCGAGAGTGTACGATACAAAACCTGCTGCGTTCAAACGAACCCAAATCACCCAAGAAATAATAAGGCACTGCCAAATTCAAGGTGCAATTTTTCTAGATATCATCCTGATTTTATTAATTACAGTACATAGTGTATATTGGACCAAACTCTTGAGCTCCATACAAAATACTCTATACATTAAAATAAGCTAAAACTAGTAATAAAACTAATAAAAACATAGCATTTTTGGGGGGGGGGGGAACTAAATGATTTTAAAAAATAAATAAATAAAAACCTCAAACTATTCTAACCTTGATTCTGACCAACGTATATTGTTATTTCGAAGATTTTTAAGGGTTTCTTATTGATACCAAATGCTTGGCAGAGTACTGGCTGTATTTCTTTACATTAAGAAAATAAAGCGGAAACAAATCTAACAAAGCCTAACCTTAAATGTCATCATTTACATCAAGGTATACAGTAAGAGTCAGTTTTCTTCCTTTCATGTGCACTTTGTCCTACATATTTAGGTATTTCTGGGAAAAAAAAAAAAAGAAAGAAAGACAGCAATCCTGCTTGCAATTGCTTCCAGATGTGGAATGCCAGAGATAATCTTTCTTTGTGGATCTCCGTTGAAAGGGGCTCCTTGCAGAAGCTGAAGGGTTCAGGCGTTCGGGCCCCGGGATTTCAGACATCCCGCGCGTGCAAATTATGAGAAACAGAAATGCTTCCTAAAACCTGCATGGACTCACAGGTATGCAAACCTTTCAGGTGATGGAATCTGGAGTCGGTCACAACTAATTTGCATACCACCACATTTGTCGTACTGCACGTTTTAATGACTTTTGCTGTCAGGCCCTTTCGTAGAGTCAACAAGGAAACGAAGGGTTGTATATGTACTGTACCAACAAACCATTATAATTTGTCCCAAGAATTCCATAACATACTTGAACAAGATGAATTTCTTCCCTTTATTTATTTTTATTACTTACAAAAAAGTCCTCCATTCCGTTTACAGTATCGAGAGTTTTGCTTTTTTTTTTTTCATCGCAGCTAGTCGCCGATGAAACTGGTGATGGAGAACAGATGCTTACTGAGTGAAAAAGAAACCCAACCAATGGCGCAAAATTTAAAGCAACTGCCCGTTCAATGCACGGTCAGCACTTATGGCTAAGAATCGTGCCTGCAGATACCAGTTCTGACAAACGGGAAGGAAGGATTTTTGGATAAGACAACATTAACAACATCAAAATGTCGTTTCACTTTGATGGGAACAAATTAGTAGGCCAGTGCATTTGATTACTGCTGCACAGCAATTTATTTATTTTTTTTAATGCCAAAAATAACGTTGACATCCATCAGAGTCAAGTTTCCTATCTCGGAAAAAGATAAGTAATCATTTGTTCAAAAATAACCAGACAATATGTCTCTTCAACACACTCATTACTGGATGTGGAAATGATTCCGGCCATATGCACAAAAGTCTTTTTGTAGTTCTTGAAAAAGGACCGTGAAGATATAAATGTTTGCCTTCCAAATGGGAGGCCTCACTGGACTCGAATGTTATCGAAGGATTCTCTCGTGGTCAGCGAGGCAACGTATCACAAAGAAGGCAGATTGCAGATCATAACGCATAACAAGCTCACATTTCTGAAAACAGACATGCCACTGTTTCAACTGAGAAAGTCAAGGAAAGGAAAATAATACGCTGGATCCCAGACTTGAGCGCTCGTCGTCGCGCCGACAGAATGTGAGGCAAAAAATTGGACGTTCTCTTGCGTTCTTGCGTCAGCTACAAAAACAAATGCCACATACCGGAATCGAATGCCAGAATGAAACCAAGTAAAATATTGAACGTTTTTTGGGGGAGCTGAGGGGTATTACAGGGTGCTGTTTTACAATGTCAATGTTTGTCTCATGTGAGGTTTTACTTTTATATTTTTGATGTCGTTGTTG
The DNA here is from genome assembly GCF_001891065.2 of Hippocampus comes. NCBI lineage: Eukaryota > Metazoa > Chordata > Actinopteri > Syngnathiformes > Syngnathidae > Hippocampus > Hippocampus comes. The sequence goes on from NW_017805408.1 coordinate 276,535, forward strand.
TTCAAGTTCATTACTCTCAAGTTTTTATTTTGACCAAGTAACCCGTTCTGACAAACCCTGTTTCATGGTTATTTCTGATGATGAACTGAACCATATAAAACATTCAGGAGATAAAGAACACATTACCAAAGGACTAAAAATGCCGGTTTGATTCTGGAGTTAAAAAAAAAAGAAAAGACTAAATGTGACAATCGTGTTTTTGTTGCTGGCCTGCTATAAGAGTTTTTTCCCCCCTCTACATTCTATTTGCAGTCTCCATGGAGAGCGTTGGTGGGCAGAGTCTCTTGGCGTCACACCTGCTGCAGATTATCATTCTCAAGATATTTGGACGCAGGAGGAAAGGATGCTTTTTGCTTGTCACCATTGCCACGTCATTGTGTTACACTCGTATTCATTCCATCAAAAAAAGGGATTTGTGAGTGTCAACTGGATGGATGGATGGATGAGCCATCGTGCGCGTTCAGTTAAAATACCATGCATACTTTTGGAATGTGAGAGGAAACCAGAGGAGCTGGAGAAAAGCTACGCAGGAAATACATTAAATGTAATGAAATCCAATGAAATCTATATTATTTATATCTATGTTTTTATTCTACAATATGGTCCTTCATACTTTCCAGCCACAAATAGCTATTAGAACGTTTCTTTTCAAAATATTTATCAAGCGGGCCGCGTAGGCTCTCATTTGTCACAGTCTGCTTGCATCAAGGCACCAAATTGCACGCATGACAGTTGGCACCTACTTTCTGAGGCCCAGTAACTGTCTTGCCGGATTAGATTGGAGCTGTGTCTCCCGGGACATCATGATTTTTTTCAATCATGAGACTGATAGACGTTTTTAGGATACTTGGGCATTGTGGGCAGCCTGCACTCTTCTGTCGGTAGTGATAACTTGTTTTTTTGTTTGTTTTTTTCCCTGCTGTCAGCGGATCGCCTGCTTTCATCCCTCACCCATAGCCTTTTTCACCTCTCACAGAGATGTAAGGATAGGTGCCCAAACCTCTGGCCTCGGAACAAGTACTCGCCTTGTGAGGCCGTGTTTGCTTTCTGAGGTGTTTTCGCAGCCTTGCCGGGCAGATCACACCTCTGTGGGCAAGCTTGTGTGCTTGGGAATACTTCTCCCTGTACTACTCAAAAGCATGTGAATTCGTTCAAGGTTTGCGCGCATTCTTCAAAGTGTTGGCAAAGGTGTTTACAGTACTCCGTTGTATGTATTTAATTGAAAGTAACCCGCGGGGAACGTCACGTACCTGTGGCCTTGTTGATCTGGTGACTAATGACCCAGCCACGTTTTCAGAGTAAACAAACATTTCAGGGAAATCAGTGGGCCTCAGAAAATCAAAACCAACAATAAACACACCCTCATAAAATGTCTCAAATAGGACATGATGGTTTTGAAAGTGGCTACAGAGGTTGACAGACCAACCAAACTTGAGCAGTCAACATAATGACAACTCAAATATGAAGTGTGGCACACAATGAAGGTTGTTGATGCTGTACTGTATTGTTAGCCACTATTTTAATGCAATTTTATTTTTGGCATTTAGGCTCTTACTTTGTATTTCCTCTCAGTCTTCTAGAGCAATACAGAATACAAACGTATATATACGCAGACCCATTCTGGGGAAATAGAATAGCAGGTTTCGCTTACCAGCACCACGCGTGTTTGTTTGCTGGATCAAGCGCATCGATTTTGTCCTTTTGCCAAGCACTGTCCATGCAGAAGGTCAATACTGTCTATTGATTTGGCGTCAAAAACCTGCCACAGGGTATTGGGACGATAATTAAGATAAAGATATTTCATACCCTGCTAATTTAAATGTAGAGCTCAAAGTCATTGAATTCGACTTTTGCATAGCAGTAATAGAAAGAAGGCAACCACTCTTTTTCTATGCATCTTTATCAGAAGGTCACTGCGCAGTATATTTAAGATATTTATCATATATTTCGCATCCTTGGGTCACCATCATTCATACACACACACACACACACACACACACACACGCACACACACACACACATTGTTTTCTCCCATCAAGTGTGAAATTATTCAACCCACTAAATCTGGTGTCCATTTTCAAAATTGTGTCTGAGAAATTTGTCCTTTATTGTCTGTTATTTGCTTCTAACATGATGATCGTAATCCAAGACGATCAACACGTTAACAGTCACTGTTTAGTTAACAGTCACTGTTTACGTGGTGACAATTTTGGATGAGACCAGTGTTTTCCTCGGACGGTCTCGGTGACTACTCGACCACATCAGACAACAAAATGTACAATTTCAAAAAAAAAAAAACATACCTGTGTGCATAAAATGACGTGAGACTGGTGTTTTACTCGGACGGTTTCGCTGTCTCTCCTGGGGATCAGACACAATACAAATAGGTTACGCGCTAATCGACGTTAGCAACATTAGCTTAATCCTTCGACGGAGAGCGCATCCAAACGTCACCCGGCGACTACAACCCTTTCCCCAAATCACCCAAACTATCTTCCAACAACGTTTTCGTAAACACAGAGGGGCCAATCTCCCGTTTTATTACTCCAATTGGGGCGGCTATTGGGGGAGAAAGATATCGTGAACATATCTTACCTTGGCCACATCGAATTGAAAGTGGCCGGGTCTCGCGCACGCATCATAACGTCACCACGCAATCAGTCTCCGCACGACGCACAACAGACACGTCATTAGTGCCCACATAGAAACAGGAACAACAACAAAAACAGAAAATCTATTACGTCATAACAACAAAAATAGAAGTGTTTCAGTGAAATGAATAGTCGATTGTAACCTGTTACATGAGCATGGGGTATGCATTTTCAGTTCATCACACCTGTCTCCATTTGAGCTTGCCTGCTCATCTTCCTTTACAGATGAATGAAGAGCGCTAGTATTTCAGGGCCTTTAGAACATTAATCACAAAATGACTTCAGGGATGAGATTTCCCAAAGACAATCTCTGAAGAGGTGAGTACCCATGGACTTGTTTTAAAAGCTAGGCTAACTAGATTCCTCTCTAGGGTTGTGGTTCTCTACCGTGATTGTTATATGTAACGTGTTTCATTGTCGTTTTAACGCGCAAGGTAAGAGAAACAAACATATTTTTCTCACCAACACAGAATAGCATATCAGAATCACACACACAAAGATGCATTTCAAGCTAGCGGGCATAAAAGTGGAGCACAGTTCACGTTGCATGCGGATGCAGTTTTTGGAGCTTAGACAAACAACAGCGCCTCTCTGACTGCAGAAGTGGCAAACATGTACTTATGCAACGCTGGGTACAAAGCAGACTTTGAGCAAGAGTTTCCCAATGAAGGCAAAGACAGTTTTTTAGCAATGCTGTTGAATCTCGCTGACGGGGGAAAAAACACACACAAACCACAGCAACCACTAATCACGTCAGTACTCTTTTTTTGTGTGTGTTGCGTTGGACGGGATACAGTGTATATTTTTTGTCAGCCAAGGATTTACTGGTTTTAATGGACTATAATAATAGCCGTCCAGGCCAAAGTCCTCTCCAAAGTAACTATTCTTCTAGAGTTAATTTGCGAGTGGACTTCCATTCAAAACATATGTTTTGTTTATTCTATTTAACAAAGTTAAGGTAGTGTTTTATTGTTTTCATGTTTAACAGTAATTAACTTCTTTTTACACTTATAATTATGGACCTTAAAAAGAGGGATGGTGCGGTGCATCTGCAATGTACGTCACTGCTATTGCATTACTTCGAGTATCCTTTTTGACCCTGGGGTGGATAATTTGTATTTGTGCTATTTTTCTATTGGGAAAGTTGTTTCAAAATCAGCAAAATTATTGTTTGCCATTTTTTTTGACCTCAGAATTAATCTGGCACAGTACAATAAATGCTTTTCCACATTTTTTTAAATGTGATTTATTCTTTGTCGATTACGACTGCAGATGTTGCGAAAACATGGATCGTAATCTTTGTGAAAATTGAAACTGTGCCATCACACTTTTTGGCAACATCTGCAGCACTAATGAAAAGCTTGACCACATCAGCACATTAGTTCATGCTATAAACCTTTACCTATGCATGTTCACATGCCCCCTTATTCTACCCTCTACCAATTATTTTTATTTTATTTTTTTGTGACCAACTCTTTTCCTGCACTCCACTTTCCTTCCGAGCATGAGTGATGTCGCTTTAGTTTTATGACATACCTGTGGCTAAATGACTGACTGACTTGCAGAGCAGACAAGCGAGCCATTCTGTGCCCCCCGCCACTTCAGTGAGTCCCTTCAAATATTCATTATTCGACCTGCTGGTGCCCTTTCCTCCACATCAAAACATGACGCACACAGTGGAAGCACAGAACTGATTCTACAAAAAAAAAAAAAAAAAATTGCAGTGCAAAGGAAACGTGATCAATGGTCTAAACACAAATTAATCTAAATATTTACGGCTAAAAATACTGATTTTTCTACAGATAATTCCATTCGATTCCAGAGTCCAACATTTGTGGATGTTTAAATTATGCCAGAAAGGCATGAGTGTGTACATCCAAGTCCTTGTCTCTCCTTCAAGGTGCTAAGGTACCACACACTGTATAGCTAATCACTGTACTCAAGAATATACCCTCTATTTTATGTAAAATAAATGTGGAAGTTGTGCAGGGAGCATGCTGTAGCTTTAAAAAAAATGTGCATTTTCATATTTTTCGACATATTCCTGCGAGTACCTTGGCCTATTTTCTATCCGCTGCGCCAAGAGAAATTGCCACGGCGAGGGCGCCACCATGCAGGCTGCCAAAACATTCAACATCGTGAATGGGGTGTTAAGTCCCACCCCCACCTCTTCCCACCCTCACCACTCCCTTCTCCTTCCCTCCTTGCAGAAACCATATATCACCTGGTGTCTCTTTAGTGGTGACCTCATGATGAACCACTCACTTAAAAAAAAAAAAAAAAGTAATTTCCAAAGCTTATGATGCCCCTCCCCAATACCCCCACCCCACACACACCAAAAAATGTACAAGCTCAGTGAGGTCAGAAGTTGTCTGTAACTTTCCGCTGGCACTTTTCAATGTCCTTGAAATAAGTGTGTTAAAGTTTGGGTAATTGAGTAACGCCTTGGACTCGATGTACTTGGTGAGAAGGCTCCTGTTAACTCAAATGAAGGCGGTTCGCATTTCAGTCAAAAGGTCAGTTGCTGGACTTTGGATGGTATGAAATGATTTGCGATCATGAAATAGAATCAATCTTGAGTGACATGGAATGACGTCGCAGAGTGTGGAATCGTGGAGAGAGATTGTATGATATGGAATTATATAGAATGGAAGTGAAGAATGTCGAAGGATATGAAATGGGGAGAAACTGTATTTGTGAAATCTTTTAATCACATTTTTAAGTTGCGGATGAGCCCACACAGATGGGCCAGGACAGACGGAGGACTGATAAATGATTCATCGACATTGGTCACCACAGAGAAGATGCAAGCATGGCCGAGGACGAGAGCCACTTCAAACTCTGGCGGAGAGAAGAGAAACACAGGCAAATGTGCCGTGATTCAATGTGTGCGCTGGACCTTGTGCACATTTTATCTTGAAGTGATGGAGCAATGAAAAAGGAAAGCTATTTCGGGCCACACACACACACACACACACACACACACACACACACACACACACACACACACACACACACACACACACAAACCAGGCTAAAACGAGAACAGCTTGGGAGTAGGTGGGATGAAGACTGGAACAGGTAGATGGAAGTAAAAAGACAAAAAGATCTTTTTTTGTCCAAACCCCAAAATTGTGTCGCGTTGCTAATGAATCCTCTGTGTATTCATTCTGCTTCTCTGTCATCCGTCTCACAAAAAGTCAGAAAGCTTACAGCATCCCCAAAGGATTATTTCGCCTCATCCTGCTATATGATGTGAAGATAGAATTAACCTTTTGAGGCACAGTGGTTAGTACAGCGGACAGCTGACCGTGTATTCAGGTTACAGGGCGCATGAAAGGGTTAAAATGGATGCAAGGGTAAACGTTCCTTACGATCATGCTTTCAGAGAAAGAGGAAGACAAAAGAGTGCGCAGCTGTGGGCTTATGACTGTTTGTGTGTGAGTGTGTGTGTGTGTGTGTGTGTGTGTGTGTGTGTGTGTGTGTGTGTGTGTGTGTGGTTTTAAATGAAAGACGCTGACTCACGCGGGTAAGGCACCAGCGGGGACTTACTTTCATATAAGAGATTAAAATCAAAAACCGAATGACATTCAAAATGAAGCTGAAAGAATCGGTCTCCAGACAGCGTTTGAGCTTTGATGGGCTGTCAAGACAGCATCTCTGAGATTGTCCTCCCGCTGATGCGCGGGGATTCATTTTCGATGAATTATCGGGGAGGTTGTAGCGTTATTTCGCTGTTTGCCGACGTCTTTGGTGAATCCACCGAAAACTGAATTCAGATGGAATTAAGCAGCATCCAGGAGATTGCATACTGATTGTAAATGTGATTTTGTACGAAAAGTGAGAATCTGAATGTCAGAATGACTGACGTGCAAAACTGCCTGCTTTAGATCTGGGTCACTGATTTGGTTTATCGTAAAAATGCATTCACGAGTTTCATCCGTGTTGCAAAGTATGCTTGCAACCAATGTAATTACTTTGTACTTTACTTTGCTTGCACTGAAATGAGACGACAAAATACTGTGGGCACTTTTGCAAGCGTGTTAACTATGTAGCTCATGTGTACCATTTTAAAATGCTTCTATCGGCCCTGCAGATTCCCATTCTTTGCCAGTACCCTCAGTGAATTGTACATGAAAGGCTGTTTTTTTTTGTTTTGTTTTTTTTTTTTGCAACATCCACCTGCCTGGCATCCCGCCCTGCAAATAGAAACGTGTGTCGCAGGCTATGACGCAAATCTTCATTAACAGAAATGTTGGAATTTAAATTTTATTCTACACATTTTTACAGCATTAGAAAACGTTAAGAATGTTTGTGTCATGTTTTCCCTCCTACTTAAAACCTTAAAAACTTAACCCATCTTTTTCCATTTTCAAACATTTTTGAAAAAGCTTCGGGGAGCCACTAGGGCGGTGCTAAAGAGCCGCAAGCGGCTCTGGAGCCGCGGCTTAGCCGACCCCCGATCTAGGTGGACTAGACCCTGTACTGGTCACCAGTTAGTCACGTGGCAATTGTTTGTTGCATTGTGACACTTGTGCAAAAGTCAGCCGCTGGCTGTTTGTTCATGATTGCCCAGTTCCATCTCGATCAGTCATATAGTTCAAAGTCTGGCTTGTTTGTGTACGTGTATTTCGTTCCCTCTGTCTGGTCATCGTGCACATTGTGCAGTTTGTTGCTGTCATATGTGTTCTTTGCGGACATTATCTGTCTGTTTACGTCTGCTTCCCTGCACTTGGGGCCAGCACAATAAACGCTGAACAGAATGTAACACCAACACTCGTGTTGAAACAATTGCTCCTCAGGCTCGTTGTCAGAATCTTTGCGTTTTCGGTGTGTATTGCAACACAGAAATTGATTGTCCATGCGTCACCAGCCGTGCAATGATTGCATATGGAACCCTAGCAAGCACACTATCTCCTGGTGTCTTTGTGCAATATGCGGCTTTTGTGCACCGCGGCACCTTTTTCAGCAATAGATCCGTAGCAGGAACGAAATTGGAACTGACAGAAAGGTGTGTTTGAGTGTTGTCGGTCAGGTCATTTTATTGATGTCACGCATGAGGAGCGAGTGAATAGGGAGGCTGACTCACTCACACATCTTAAACTGTTTTTTCCCTTTTTGTGTGTGTGTGTGTGTGTGTGTGTGTGTGTGTGTGTGTGTGTGTGTGTGTGTGTGTGTGTGTGTGTGTGTGTGTGTGTGTGTGTGGTATCAGAGGAAGAAAAGGATGTCGGGAGAGGCAGAAGGCAATACTGGTACTATCCATTTGGCTCCATATGTTGGAAAGTTGATCGAATTTAATTTAAAAAAGAAAATGAAATACTACTGAGGTCACACTTGAGGTCATAGGGAAACGCAGATGGTTGAGGGGGATTTTGGGATATAGTGCACACATGTTTTAGGCATTGTTTTAGTCGGTTTAGTTACCTTCGGAAAATGAGTTGGGCTTTTGCCCAGTTGAGAAACTCACGGGGCATCAATATCCATGCACGGTTCCTGATTCCGTAGCAACCCCTTGCAGGGAGAAAAAAAAAAAAAGTCAATTATCCGAGTTGAAGCTGATACACCCATGTCGTGAATCTGTGATGCGGCACCTTCCACTGCAAGAAGCACACATCCTGCTGCGCCTTGAGGTTGCCACACACAGATCAGATGGGAGATGCCTGAATCAAAATTCATAGATTCCGTATCGCCTCTTTTTTTTTTCTCAGTAAGTCACCAACACTTTCATCAAAATTACAGGACGAGAATAAAAAAATAAAATAAAAAAATAATTGTTGTTCAGCAGTGAGTCATTGGTGTCGTTTATTTGACAGCATGCTCAGTCATTGGTGAGTTATTGACACCAGGGTTGAAGGACTGATTTATCTTTCTCCAAAAAGACACTGCGATATGACATTCGCGAGAAGAGTAACTCAAGTTTTAAGAGCTTTTTGGTCAGCGGTGTCCACTTCCTGACACCTGCCCGCTTTATGGGGAATTACTTTAGTCATCAGAACATCTTCCACTTCAGCGGGTGAAATTCAATCCCCTGCCCTGAGCCTCGTAGACATACCGATATGCATCTTACACATGCTTGCATGCACACACTTACAGTATGTCCGTACGAGAGTTCTCATCCAAACAGAATTCCGTCGAAATGATATACTTTCAAATTAGAAACCGCTATTTCCGAAGGATGGACGTTCTGCCTCTGATATTGAGATTCACAGCAAGTTTCTGTTCTGTTTTGTTCTCAGGAACTGGCGGCCAAGTGAGGCCAGCTTGACAGCTCGCAGATAAAACAATCCGCCATTATTAATGAGACACATTTGGATGGTGTGGTCGAAACCCAGCCTTCTCAAAATATTGGTTCTTCACCAAACTGAATCCCCGTTTCTCTGAGATTGTTCAAAAGGAAGGTTAACCCTTTCGGGAACGCGAGAGTGGACAGCTATTCATGTCACGTTTAATGTCGCACAGTTGTGCATCAGCCACTACAATGGACCCTTGTGTGTGTTGCCATTCACTGCCATTATTATTTTTTCAATGCTGAAAGACTAATAAAAACACAAGAAAAAAAATCCTGATATAGGTTATTATTATTCGTGCATGAAAGGGTTAAAGACATCGCAAGGGCAACGTGATGAGACAATTCCATTCAGAGACAAGTCACCTGAATCTCTTTTCGGGATTTGCTTCGCTGCGCAAGTTAACAGGAAAAGCCGCGGATCGATTCGCGGTGGTCATACCTGTATTCTCTGCGGGCTGCAGAAAGATGTCTCGTTGTTTGTAAAGGACACATACATATTTAATGATCAAGGACTCGAGTTAATCTTCGCAGATTGTTTCGGGGGAGGCCATCGATGGCCAAAGTCACATTTGTGGTGAGGCAATATGTTATCAAACAGGTACAAAGCTCCAATTGATTTTAACGGAGGTGTAAAAATGAACTTGTTAAACGCTGTTGAAATGAAATCCATTTTCAAATTACTCTTTATAGGGACCGGTACCACCTGCAAGCGCCGATCTCAGAACACAAAGTGCTCCTCCAGGCCGCCGTGACATTTTCACAGACGCCTGCCAGAGGGTTTTATTAATAGCACACATTGAACAGATCCATCTCAAAAACCAGCCCACCAACCCCGCTTTTGCCCAAGGCCACGTGGCATCTGAGCGATGGAAGGTTTATCACAGTGCGAGAATCACAGGATTGATAATACAACCAAAAGAGTGAGGTCGACTAATTGCGGAATAAACCCAAATGAAAGTGAGGGTCTTGCAAAACTGGATAAAGAGAAATGATAATCGCAAGAGGGGGCGTGGGTTTTCTCCGGGTACTCCGGTTTCCTCCCACATTCCAAAAACATGCATGGCAGGCTGATTGAACACTCTAAATTGTTCCTTGGTGTGTGAGTGCGGATGGTTGTTCGTCTCTGTGTGCCCTGCGATTAGCTGGCAACAGGTTCAGGGTGTCCCCTAGGATAAAATGCATCGGAAAATGGATTGATGGATGGATCGATGATCGCAAGACTTGGTGAAAAGCTAATTTTTCTCGAAAAAGAAATTTAAAGCACTTTTAGAGTTGAAAACACATGATGGACAGAAGATATTTCTGTAGCATACCAGGAACAAACAAACAAAAAAAAAGACCACAAATGGTGGAGTGATACTTGATCCCGTGTTCAACATGGCAGGAGCTCTTTGCACCGTCCACCCAACAGAATTTCACAACGTACTTAACTTGCAATAGCAATACAGGATAGTACTTTGTAATTCAATTGTACTGTCCAACAGCTGATGCCTGACAGTGCCTCAACCATGACCTCATTGAGGTCAAAGTTCATCTTTGCCGTGGCCACTGAGGCAATCAGTGCCCGGGTTGTCATTAGTCATAGCCAAGGAAGAGACCGATAAACATTTGGGAGTCATTAAATCAGTCTTTAAACATTTTTTCCCCCCCTGGTGAATCTAATGGAGGAAGCAAACTAAAAAAAGGCGATGACATCATTCCTCTGTTATGCTGAGGAAAACTGTTCTTTCAAAGAGTTTTTCTCCCCCCAAGAAGGTGCCTCAAAACACTTTTTATAGTCAGAGCAGAGGCTGCGTTGCAATGATGTAAAAATTATTCTGGATTATTATTTTCTAAAAATATCCCACACTTCAGACACTGAAATGTCTGAAGAAGATCCACTGGGAACTTTTGTCTCTCTCCCAAGGCCCTACTGTACATTGTGTTATGTTTAGAACTTTGCTGAAAGTCACCCAGGGGTCACGATGCGGTACGGAAAGCGGGTCACAGCCAGAGTGACCCGTCTACAATTCTTCCGTACGTTTAGTATTCGACTATGCGGGCAGAAGATAAGCATCAGATTTCAAGGGGCTGTCCTTATAGAAAGGCAACGTGGAGAGAAACTAAAACAGCCGGAAACAAAGCGACCACAGGCTGACAAATATCAACGAGGGCCATCTCTAAACCAACATAGTAGCACTGATCTAATAGCCACTATATTAAATGCACCAGGACAGAAAAATAAGATGGTGTGGGGAGGGGAGGGGGAGGGCGACGCAAGGAAATGAGAAAAGCAATGTGGTGAAAATACATGGACGTAGGTACTCGGCAGTGGGGCTGTCACATCCCAGACTTGTTGGCAGAGCTGGTTGCTTGCTCAGCTGACCGCATAGCCTGCGAGCTAATTTATAGATTGGTTAAGGTTTTCCGTGTATGCCTGAAAAGAAAAAAAAAAAAAACGCTCCCTTGGGGGAAAAAAGAAAAAAAAAAACGCATTTGTGGCTGGAAAGTTAAAAGTTAATTCTTTGTTGCCATTGCGGTTGCAAAGCTACCTTCTCGCATAATTGTGCTTTCTACTGTATATCTGAGCTAAAAAAAAAAAAATACTTTCATTGTTTGCAAAGTTTGGGGGTATCTTTCGGGGGTTTTACCGTGAACCCACAGAAGTCTTAATCACTTCCCTGTGCGCGCTTTAGTTTGGATTCAGATTCAAGACTCAATTGGGGAAATTCTGCAAAGTTAATGGTCGCATGAGCAAAGAGGGCAAATGTAACTTTTGTAAAACAAAAAAGAAATAAAACAGGAGAAATTGTTCTGCTACAAAAGCTTCAAGATGCAATTTCAGCTAGATGGATTTTCAAACCATCAGTAGTCTGCGAATAATACCGGCTGTGTGCAAGAGCAATTTATGACTGTGTCATTTGTCACACACCTGCCCCGAAGCAGACTGCACGCTTAACTGCACACTTCTTCCCTGTTGCCTTCTCGCTCCATCTGCCCACGGGCACATCCAGAGGACAACTTCAGGAAGTGAGCGGACTGATTTAAACAGTGGCCTGGCCGGCTGCCACGCCATGGCTGACATCAGCTCCTTGGCAGCCAGGGGTCTCGCAGGATAAAAAAAAAAAAAAAAAAAAAAAAAAAAAAAGAAAAATGGAAGTGTGCATTAATTATGGTACCATTTGAGATATTTGAGTTCAGCGGGATAGGTGGTTTGATTGTTTTTTTTAATCACTTAGGTCAGTCAATATGGCACTCAGTTAAATCACAAAGTTGCTTGCATCAAAACTGTTTACCGTAAAACTTTTCCGAGTGGTCCGGGAGCGGGGGTCAATGACGAATCATTTCAATTTGCGCGAAGGTGCGGCTCAAACGATGAAATGGATTTTTCTGCCACTTGCACTCGGGTCATGTTGGGCAGTGAGCAGATGCAGCAGGTGGAAAAGAAAAAAAAAAACAACAACAACTTCTCTGAAGAGTTGCTTTCAACTGGAGTAAAATGACAACATTTGGATTAGTCACCTATGGTAACTATGTGGGTGTGTGTGGGGGGGTCGGGGTGCTTTTATTAATTCCACTGCAGTGTAATCCGTGTTAGCGTTTACTATAAATGTCCTTGTTGATGTTTGACTGCTTATTAACCATTCTGCTTTCTTAAACGGTGTCCTAAATTTCACTTGCTGGCCTTTTGCTCAAGCCCAAAATACGCTGCCTAGAATTTTAAACCTGTAGTTTACGTCACCACCTGCGGGTGCGCCGCTCGGCATGTTTTTATGAGTATGTGCACGCTCGCGGGTCTTTAAATAAATACATACAATCAACTCAAAAGGAGCCCAGACATGACATGCTAGACAATTCAACCACAAAGACACTAAATGAGCAGCCAAGGCGACTGCGGTCTGGATGAACAGGAAATGATTTTACGCATCTCCTATTTTGTTTGCAAGACACGTTTTTCTTATGATGCCTTGCTCCTTAGCCTTGTCGCTTTCACTCTCCATAGCGTTTCTTTCTTGGCCACGCTCGTCTTGCTGGCTCCCAACTACGTCTCGGTTTGAAGATCATATTTCATATGTCAGTGTGGAGACAGCCACCCTGGCACTAGTCAAGCCGCAGCTTTGTGTGCGTCTTCGCTGTGGTGTCAGCAGGGTTTAAAGCTTGCAAAGATTTTTCGCCCCTGTCAGTCGCACAGATAAAATAATGCTCGCCATCTGAAAATAAAACAACTGCTTGTTTATGGACCCTGCCCGATTGAAAATGTTTATTTTGCAAAGTCTGCACTCTTCGGAGGACATTGTTTTCTGCTGTTTTCCTCAGGCTTTGTGATTGAGGCCAATATTCTTAAACAACGCAGTCGGACGCCACCGGTTACAATGGGATGCAGGCAACACCTCGACATGATGATCACCAGATGGTGATCATTGTTCACACCTAGAGAGCAAGCGATAGCCGTGGGAGAAGAGCTTTGTTTTTATTTTCACCGAGAACTTGAGATCCTGACATTACAGGCAACCAATTTACAATGAAAAAGCACCCGAAACGCTGATAAACGAAGCACCGCAAACGGATAAGTATGAAAGGAAAATTGTTAAACTACCTGGCTAAACATGGGGATGATAACGGAAAGAGCTTCAGTTCTCCCAGAGTGACAAACCTTTGGAGTCGACTTCATAATGCGTAATGCTATTCTTTATTAAACGTTTTAGTTCATTTGTACAAGCGGTAATGTTTAAGGGTTGCAGCGAGGCGGCATAATAATGGGATCTTGTGAAAACAACTGTTCACAAGAGAGTTTCACACACCCACATGTGCAAGGTTTTTGTTGGACCGTTTGCGCTAATGCAGCAATTGTATTGCTCCTACTTCGTTGACAATTTAATGAGCCATCTCAAAAGCAGATGTTTTCACTTGTACACGCCAGCTGTGTTCTGGCTAGGCTGGGTTGTACAGGTACGAAAGCGGCTAAAGTAGGCATCAACTTTTCATGGATACTAGCTAGAAAGCTAATGTCTGTAAGAGGCGCTACATGCTAGCCATCAGGATGGCAGCCCGAGATTCTGGTTGTAAGAAAGAAGATTATCAAGGAATAAGGGAGTATGTTAATAGTGACGTGTTGGTGATGAGAGAGAAATGCATCATGCGGGTGTGTTCAGATAAAAGCTGGTGGGAGAAGAGAGCGTTTATCTGAATCCTGAATGTCCGTCATTGTTTTGGTACCAGTCAGTCTCGACACTTGGACAGAGCGGAGGAGTCAGACAATCTGTACTGCTTTTTCGCTCGCTTCACCTTCACCCTTCTTGTCCTTGAGTTGGTGGAGCCACTTAAAAGTACTCCTTGACTGAAGTGATTTGACCCAAACATACACTGCTATTTAAAAAATATGTATTGTGTATGCAAGGTAGCATCGAATAAATCACATTTATTTCACATCGCTAACCAGAAATCCAAACACGTGTCTTTCATTTGATTCATTTTCTTGCTTTCAGTCTAGCATTTGTCATGTTCTGTTTGGACATGTGTGCAAACATTTACACAAATAGAGCAAATTGGCAGTAATGGGGCATTGCAGTCCTAATTTTAGGTAAAACGCATGATTATGTCAAATGATTAATCATTTAAAAAATATTTTTAACCACGCCACATCACTCGGCAACCTAATTGTGCTGTAGACCTGTTTGGAGTAGCATTGTGGCAAATGTGTAAAAATATCTGTCAAGTGGACCACTGTACTATAATAAGCAAATTATTTTGTCCAGTTTCTGTGAGCACAGATAACCACAGAACAAGACAGGGGCAAAGCTAGTAAGAGGAGCTAATGAGCAGTTTCTGTCACACTGCTGCCCACAATACAATACGGTAAACCTGGCAGTAACGCCTGGGATTCAGGTTGCAGATTCAAACACTCAAAGAATTTATAGACACATAAACTTGCAATAAAAAGGACTTTATGCGAACCCTTGGGAATTACACATTCTGCAATAATTAGGAATAAAATGTGATATGGTTTCCATTTCGGTCACAACAATAGAAGGAAGGGCACAGCGCACCACCAACCAAATTTCATTGAAGGGGCTATCATGCTGAACGACTGCTTTGCTACTTCAGGGTCTGGACACATTGCTGTCATTGATAGAAAAATGAACGACCAAGCCAAGTGGAATGCGGCTTTGGTGGTCAGTGAGGCAAACACCTCGGCAGGGGAGGAGTGCCAGAAGGCCATGGAGAATGATTTTCAGATTCTGATGCACTTTGTGCAGGGGTCATGGGTTCCCTTGGTCCTGTGACATGGTAAGCATAGTTGTTGCATTGATACACTGTGGTCTCAGCAGAGAATTAGCCTTGCTTGCTATAACACCCTCCACGTGACATACACACACACACACACACACACACACACACACACACACACACACACACACACACACACACACACACACGCACAGACGCACACACATATCGCCATTTCCTATAACCTGTTAAGCATCAGTTTCGGTCCAGCTTCCTATCATCCCCCACTGGCCAAATCCGTCTTTGCTGCTGGCTTCCTCTTCCTTCCTTTTCAAATGGAAACAAATAAACTATTACCCACTCACCGCGAGCGTTGCTAGATTCTTTGAATGCTCACACCAGGCCTGTGATATCAACCTGTGACCTCTATAAAGGCTCCAGCTACTGTAAACCAAATGACATAAACGTGTATGCAGTGACGCCGAAGACACACGCTGACAATTGAATCGCATTCCCCCAGCTGTCATTCTGCTTTCACCTTCTCAGCTGCCAGGCCATGTGCAACCAATGCCCTGGGAGAAGCCATGCAATGTGTTGTCGCTGTGTTTTATTAGAGTGCAAGAATATGCATGAACAAGCACGTGTGTGTGCATGTGCAGGCATATGCGTGTGCTGCATCAAAACTATTCGAAAGTGCTATTTTTCACCTTTATAATGCCATGTCTTTACTGTTATGTGTGCCGGAGGATTTAGGTTTTGAAGAGAGATTTTTTTTTTTTCAAAGCTCTTGCTTAACATTCTTTGTTAGTCATGTTCGTCAAGCTGTTGACATTCGGTGCTACTGGTGTGACTCGATGTTGCTGCAATACACCAGAGGGGTCTGTGATATTAAATACTAAAAGGTGGCAGCCATTTTTGCATTCATACAACAGCAGATAGCAAAATACAGTAAATATAATTTCGGAGGTATGAATTGTTGAAATTGTCAGAAAAAAATTACACGGCTTTACAATTACGATGAATAAATAAGCACAAGAATGTATAAGGCGATGTTGGCTATGGAGCTGGTTATGGAGCACACGAAAATGAGAAGAAGCGCAAACTGGGTGTACCAACAGCGAGGAGGAACCGGGCAGGCTTAGCCATGTCACTCTGCTCTTAAAGGCATGTGGAAATGAATATGGGTTTGCCACGTAATCGGCGGACCTCGCTTGGTGCCCCACTTGCGCAACACTCAGACCATCGGGAGACTTTCATTTAGTTTTCATTTATCGGGGCGAGAGAATGATACGCCATATACACTGCTGGCTAACCACAGTTGGCCTCAGCTTCATGCATCCTGCCTGAATCACGGCTGCCGTTGTACGACCGAGTGTGCCGCAGATCGGCGGCAGGCGGGGGCATTATGAGAGGTTGTGCGCAGCATTGGGAAATTTAAATGTTGATATTTTACTGAGCATTAGTGATTCAGATTGCATTCAAGGTATTTTGATGTATTTGAGACACATCTTACAACCTTGTTTGAATCCACCGATTTTCATGCCATCACGTGGCCTTCTTTTTCTTTGTCTTTTCATTCTAAAAACCTGAAGGACTTCTTTGGTTCTTCAGTGATGCACTTACTGGAGGACTGACTTTCACTGCAGCAACTTTTGTGATTTCTTTATTTTTTAAATGCCAAATGTCAATGAATGCTCCAACGTGAAGTCTCCACCTTGAAGTGATTAGAAAGAAAATATCAGCAAATGTGCGGTATGCCAACTGGCTGAACCGTCTATTTTAATTTAGATGCATCTGTCTTGCGGATTATTTTATTGCACCACCTGTAGCTTTGATGTGTGCTTAAAACGGGCAAATCGTTTTATTTGACAGTGATTGTCTAAATCAGGGGTGCCCAAACAGTCGATCCACCGGTTGCCCTCGTAGTGAATAAATTCTTTAGTCTAATTTAAAGTTGAATCGCTCCAGTGTAACGTCAAACCGAAGACGTCAACTCCACACAAGCTAGTTTAAAGCACACGCTTTTGCTACGTTGATTGGATGTAATACAAAACCGGCGCGCTTTGATGGAGCGTCGGTGTGCAGTGTAGACGAGGAGTGGTTGAAGTGATGATGAAGGAACAGACCCACCAAGGAGACAAACAGAGGAGATTTTTTTTTTTCCTTCCTGAATATATTACTCGCTTCGGCAATAGAACATGGCGCCATTCTTGTCTGTGTGTCTCAAAAAAAAGAAGGATTGTCTTAGCACTCGGTGCAACACATTTGGGTGAAAGTTACCTGGGAGATGTTATAGAACCTAAATTGAAAATATGGAACGGCAAAAAAAAGGAATCTGTTAATTGGCATTCATCCCTTGGTGATGAACCATCTTGGAATGATGTCCGATGAAAGAGTTATCACAACGATAGCAAAGCAGGTGGAATGTTTGTTTGAAACGTGGGACTCGTTATCAGTCCAGGATTTGCTTGTTTTGTTTTTTTTGTTTTGATTTTTCCTTTCCTTTTTTTTTTTTGCGAGACACAAAAGGCCTATTTTTCGCAGCTTTTGACTAAATCTGAGCCAGTGAACATTTTACCTTTGCCGTGCTCATCCGTCCATCTGACGGGTTTGGCATGTCAAGATGTGAATTAGACGGCATGTCACTCGTACTAACTCTCATTCTGTTGAGTTAAATGGATCCAAGGTCATTTCTTGTAATGTGTAAAATTCGAAGTTGGTATTATTGGACCACTTTTTTTTTTATTTTTTTTTTTTATACTAAGTGGCTACAATGAACCTGCAAGGATTTTAACCGGTATTATTGGACCACTGTTTTTTATTTTTTTAGACTAAGTGGCTACAATGAACCTGCAAGGATTTTAACAAGAATGTTTTTGTGCTAAGGGCCTTCTGTAAAAAAAAAAAAAAAAACACAACATAATGCTCCCTGAGAGGGATGTACTTACATAGTGGAGAGAGGTGGGGAGTTGGTGGGGTAGTGAGGATGGGGATTTGGTCCCTAAGGGATGTACTTACATAGTGGAGAGAGGTGGGGAGATGGTGGGGTAGTGAGGATGGGGATTTGGTCCCTAAGCAGTCATTAGGGTTGTTATTTGGTCCCACAAAAAAAACAAAAAAACACTTTACCATTTTGAACAAAAACGGAGAGCATTAGGGTTGTTATGTGGTCCCACAAAAAAAAACAAAAAAAAAACACTTTACCATTTTGAACAAAAACGGAGCGTTTTCTCAATTAGCGCTAACGACGGCCGCTTTGTTGACTTAAACGTTTACAAATGAACTCAGTCTGTCGCAATGAAGTTCACAAGATGGACTGGAGCGTCACTTTGGAAGGCAGAACTCTGCCAAGGATATCTGGCATATCATACACTCGAAGCTGAAAGTCAGACGGTCCGAAACGTCGAAAAAGTCAGCGTTGAAACCATTGTCACGACAGCGAGACTTCAGCTTAGTGAGCAGTTGAAGTATGTGGTGGTTTTAAAACTTGGGGGCTGTGAGCTGGAGTTTGGGGGTCCGCAAAATAACTTGCGCGGACATAATCGAGAACATGCAAACTCCACCGAGGACGGTCGGATCCTGGAATATAATGAAAGCAAATAATCAACTCAAATGTGCACGGTAGAGGTATAAAAGATCCTTCGTATTCCACTACCCACTCGTTTCCATGCTACAAATGTGATTTGCACTCGGTCATTATCACGAGCTTTAGGTAATAAGAGAGCCGGAGAACTCACAAATGCATTACCATAAAAGGAAAAAAAAACAAAAAACGAGAGCACAGTACCGTATATGGATACACTATGAGGTACTACATGAACTTAATCATGTTAAAAAAACTAATGGCATGACACTTTGTACTCATTTGTCTTCTTTAGATGAATTTTCATCATGTTCTGCTGCAGCTCATCGTTTGTGTGTGTGTGTGTGTGTGTGTGTGTGTGTGTGTGTGTAATATCTCAATTCATTCCTGCCATTTCCTTCAGCCACAGGTATACTCATCTCGGAGTGGGCCTGTTCTTCAATTATTTCCACAGCAATGATGAGGCAGCCGGCTTTTTGTTTTCACGCAGCAAAAGTGGTCACAGTGTTGGAGCAAAGTCGCGAGCCGACCGGCATTATGACTGCTACGCACAATGCCGATTTGAATTCTTGAATTCATAATTGTTCCGACATTTGGCTCTTTTACACACCGACTCAATCCACCGGTTAATTCAACCGGTGTCAACTACAGACTTGATTTTTCCTCTCAAATTCAAGCCCCAACATGGCTTGCGGTACGACTCATGCGGTCCTTACAAAACGCCGCCGGATAAATACTATATACTGAATATTTTATCTTTTTTCACCTCCCATTTTTAAAAGCCTCTTCTTCTTATAACGCCTTGGGGATTTACATCTATGGCAGTAAGAATTAATATTTTAAAGCAAGTTAAAATCTCTCCGGGGGAGACGTTTCCCCCCCTCCCCCCTCAACTTGAATATGGACACACTGAATGGCTCGCTTGATAAAATACATCATTCAAAAAGGCTCTCTCGCTCACAGCTAAAAATATGACACAGTTCATCATTTATGGATTAACAATCAAAGCTATTTTCCAGGCATGAGGCAGCACATACTGTATAGGACTGACTCCGTGAGACATTGGTAGACAGAGGGGAGTGCTCGGATGTGTTTGTTTTTAATCGATGAACAAAAATCACAATGATGTCATGACGCTGAGGGCGGGCGAGCAGGGGGGCGGCGAGGGTGAATCTCAGCATTAAATTCCATTTGAATGCTGAGATATACAACAGATGGGGGTTGGCTCACATTTGTGCTGAAGGATCACATCTGATTTGTAAAATGGACATGCTTATTTTCTTACACGGTATCCTGTTAAACTAATTATTTGATGAAGTAAATGATTTTTAAACGGCTATCAAAATAATAATGACACAGAGAAAAGCCAGCCAGGCCATACTTTCCCCACTCCTATTATAGATTTTATTACAGTGAAGAATGAATTGAAGAATAACACACTTGTGAATACATTACAACATCTCATCGCAACACCGTCTGTCAGCTGCATAAAAAATTCACCATATCTCTCTCCTGGTAGTATGACATGTTTAAATAGGCAGAATGAGAGTTGTGACCATGACTGTGGCACTGTGTTGATGTTTTCTTTCTACTCATTAATCTCTCTGCAGCTGCACCCAAAAAAAAAAAAAAATAAGATGGTGCCTGCAATCACACAGACTCCGCTGGCCAGTAGCTAACTGACCATCGCTGGCCCCGCGTCCACTCCATGACATCCAGAGCTGCATTCAGGCGTGTCAGCCTTGACCGCATAAAACGCAGCAGCTCATGACTCCATGCAGAAAGTATGAAAACAAAGTCAGTATGGCAATAGGAAGAGCAAAAACCTTCCATCCACCCATGCATTTTCTGTACTGCTTATCCTCACGAAGGTCATGGTCAAGCTGGAAAAAAAAATCGCTGGGTAGAAAACAGCTTTATATTTCACCTTCAAGGGACAACATAAAAAAAAATATATATATATAGGATGAACTGCAGGGGAAAAAAAACATTTCATCATGAATGCTTGTGTATTTGCAGCCAACTTAGTCATGTTGATAGTAGGCTAATATCGCTAACATAGATACATACAGCATTTGTTGCCTTCATTACAAGGCTTTTTTTTTTTTGCGGCTCCAGACATATTTGTTTTTTGTTTATTTTGGTCCAATATGGCTCTTTCAACATTTTGGGTTGCCGACCCCTGCTCTAGGGTTTAATCGAACCCAGGTTAAGAACCACTGGTCTAGGTATATACAGTATTGCATTTGAAAATGGCTAGTTGCTTTTGAGATTGATTGGCATGGGGAAGGGGAGGATGGAGTGCTATTACAAAAGAGGGTACAAGAGATGAGGGTGACCTGCAGGAATATGGGGAGGAAGAGCGTGGGAGGGTCCACTTGATGGGTAGGCTGTAGTTAAATCGCCCAGGGCGACACCTTGTTGAGATAACAGAGCCCTATCAGTGCCGGGAGGGCATGATGGGAGGGAATCACCATCTCTTTCGGAATTGCCCTTAGCATTCCGAAAGAGTGTGTGCATGTTACTGTGTTTCTGAATGCATGCGACTCAACCTGCAGCTACTCAGAACACACATGCACAATAAATAAATAAATAAATACAAATTCAGCCCTGAACTTCAAGGTGCTGGGATGGACCACCACGGTTAGTTAGACAGAGACATGATCCGTTTGCTGATCAGAGGTGAAGGGGCAACCAAGTGGAGAAAGAAGCGGAAGGTTTCACAAATATGTCACCCACAGTCAAAAAGGGAAGAACCAAGTACCACAGTGAAGCAAAATGGTGATATGGGGGAGATGGTGGTCTTTTTTTTTTTTTTTTTAAGACGACACTGGTGCTGTTCTCTCCCAACTCACTTCAAAGGCCCGTCATTAAAGCGCTGCCTGGAGAGGAACACCCTGCCGCCCCCCCATCCCACCCCATCCCCCTCTCGCTGCTCATCCCCCTTTTCTTCACTGTCTGTCGAGCTGCCTCGCTCACTCTGCTCATCACCGGCCTCCACTCAGCCATTAAGAAAACAGCCTGTGAACAAAATAAGTGAGAGAAGGGCAGTGTGAGGAAGAGATGGAGCACAAAAGGGTGACAGATCAAACACCTCCGATGAGTGATAACCCTTTAATAGGATTGCATGGCTTTTGTTGTTGCTCAAACTCAATGGGTGCATAAATTTGTTATCGTGTCCCAATGAGAGATTGAAAGAATAACTCAATATTTTTGTGATCATCGGTCTTTGATAGAAGTTATTCAACAGTTATGCTAACAAACATCTGAGCTGTCTTCCGCGTTGGGTGGCTTCTGTTTCCATCTTCCTGCTTGAGACTGATCCCATCGAATATATTTTCATTTTGCCATTTTTTGTGACCTTTTTGTTGGCCTGTGTTTTTCTCACGTCTGCTTATTGAGTTCATTTCTACAGCAGGCCTCCACTGCGGCAGAGATTCAGCCACTGAGCTAAGGGCATCAACAACAATCAACCGAAAATGAAAATTGAGAATTATCAACATCGAAAGAGCGGGATGTTAGATGCCGCTTGTTTAACGCATCTAATTAGATGGTGCAGGTGCACCTCCATTTTCCACAACGAAAGTCTTCATATTCCATTCCTCTGATCTTTTTCACAGAGAATTTAACATTATCACAACCTTAATCAAAAAGAGCGTTTTTGTTGCCCTCAGCAAATTGCCTGCATTTAAATCCAACAACAATAAGCTCGAGAGACCTTGTGCGGAGTAGTGTGAGTGGCTATTTTCAAGGGGAGGCAAGTTGGCACACTGGCGAGCATTATCAGTCATAACTCGGTGATTAAGTGGCAAACAGAGCGCCGTTTCATTCCTCTAATTTGGTGGTTGTGTGCGCTATGCGGTTTATTTGCTCGTTGAAAATTGTGCTAATCCCGCCACATGCAGCGTAGCGCTAACATTTGTCATCTTTGCTAGCAGGGCTTTTAATTTTGCTTCAAGGTTGTTAAGTGTCAAGTGGCTGGTACACGCAGAGGCACATTTCCACAGTGAGTGGCAAAGCTATAAAGAATGCATGAGAAGTGACTGAATGCTCAACTATACAGTCAGACCCGGGAGACAGAAACGGGAGGACTTAAAGACAGCTCGAGTACCAAGTATTACCTTGACGTATTCTTATTAGCGCGGTGAAATCGTGGTTAGCACGGCTGCCTCGCAGTTGAGAGTCCCAAAACATGCATGTTGCTACATGAAAGACTCAAAATGTTAAGACCGGCTTCATGTGAACTTTTTTAACCCTTTGAGGGACAGCGAGTGGTTACTACAGTGGACAGTTTATCAAGTTATCAGGTTAGAGCGGGGGTCGGCAACCCGCGGCTCAAGAGCTCTTTAGCGCCGCCCTTGATAAGGCTTTTAATTTTTTGCGGCTCCAGACATATTTGTTTTGTGTTCTTTTTTTGCTTGCAACATTTTGGGTTGCCGACCCCTGGGTTAGAGGGTGCGCGAAAGGGTTAAGTTACTCCAATCTAAATGACTGCTTTAGTGTTTTGACATCCAGCTGAAGGGATGCATCTTGTGTTTGAAGGGTTATCCTCATTGAAAAGTATGTACGGTCGACCCTATCGGGGAGGAACTTGCAATTGGGGTGGAATGTTCTGGGAAGCATTCCAGTTGTAAGCAACGCAGATTGAATCGTTTCTTGACCGGCCGTTAAGCAACATAAGACAACAGCTGGACTGAAAACTGGGTCATCTCATACAGTAGTTTTAAGAACATGGCTGAAAAAAAAAAAGATTCTGGATGTTGTCAAAGGGTGTGGTTATTTTTTGGGGTGGGGGGAATTCTTGCGAATTGTTGTAAAGCAACTTGAAGAATGATGACGTGGTGTAAGGATCGGCTTGGCACATCGGTCGAGGGAAATGTGAAGTTGTTTCTGGACTTTAGACTGCTTCTCTCGCCTGCACGGGTCAGCGAGGCGCTGCATGTCCGGCCGAGTCGGAATCTGGCTTAAAGGCTCCAGCCATGGGATTTTATGAAGCCTGACAGCCTGTTTGTCTTGGATGGCGTTTCTTTGACATTTCTGCACGGTTTGATGCTGACTACCAGTTTATAATCGGCAGCCTTATTAAATTAACTGCAGCTCCAAAGAGAACAGAACAAAGCAGGGTTGGGACAAAAGATGGAAATGGAAAATAAAAGGGTAATTAAAAAAAAATCTAAATTTGAAACTTGTACGTTCGGTTGACACCATCGCTTCCTGACAGAACTATTGTATAACCTTGTGACGGTCACATTAACATCAACAAACAACATTTGAAGTCTGGTTGCACTTTGACAGGGCAAACAAACATGTCCCCTGTGCTCTCAACGCAGCAGCCAGGTTGGGAAACGTAATTATTCTGCTTTGCTGATTGGTTCACTCCTCCGACACCCACTATCCAGTATAACAGAAAATTCAAGTCTTTTACTTTCACGAGAAGGTCACACACAGCCCGTTAGCTTTTTATGGCTTTGCTTCTATTCAGGTTTGTGTTTGCCACACACCAATCAAATGGACGTTATTGTGTAGCAGAATTCCATCCAGCAATATTCTTCAGTTGGCCTTGCCATGCTAGCATGCAGTAGTAAACAATGACCGGTTGTTTCCACTGTGGGATTGGTAACCAGGGCGATAGCAACAGCGTGAATGTAAATAACATGCAAATAGGTGAAAAAAATGTGACAAGCACAGTAAAAAAAAAAAAAAAAAAATGACAGCAATTTCTGCCCTGTAATATGGCATAAGGATATTTTGAGACAATGCCAATAGGTGACAAAAAAGTACTTTTATTTAATTGAGTGAAAATACGTAAAAAAATAAAATAAAATGTAACGCCGATGTCAAAGTGCACCCCGTGTACAGAAAGTAAACCTGATGCCCTCACCCACCCTCTCTTTTTTTTTTTTAAATGTCCAATCACATGTCGGTAGTCTAAAACAAAGTTCACAAGAGCAATTAGTTATTAGGCCACAATGTTTATTCAGTAGTGTTGTTTCAACTTATAGGTACAATACTGTCAGCTTTTTGTAAGACTAAAAAAAAAAAAAAAAAAAATGTTACCATTACAGTCATCCATGCACACTGAATGCCAGTCAAGCTGTTTCGACCCCCGCCTCACGCTCACTGTGAGCATGATCTTATCCAAATGGTAGGCACTTTGAAGGTTTAAAACATTTGTGAATATACATTATATATACTGTATTTATATATCTTTCTATATACTATCAAGCTATTGGAAGGTTAGGCCTCTTTAATTAAGAAAGAACAAACAAACGGAAAGTGGAAAAGAAGAGAAGTGGCCATGGGGGGGATAGTAGGCTTGGAAGTTGGAATACTGTGAGTCTTTGGGTTTAAGAGAAAAACAAAAAATGGTGACTGTCATACTTGTGTCGAACCTTCCACCTGTGTCTTATTGTATCTGTGCTGTTTGTTTCAGTGGTATGTGCTCCGCATGTGGCCTGGTGTTCGCGTCCAATGAGGCCTTTCACTGAGCAGGTCTTTGGGCCCGAAGCGTCAACATGGGCACAAAGCAGGAAGTGGGGCAGGCCATTGACAGCTTAACTGGCCATGCTCCAGTCGGACTAAAAAAGAAGGTGGGCGGGATGGTAAACAGAGGGAGAAAGAGGCCGAGGAAGGGTAGAAGGACGCTAGTTTGGCGAGGACGCGGTCCGTTAACACATTGGGGGAAGATGAGACTTCAGCCCCCCCCCCCCCCCCCCCAAAAAAAAAAAACAATAGTGTGCAATCTGAAGGGCAAGCCTTTTTTTATCGTCTTCTTTTTTTAGCACACTGACAACTCTTCCTCCATCTTTGACCAATTCCTGGGTTTGAAAACAAAATGCTGCCCCCCCCAAAAAAAAACCACAAACTGCGGTGGATAAAACAAATAAACAAGACTTGATGTCATGCTCACCTTTGTTTCAAAAAAAAAAAAATGGGCGCGAGAGCAAAAAAGAAATTAAACATTGCAACCTGAAGGGAGGAGATTTACATTGACTATTAACAGCGTTAATATGAAGACCAAAGCGCTTCATCAAAACTACAAAGGCATTTTTCAACATCAGAGAAAAGATAAATTAATGTCATACAACTTTAGAGATCAACATCAGACATGCTAAGACAAAATTAAAAAAAAAAAAAAAGGAAAACCATAAAAGCGGGATTGATACAGTATAATTATATTCAATTATTTCCACTTTTGATTTTTTTTTCTTTACACATACTGCTACAGTTAAAAGTAGTCAGTGACTAAACACAAGCTCCTTTGACAGAAGACAGATGCAGTTGATTTTCTCACCTTTACAGATCCTGTTTGTGATATCTTTTTAAAAATCTTTTTTTTTTTTTTTTTTTACACAGTACACTGACAGTTGCCATAAAATGAGGAAAGCTTGTTTGGGAAAGAAAAAAGGTGGTGGGGGGGGGGGGGATCTTAAGAACAATATGCTATGCAAAAGCTTTCCGTTATGCTATTTTTCCATGAATCAACATTGTAACGTATTGTTGTTTCTCATGTTCGCTGCTGCCGGGCGCTGCCGCTCGGGCAGCCTCTTGTGATTTGTTGATCCCATGACTGGTGGGGCGGGGCTTTTATGCATAAAACTCCTTGGTCGGGGCCTTCTGATAGGCTGCGCCGGAAGGTTTCCTCTCACCCAGGTCATAGCTGCCCTCGTCCTTCTTCCTCATGCGGTAAACCAGGAGTAGGATGAGGAAGATGGCGAACAGGAATCCAATCACCCCGCCAGCAATAACAGCTGACAAGCACACAAAGAGGAGGTTATTTCGATGAGAAAATGTCCACCAATTCACCTCGTCCGCGCTGACCGCGGCACTGCCTACTAATGATACGAAACGACCACAATTAGCTCATTTCGGTCAGCTCTCCCAAATGGGCCTTTTTATCGTCCTACTCAATTGACGATCTCTCATGGGGCCTCAATGTACTCTCCGCTCCCTTTGGCTTCCATAAGTTGACCGGCCCCTCGGCCCTCTGGGTAAAGAACCTCACCAGTGGCCAGTTGCGAAACTTGTGGGGGGGAAATACCATATTTCCCGCACTATAAGGCGCACCTAAAAGCATTCAATTTTCTCATTTTCTGCGCCTTATAATCCGGATGCGCCTTATATATGGATCAATATTCTGATTTCTTGGACGTAGTATTTGAAATGTTCTGTAAAGCCCTTTGTTACAGCTGCAGCCGTTGTGAAAGCTCTATGTAAATCAAGCTGGATTGTATTGTATTCTCTTTAGCATAGCTCGCTCCATCTAGTGGAATGCTAACACAACCGCAGCCACTATTGTAGCTTCTATTCTATGCGCCCTATATAGGAAAACAGTTTTAAAAATAGGCCATTCATTGAAGGTGCGCCTTGTACTCCGAAGCGCCTCACGGTGCGGAAAATATGGTAACACACGTGGGGCTTGAATATAATTGGAATAAAATAATGGTCTATTCTCTGTAAACGTCATGCACGAGTGCTAGTTGTAAAGAGAACCAAAAAGCAAAGATGGACAAGAGCGCAGATGACCACGAATAATTTCATCTTTGAAGATGGAATCTCAGTTAACAATCAGCCTTCCAAAACGGCACACACTAGATAAAAATGTGCCGATCAAAAGAAGCGAGACGCGAGGCAAGCTGTCAGCGGGCGGCTGAGCCGATCAGCACAGGGGTTGATATAACAACAAAGCGGACGGGAGGTGCCAATCAAATGTTTTAACTCCAGACATGCAAGGGAGGAGACAGATGGGATCAGATGGAGCACGGTATCCGTGTTCTCGAAACCCAGGCAGAAGGCGCTTGAAACGCCCACACCGGTATGAACTCTATAAGGTCCCATGGAAGAAGACGGAGAGAGTTTATTAAAGGCGTTTATTTTGAGAAGTGGATCAGGTGGGAGACTTAAAGGAAAAGACGATTGAGATTCCATGCCGATAATATCCCGACATACCACAAATGACAAGAAATGGAGAAATGAACTACAAGCGCAATGACTGAATTCTTTGTCAAAAAAGGGAAACGCCAACATTCGGGAGCTTCTAGTTCGAATGAGTTTTTTTTTTTCCCCCAACCCTCGTTTGTCTTATTTGTTCACAATGGAGTTGTCACGTTTGTTTCTCAAATCCATTTTTGTAACTCAATATTTTAACTTTCTTGACAATGGAAGACCTGACACACATTTGAGCAGACCTTCGAAAACCGTTTCAATTTCTTTAAGGTGTAACATACCTGCCAGCACCTCCGTCCTTTGGAAGAGGTTCTCGGTGCGGACCTCGATGGGCTCTTGAGGCGAGCCTGGGTTGCTGGTTGTACTGGTCATCTGGTTCCTCTGCATGTCCTCTGTAACCGGCACTGGTGGGGCCTGGATTTAGAATGGATATGTGAGAGAAAAGGAAAGGAGAAGTGACAAAAGGTACAGGGGGTAAATTAGGTCAAATGTAGCTAGCTTGTGAGTCTGAGAAATGACGTAAGGAGGAGGACAAATTCTCTGATACAATCACTGAGGACTTCATCGATTTGCTTGCTGGTAGTCAAGAGTTTACTCGGTTGTCAACGCGAAGCAGGCCTACATCATGTAGGCCGGCTAAAAATTTCACTGGAACGCATCCAAGTTGCCTGCGTTGATTAGCATAGCCTAGCGACGTCTGCGTGAGGAACGGTTGCATCTGGGATGATTCAGGTTGGAGTTAGGGTTATCCTGTGATTTTTGTGTCAGTGAGACAGCAGGTAGGCCACGCTTTAGTGAAGCCTTGGCAACTAATCTCAAACAGATGTAGGATCCTCTCTAGTGTATTAAGAGCATGGCACACAAGTGAGATGTAGCATGGCCAGAGTACGCTTATCCTAGGTCATTAGCGCCAACGTTAAGCTTTTTCAGGAGAGTCACCTGATAATGTGTCGTTTTTAAAATATATATATGTATTTTATAATATTATATGTATGTATGTATGCATGCAATACGAGAGAGAGAGAGAGAGGCTAGCCCAAAAAGGTTGCCGTGACGATATAATCCTGGCACATCATTTTGATTAACATTTGAGATCAGTTCAATGTTTTGTTTTGTTTTTTATAATGAGCAAACTACATATAAGTTGTGACAGGTTCTCCCCTGACCCATCGTAATTTCAATTTTGAAATGCAGTGATTGACAGCAATGATTAATAAATCTCATTCAATGCCAAGAACATTTTTTTAAATTTAATTTAATTATTTATTTATTTTTAAAGAATCCAGACATGCCCTGCGATTGGCTGGCAACCGGTTCAGGGTGTCCCCCGCCTATTGCCCGAAGACAGCTGGGATAGGCTCCAGCACTCCCTGCGACCCTCGTGAGGATGAAGCGGATTGGAAAATGGATGGATGGATGAATCCAGTCATTCAATCCCAGGTATGTCTTTATGTATTTTGGAAAGAAGAGTCTGAAAATAGCTGCCACCGAATGAGTTCAATTCTAAAAAGCTGCTTTATGTGTGCGGGTTTTTGAACGTTGTAACGTTACCATGAGAACTGTGCTGCTCGCCGAGGGGCATCAACAAAATCGTTTTGTTTTGTGATTGCATTTGTATATGATCTCTGGTACTTTATATGATTCCATTTCACGTGCAGAATCATTCATCAATCACTGCTGACCTTTTTGGTTCACATGTATGTCATGAAATCACAAGACTCCGCATGACTGCAACTTTTGGTGAAGTTAGCTCCTCCAGTCAATTATTCATTTGAAGCACCACCTTAAAGCAGAGTCTGGTTTTCAGGAGCCTGGCAGCAAATCAACCGAACAACCTGTTCCCACTATTGTGTCATCCAAGGATTTCCTTGATTTAGAGACTTGTAAATACAAAAGGCAATGGCCCCCGTCAACTGACCTCTGTTCTGAATGGCTTTTTAGATGCGCCGTCGCCGGCCTTTTCTCTGACTGTAGCCGCCTCCACCTTCGTGATGAAATCTTTGGTGGAGTCCTTGGTGGGATCTACTGCCTTGGGTGCGATATACACCATACTGACGGTCACTACTTCTTCGGCCACCTCTTCACCCGCACCTGAGAGAGGGTGAGATAAATATTGATATCAAGCTGTTGCGCTCAAACTGTTTATCTCTTAACTCGCATGACTTTATTTCGACTTGTACTTGTACAATGTTTGTATGTTTACACCTTAAGTGTATATTTCT
Source organism: Hippocampus comes (assembly GCF_001891065.2). Classification (NCBI taxonomy): domain Eukaryota; kingdom Metazoa; phylum Chordata; class Actinopteri; order Syngnathiformes; family Syngnathidae; genus Hippocampus; species Hippocampus comes. The sequence continues at coordinate 306,433 of NW_017805408.1, forward strand.
TACCTGAGCCAGACCCCGAGTTAAAGTCATCGTCGTCTTCGGGGTAGTAACCTCCCGAGCCGGTGTCATCCAGGTATAAGTCGTCAGCCTGCGAGGAAGTCTTGGCTGCCTCTGCTATCTGCAAAACAAAGAAATCGGAAGCTATCAAAAATTGTGACACGACAGCACCCCAATGCACTGCTAACGTATTAAAACGGGTCACCTCCCGCCACTACTGTCTTGAAAACTGGACCGATTGGTGGGAGTGTTTGTATTGTCGGCTTAATGGCCGCATGGTCTTGAAAAGGCTACAAATCAACATAGTGCGTTGGTTTGGAAAAAAAAAAAGAAGTCAATTAACCCTTTCATGCACCTTGTAATCTGATAACATGATAAACTGTCCGCTGTCGTAACCGCTGTCCCTGAAAGGGTTGAAATTGAATACAAAAAATGAACAACTGCGCTCTTCAGAAAAAAAATGATCAAGTCTTGTATGCATGATGTGCAGCAGATAGATGTTGGATTTTTTTTTTTTTTTTTTAAATACGCGTGCAATGTATGTGTTGTGTTGTGCGTATGTGACTGGAATGGTTATAACGGCATCCATGGCAACATCCATTCAGGTCTGATTGACTAATCTGCAGTCGGCTGTATTGGAGCTTCTTGATACTAATAGTCCTACTCAGAATGGAAGGAAAAAAAAAAGAAAGAGCACATATAACAAAATGCCATCCCCGTGTGGATCCGTTTACTACAATTCCAGGTCAGCTCGAAGGAAGTTGCCCTGATAAACTTGAGGCTGAAAGACGTCAGATTCGAGGGAACCGTCAATTGGCTTGACAGAAACACCAATGAGGGGGCTTTCTTTTGTTGGCCGCAAAGAATAGACATGCTGCGAGAAAGCCAAGGAATTGGGTAATGAGAAATTAGACCACACTAAAGCTATGTTTGGGCGGACATAATGTGCAGATGGGCAAAAAATAAAAAATGTAAAAATTTGACGACACTGTCAGCTTTTCAAAAATAATTACCAAGATGAAAATCCTGGACTACTGCACATTCGCGTTTATTCAAAACAGACATAAAAAAGGCGGCTTTTGTTGACAAATATTCACATGCGTCTAAACGGTGGTGCTTTTAAGTAATTGTGCAAATTGCGTTTTTGTCTAGCACGATGAAAGAGAGGCGCTGGCGACTCTCCATGACAAAAACGTTGGTCCACAGCGCTGAAGGGGCTAAAAAGTGAAAGAGACGAGGAGGCGAATATTGAAACAGAACAATGACTCAGTCAAGTGACTTGCGAAAGAAAGGCTCTTCATTGCTCAGCCGCCTGATCAAAGAAAGAATTTGTTCAAAGCAACTTTATCTCAACCTTACTTGCCTTTTATTCCTTTCGACCCCTCCCCCATTACTCCCGTCAATGCGGCCGACCTCGCAAAGCCATTCAGTGTTCTGTGTGCTCCACAGGTCAAAATGCATCGCTAATAATATGAGCACAATGGGGCAAAACAAGGCAAGGGGGCCCGTTCACATGGCGACAAAAGATGCTAATGAGATCGAGGGCCACACACGCGCACAACGAGAAACAAATGAAAGTATTTCCGTCGTTCATTGATCCGTGAGCGCGGGAGAGCAAGCAAGCGTTTTAATTTGACGCCGCGTCGTTATTCAAGTCTGCTTATGCTTGCCGTTATTTTTATTTTTATATATGATATATATATAAGAAGAACAAAATACTAAGTGGAGCATGAAGAGGTTTGAATCAATTCTTCCTTGAGTAGAGCATCAAGATGTTTCAATCAATTCTTTCTTTTCACCACTAGTTATTCACTATTCTTCCAAATCCAAAAGATACTGCCAATGCTTAAAGCGTTTCCGCGCTTGCCGGCGAACGCTGTTTTCCCGAACAACAGGTCATGCGGAATTTCGGTGGAAGGGTTTCTCCCGTTTCGATAACGAAACCAGGAACATTACGGCGGATGTGGACGAAGGGAGGAAGGCTTCCTCGGCTATTATCGACTTGCCAACACAGCGTATTGTAATTCGCTGCCTTGACGGGGTACTAAAAGGCTGACTGAGCACTGGTGGAATAAACACAAACCAAAAGGCAAGAAATGAAGAAAAAATGTTTCAATATCACAACAATAGCACAGGCAGGAACGCCGGTGATTTTCCACGAGCCTGGAACAAAGGTGTCAAGTTTAAGAGCTGACACTCACTTCTCCCATCCTGTTGCGTCGAAAGCAATTATCACCGTAAGAACTGTAGATATCACACACGGATGCCGGTGCTGACCTCACCGCGCGGAAAGTTCACACAGACGTCACATTAGCCCGCTTCAATTAGTCTTGTCTGAAACGTACAGGTGGAGAAATTCCAGATCGTCCGTGACGGATTTGAAGTGCTAATTTTGCAGTACCACTGCGTGAGAGGTACTTTTATCGTAATAAGAAGACCCGAAGCTAAAAGCAACCTTTTAAACCAATGCGAATGAATCACCAGCAAAGCACATGAAGTCCTTTGACACAAGTTTAAAATTAAAAAAAAAAAAGATTGTGAGAAAAATAAACGTCATAAAACGAGGAAACAGACAACTTTCTCCATCACGTGATGTTGAGGCGCAGACATTTTCAATAAACCGAGCTCTTTTTATCGGACTGTTGACATTAGCAGGTAGTGACTCCATTCCGCTTTTATCGCTGGATTAGCCAGCAGTCCGGCTAATGTCGAGCGGGCACCAGAAGCCTGAGCTACGCCACGGCAGCTCTATTTTTACAGCCATTGAACACTCATTTCACTCACTCACATTTTTTTTTTTCAGTTTGAATACAACAGAGTGAAGAGTTTTTCGTTTGTCAAGTCGTCACTGAAGACTGTTTATGGGTGAGTCTAAAAAAAAATATATATAAATAAATCCATCATCCACAACATTGAAGAGAGCGCTTTCAGTCCGCCGTCAAGAGTCGCTCTTGGAGCGCACCTTAAGCTATAAATGTCCGCCATTTAGAGAGAAGAGGGCTCAAAAGCAAAAGGAAGGAGGAGGCAAACATGCTCTTGGCTAAAGGCTCATTGTGCAGTAGAGCGGGCGCACAAAGGCGCACATTTTCAAACCTTGAAGTCAAGGCTCTCTCCTTCACAAAAACGCCCATAGAAATGCACCACTTACCCAAGACATATGTTCTCAACGTACCAAAAAACATGACAACTGTTGAGCAAAATGATTTTTTATAAACCAATGTGCAAGGTCTGGGGCATGAAAGTCCTGGATCTTGAACTCCCAACTGGATTCTTGATAGTTTTCATGGAAAAAAGGTAACAACAAAGAATCGAAATCTGATTGGAGGCTCTTTGGTGAGACGTACTGTAAGTCCTTTAGTGTCATCATCAAGCGCCTGCAGGGCTGGAATTTTGATGAACTGCTCTCACCAACGGCACAAATATGAACTCGGGTCAGGTCAAAGGGAATGGTGATTGTCAAAATTCACACAGCCTCATCTGGCTCTCAAAGGCCTGAGATGAATACATGTACACGTCAAAACTGGGACTTCAGAGGGAGGATTGGGGCGGAGGGGGGGACAAGTGCGAAAGGGCTGGCAGACAGGGATCCTCCTCCAGCCGTCTGCCGCACTCTTGATGTTTCAACTCTGTCTTGGAGTCTACCTCATGACTTAGAATCTCTGACGAGACCTCGAGAGGGAGAGAGATCTGTCACTCTGTTTTGAAACACAAAGTGACGAACCGTAGTTAAGAAACTGGAAACTTACACGAACCCTGCGCCTCCTTGGAACATGTTTGGCCCTTACAAAAACTTCCAACCTACTCCTGTATTCATTCAAAATCTGCAACACTGGCTTGGGATGATTTTCGAATGCCGCCGTCACATATGCTGACATGCCGGCAAAAAGCTGACTTGAAGTTACAGATGCGCGTGTGTGCGTGGTGAGTGACGTTACGCTGAATAAAGTACATACAGAGGCACAAACGTGTGCAAATATGGGTTAAGTATGTCTGCCGTTGCGCTCTTTGAACCCACTCAAACTTTTATAGCTCTCCCGGGGATCGTAATAAGGAACTAATTGATGGTCTTTGAGCTGCCGGGCCCAGGAGAGCGGGAGTTCCTGTCGGAAGTCGGCACAAATCAAACTCGCTTTGAGCCCGTCGGGTCTGGAGCTCCTGCGGCACTGAGTGCGCGTGAGAGAGCTACGGAGAGCGTAACAGAAATATACGGCACATCCCCCACCTTGAGTTGACATTTTCTCTTTAGTATTGTTAGACAAACTCACAAACCCTTTCCCCGCGACTCTCCCTGCTCCTGGTGTTAGATCACATTGCCTCTGTAGTTGAAAGTCCCCCCATCCACCAGACAGCCAATTTGGCACACTTAACGGAACTCTGCAGGGCGACTCAACGATAGTTACACGCCCCTCTTGCTCATAAACAACAAACACGCTAGCCACAGCAGTTGAGTTGCACAGTGAAACTCCTCTACAACGAAATCATGTTTGCAGCAAGACATTTTTCACAACAAGGGGTTTTTCACTGTAGCAAATTTGATCTCAGATGTAAACACATACACACACACACACACACACA
>NW_017805408.1:311423-311948 GCF_001891065.2 Hippocampus comes
ATTATCTCACATATACACACACACACACACACACACACACACACACACACACACACACACACACACACACACACACACACACACACAGAAACGTATGTGTACTCTATTTTTATTCCGATAGCGCATAAGTATGAGCATACACTTATTTGACACTTCATATAGTCAGTGTACAAAGAAAAAAAGGGAAAGAAATTGTGAAATTTACGATCAGCATTCGCTTTCACTTACATCAATTTCTTGGATAATGTCTTATTTTGCTTCCTCCGTCTTTCATTTTGATCACTTTTACCCTCTCTTCCAGCGTCAGAGCTCTTCTTGTCTTTGCTGCTTGACATCCAAAGGTCCGTTTTGTAGCAATCTTAGCAATGCAACATTAATACTAATAACTAACAATAACAAATACTTCCTGGTTGCTTGTGGAGGCTCTCAGTCGTACAGGAAAGTTCCATCGTAGAAAGGGTTCTGTCAGTCGTCATCTGTACCTGTGGGTAAAAAACAAAAAACAAAAAACAAAACAAAAAAAAA
>NW_017805408.1:311994-326286 GCF_001891065.2 Hippocampus comes
TTTGTTTTTTTTTTTTTTGTTTTGTTTTTTGTTTTTTGTTTTTTACCCACAGGTACAGATGACGACTGACAGAACCCTTTCTACGAAGAAATACTTCCTGGACTACTGCGTATGTGTAAACCAGTGTCGTGGTTGCTGTTGCCATTTCCGAACGAAGCAGTAGAGGTCGCTGTTGGATTAGACTTCGTTGTAGTGAATCTCGTCGCGAGGCAAGAGCAGAGAAAAAGATTTTGGATAACGCAGTAGGGTTTTTTTTCATTGTATGGGGGGCAGGAAAGTGGGAATGGTTTTAATGCATGAAGATTTTTTTCACAGTAGGGGGTATTTTCGCCCATGTAGGTTTCGTTTTAGAGGAGTTTCACTGTATTGGAAATAAGAGCAAAGCATATAATACCCCTATACGCCGCAACTCTCCTGTTAACGTTACCGTACACACCTTGTGTTTCTATACAGTTTAGTGTCTTCGACGAATGCCCGGCTGTGTTTTATACCCAGTGTCGTGTCTCTGAGCAGTTAGCATTCTGAGCTCATAACAGTAACAGATGTCCCGCCCCCCCCAAAAAAAAAATCATTTTTACTCTACTGAGAATGCCTTCATCGCAGACCTGAAATATAAAATCCTCTGAAGTGTAACCGTGTGTGCCAGGAAACAGACGTTTGACATTCAGCTCCAAGGGAAAATTTCCACGAGTGTGAGAAAACTTGATTTATTTATTTATTTTGTTCATTCTCCATCAACCTATTATTGAGAGGATGAGGCACAGCTTTTAAAAGTGCATTAGGCGCAATTTTACATCCCTCTGAAGATCAAGTACACGATGTAAAACCGCACGTGCGTGCTTTGTCCGAGTGCTCACTGCGTCGGCACACTGGACCAATCTGCCGCATTGGATACCAAAGACGACTACGATACACGTAGGAAACAGGCCTTGGTTGGATGTGAGGAAATTCGGATTGGAGTGTTCACGCACCATTTTTCATGAGCGGTCTTAAGATGGCCCTAGAAGGCTCACTTGCGCTTTTTTTCTCGCACCGTGTACAGATCGTTGACACCGTGTGTCACATATTGAAGGCATCTCTTTTTTTTTCCTCTAACTTAGCCCTCAGTATGCCTCCAAATAAAGGAAAACTGCTCACGATAGTGTTTCTAGTAAAGCTAACGTTATTACTGTTTTTTGTTTTGTTTTTTTAAAGGAAATTATAGCAAAAAAGAAGAATGGTGAGACGGTTTGATTTGGCTAAATCTACTATCTTTACGTTTGTAGTCGTAATAATAAAGACATGTTAAAAAGAGAAATACTTAAATCGAGCAGTGGGGCGTGAGGAGTCCCGCTGTGAGTGTTCACCGCGTCGAGAGAACTGAAAGTGTTCCGCCTTCAGCCACATTACGGCAAAGTAGAAGTGAGTCTTTCGTGAAAGTAAGAGTAAACTTTACCGCTTGAAAATTTGTAGTTTAATATTTCCCTGTAAAATCCCCTTCCCTGACTTATCCTTGCCCGTCTTTCACTCACGTGACTACACAGCCTTGCTAGCGTTCACTGTGGACGCCGCTAGCACAAAATGGCCACCTCATCCGACAATGTAAAACGGGTCCGGACGCCGACAATACGTTGCACGCGTTTCATAATCGTCCAGTCCGCTTTTCGCTATTCGTATAACTTGATCCTGAGGTAGGAATCGAGTGGTAGGTTAACAGATTCAAGTCCTCCACTGTCGTTCCATGAAGTCATGTTCAAGCATTTAAAGTACAGTAATGGGTGCCTGGTTGTTCCTTTGTTGTTTTCCAGCGAACGGGCAGACACAATTTGTTGTCCTATCTTAACATATACATGACCAGTCAACCATAACTTAGCGCTTTTGAGGCGGTATCATATGTGACATGCCTCACTGGCTTTTCCTTCCCTTCAGACATAGAAACACACAATACAACCTCGATTATTTCCTCCCTTGCACTATTGCTTCCGAACAGGAAGAAAGTCCATTTCATGGTTTCCTCGAAAAACAGACGTGCTGAAATAAAGAAAGAAAAGGAATAGCGTGGAATCATTCCGCAATCCTTTCACCGTGTGTACGAAAAGCCGACCTTCCGCGACGCGTTCCGGGTTGATTTCATTTTGCTTTAATCACAAAGCATTTCAACAAAACTGATTAAAGGCTGTCAGCTGCCTCTCTCGGGACAACGATGGGATTGGCGGCGAGAAATGACAGCCACCTGATAACATTTCTCACTCATTGCTGCCAGATCTCACAAAGACAAAAAAAAAAACCCAACAATGTGGACTTCATATGGCCTTGTTTCGAGAATACCTCAGTGCTGTGGTATCCAGCCCTCACGGAGCGTGACTGCCTTTCTGCACTAAGAAGTAGCAAATTCCCAGAGTCCGCCAGCTCCACTGCTCCCTTTGCAAAATGCGCCCCCTGTTCTCCTCCCCACCCATATGCCTGCCTTCTTTTGCTCCCCCAGATTGGGAATTGGGGAAATTCCTCAGCCCGGTTAAATGACTCCTGATACACATGAAAAAAAAAAGGGGCTTCATTCTTTGTTAGATGTGAAACTCTAGACGTTGGGAAATGGCTTCAACTTCCTGTCATATGTAACACAGAGGAGGGAAAGATTTGCCATCTTTCTTCCCTCCAGAAATAAAATGCTGGGGAATTTATTTTATGATCAAAATGATGGCACAAAAACATTCTCAAGGATTCAAAAGATCCATCTTCGCAAAAGATCCAGATCGACAAATGCCTTTCGTGGTTCAGTTTTTCTGTTTTATAAAAATAGAATGAAGAGCTGGCAATTTGGAATCATGACTTTCCAAAGCCATCTTTTTTAGTTTGACTCAAGAGGTTCTTCAAAATAAAAAAAAAAAAAACAAAGCCTTACTGGAAACTGTTGACTAACTCACAATTCATCAAATTCCCTTTTCAATTTGATACATCTACGGCCTTTTTGCATGTGAAGCGTGCTGAGCTTTGAATAATGACAAATGAGGATGCAAAGTTCACACTGGGGGTGCTTACAAACACAATACCACTAAAGGTTTCTCATGTTTCCGTGCAGTTATTTGACCCTTGGTTCAGGGCACCAGAACGGGTGCATCTATATACCCGTAGAACTATTCTTGGCACCAAGACGCTCTAGTTCTCCCTTGATGGAGGCATATGCCGCGTACATGAGAAGCAAGGGCCCCAGAACCGTCTTGTCTGGTGTGTGGTTAGGCAAAAATGAATCACGGCTGGCTTGAAAGCTGAGAAAGATCTCCGCTTCACAGAAGGAGGGAAGATGTGTAGCGGTGAGCAAGAAAGAAACAAGGTCTCTCTTCATCTCTGTTTCTGGGGTGGTTAAATGGAAAATCCCCAATTATTTGTCGGGAAATGTTGGCCTTTGACCCCATTTCCATTTCCGATTTTGATTATTAGACATGCTGGCCTGCTGGTCGGCTGGTTGGCACGTCGGCCTCGCAGTGCAGAGGTGCAGGGTTCGATTCTGGCTCCGGCTTTCCTGTGTGGAGTTTTCATGTTCTCCCCTTGCCTGTGTGGGTTTTTTGCGGGTACTCCGGTTTCCTCCCACGTTCCAAACACATGCATGGCAGGCTGATTGAACACTCCAAATTGTCGCGAGGTGTGAGTGTGAGCGCACATGTGCCCTGCGATTGGCTGGCAACAGGTACATTTGTGAAGACATTTTTTTTTCAGTGGGTATTTTTTTTTTTTTTTTACCCGCTGTTTATGAGTAGTTGGAGCTGTTTATGGGCCGTCAACTTTTGCAGCATATCATTATTTTATTTCTACCTGCCCCAAATGACTTTTTGATACTGCTATCGCCATTCCAACTTCGGAGGTTGCTAACCTGTTTGCAACGAGAGCACCGCGTGACACCCAAAATGATATTCAAGTCAGCAAAATTTTGATTCCGAATTCAACCGACTCTCTCAAATGCATTCAATAAAGCCGCAAATGATGACTAAAGTGCTCGGACTTGACGTGGCGACGATGGCTTCCAGCTGAGATCGATCATTCCGTCCTATAAACCTCTGCCGCCCACGCTTCACCTTTGCCCGGGACACATAAAGACACACACAGAAAGTGCGGCGACACAAACTCCCAAATGATCGTGAGCACATATGCTCCAGACGTTGTTGGTTTAACCTGCGCGGTGACCCGATATACGCCGTCCACACTCACACACAAACAGGTTCAAAAAGAGACAAGCATACTGGATGATCAACTGTTGCAGCACATTTGGGCACAATGCTGTTCACATTTTTTTATTTTAACGAATAAAAGCGCAGCCTGGAATTTGTTTCGTTTTATGTATCTGACGATAATGAGGTTTTATGAATGTGAATGGTTGTTGTTTAAAAAAGCCTTTGTAGTTTTTGTGCCCTTTATCAAGTAATGCGAAATACTACCCGTGTGACGCACAAGTGTTTCCGTTTGGGTGCATTAAAGGGTTAAAGTTCGGTCACGTGGTATCAATCCCCGCCCCCAAAAAATGTGTCATGACTTCATTGCAATTAACAGCAATGCCTCTATAAGGTGTGAAGGGAGGGGCTGTTAGAAAGTTCTATTCGGGTTGAGTAGTTTCCCCATCAGCGCCTGCTGTGAGCTGCACCCTTCAAGTGCTCAGTTGTTCCAGGGGCACTTTATTTCTCTCACACCTCCGGGCCGGGTCTGCTTTTCACTGTCACTTTATCGCTGCAAGTGCATGCTTGGCATCAACTCTTGCTAGCGTGTGAACTGGCGTTGCGGAAAATTAACGGCAAGGTGTTGGGTACGCATTCTTTTAGTACCAAAGTCTTGCTTATTTCCTTTTTTTCTGGCAATCTAGCCATACTCCCCCAAAAAAACAAAAAAAAAACAAAACATCCTTTCTTTGCGACATTAACACCTTGCTGTAAATGTGCTTGAGGATTGAATGGGACGTGATTCCTCGGTCTAACTTGTAGCTCTGGTAAAATTCCCCATGATGGCCGAAAGCCAAAAGGTGGTAGAGTGAAAGAGAAGCAGATGGAGCGATGGCATGCAAGGTGGGGGGAGGAGGATGATTTTGCCGCTTTGTTGACTGATCTGATGCAATCCCCGCTGCAGCAATTGAATATCCATCCAAGCCTTTGCTTAAGAGGATTTGCACTCGGAGGGGGGAGTTGGAAGGCCATGGGGACTACAGTGGGGGGGCATGATGGCATCGATGAAAAAGACATCCGCAAACTTAAAAAAAAAGGATTGAGTAAACAAAAAATGACGAAGCAAAATCGAAAGAGATTTTTTTGGTCAGACAATATGCTCTGCGTCACGTGTCGGCTATTTGACGAGAATAAGGATGTGAGCAAGGCTGATAGGGAAGTCAATTCTGTCAAAAAAAAAAAAAAAAAGGAATCAAAAGAAACTAGCATAGCGAGTGTGACATGACAGGAGAGGTGTGACAGGTGCTGCTCTCTGATCCCATTATCTGGGGCTAATCCTGCCTCGGCGGTGAGCACGTTTGTAAGTTTGTTGGCAAACGCACTGGCGCGTGTGTTTACGTCGACGAAGCTGAACAAAGGGGAAAATGGCCTTTGTCATGTGCAGATTCACAACGCGCTTGTATGATCAGAGGGTGTGTCATTTTGACCGTATGACCGAAACGTTTCGCGGTCATACGTCAGCTCATCTGCAATGCGGTGAGGAGGCGTCATCGTGTCGCTCTAATCCAGTCTGGCCCGCGAATGCCTGATGATGAAAAATATTAAGGCCCTGGAGATGGAAAATATCTGTTGTAAGACACACTCTAATCCTCCTTTAATCAACCCCTGACAAAGTGGCACCGAGAAATGGCTGATATTGCAAAAAAATTAAAATAGATACAAAAAAATAACATCCCACAGAAAAATATTGGACCACTTCACCTCAAATTAAGATATGTACATGTTACATGTTGGAGACGCTATCTCTGAAGGAGTTGTATTTTTGTGTCAATCACTTCTTTTTGTTTGTGGAGTTAAAAAAAAAAAAATCATAACCTTTCATGACCTTTGTCAGTTTTTGTTTAGTCTGCCCCTCACTGGCCAGGTATGGCTACTGCATTTAGAGGTGTGCCCTCCTTGATTGGGTCAAAGGTTAAAAGCAAGATGGCCGCCTTCAGGCAGGGTGTGTGGACAAAGAGTTAGCCATGCAAGCAGGCCTCTGGGGTTCGGTGAGGATTTTCAAAGCATTATTTGAAAGCAGCATCGACAGTCTACGTGATTTCAAGCTTGGAAGTTCAGTTTCGTTTCTTCCTTCTCAAGTTAACTACCCGTCCGCACATCGGCAACTTGACTCCTGACCTCGTTGGCCGAACAAACAAATGGTGAGAGAACACTTTGAAATTGCTACTTGTGATACTCTCAAAAGACTCTTGGTCGGTTTTTGCCATCAAATTTAGCAAATACAAGCACTGACATTTATACTAACTGAATGTTAGCTTCATACATATCAATGTGCGGGACACTTAATAGCAGTTGTTGGGTACGTGCGTGACTTCTGTCATCTCCAAAAGACACGACTGATTTCATTGCAAGGTATTCAGGGGATGTAATATGTTTCCTACCAAGTAAAGCAAAACCATTTTTTCCACACGAGTGTATTTCAACCTCCGCACGTGCATTCAGGACGAAGATTAGGAACTAAATTCCATCACCTAAACATATTTTGGAATATGTCTGCCATATTTTCTAGTTGGGTACATTTCCAGTTCTTTCCCCGTGCTGTTATTAAGTAAGAATGTGTGGTTTAAAAAAAATAATAATTCAGGCTGGTTTTCCTCAAAGGTCCTAAAACAACACAATGTTCTCATAGACTGCTCCACCCAGGGCTCCAGGTTTACTTTACCGCTTTTTTTTTTCTTAACTAAGATGGTGGTGTCAAGTCAGTGGAAAATAAAATTACGGAGAATTTAAGTGACATCATTGACGCAAGTCTAATGGGAAAGCTGGGGATAGAGCCACTATCAAAACCACGCCAGGCGACAGATGTTTACAGCAGCATTTGCACTTAAGGTCTGACAAAAAGTTCGACTAAAAGCCTCGCACGGTCACCGAATCAAACGGAGCTAAGTGCAAGCCCACTAAATGGAAGCAGAACTATATGCAATCAGGTGAATTTGTCGGCAGCGATGTTCATCTGCCATGAACAGATGTTGCGAGATTCGCCTTCACCAGATGCTTTCAAGCACTGCAGTTTCAAGTCAATTACAGAAAAGCTCTCTCTAATCGTAGCGTGTAGTTATGTCACCACCAAAAGTCGGCTAGATTTTAGACCAGCTAAATGCCAGTCTAAGTTGTGGCGCAAGTGGTGTATACGTCGGTACTGTATGTTGTACATTGTGTAATTGTATATAATTTTTTTTTTGTCATAGTTTTTCCACCCAAAAATGGTATTTATCGGCGATGGACGTGTGAACAATGATGGCTGTTGAACATCGGTCGACACGTCAAGTCTTTCGAAGCTTGCAAGGAAACCTTGAGGAGCAGGTACACTGACTACTTCCTGGATTTCACCTATTCTGGGTTCATTTTGCAACGTACATGCCATGTAGACAACCCTCTGCGCAGTTAAATCCAAAACGTGACTTTTTTAACTCAGCGTGTACTTATTTTCTTTCGAAAATCAAAACACGTTCCGTGCGGCACGCATGATTTGGTTTCTAAGGCTGCGCGCCAAGTGATAGACCAAGTCTGCCTGAATAATGGCGCACTGGTGTGGCGGGTTATTCTGCTGAAAGGGTTTAACAGCAGACAGCATTCGAAGGCACAGATGGCCGTTAACTGTGTGCATTAGTCAAGATTAATTTGCCGGCTCCAAGTCATTGCAAAAAAAAACAAAAAAAAACTATCTGAGTATTCGGCTTGTATCATCATAGATTACAACTGCATCTTGACAGGAGAAAAGTAACATTGACACACAATATGTGCCAATTATGGATAATCTGTAGTCAGTACTGCAGTTGCTTGTCGCTAGCAAACGGATAAGAGCATCATGGGGGGGAAAAAAATGCAGCGCCTTTCATATTTTTGATCTCAACTATTAAATGTTAATTTAAGAGCATAACAGTGCAAATGAACATCTGGATATGAATCGGTTGGGCGACTCCTTCGCATTAAAATACAGAACTGAAATGAATTGGAATATGTTTATTTAATTTTTTTTTTAATGGCCATATGCTTGAGATTAAAAAGGCACAAATCATAAACGTGAAACATTTTGTGTCAAGAATGACCCGTTTGGGGTATTAGTTGAAACGTAACGATTTTCGACTCAAATTGCAGCTGCAACAAAAATGAGCGGCGAATGAATATTGATGATATTTACTGCATGGGCTATGTTGACACACCGCCCTGCGTTGGCGTTTTGTGAAATGTTCTTATCGTGAAATCTTACGTGGGCTCAGCGCTTTTTTTTTTTTTTTTTGAGACCACCAATTATTTTCATGCAAATGCTTCCAAATGAAGCGACTTCCATTAAGTGTAATTTGCGGCCGGGGTGTACAACCCACATCGAGGCCCTAATTTACTCAACTCGTGTGCTGTTTTGAAACGCGCTTCGGGGTGATGGAATGGAAACGCCACACGTTGGAGTACAGTCCAGATTTTTGGTTTAATTCGTTTTACTGATGATTAAAAAAAAAAAAAAAAATTAAGTACGTTGGAGCAAGCACAGATGTGTGAAATGGGTAGTTTGCCATGTTCCACAGCGATCTTGGAATGGGAAAAAAAATCAAGCTGATGTCATGGCTTTAAAAGACAGTAGTTTTTGGACAGTTCGAAGGAACACATGTGGCTCGCAGATTATTAGCCATTAAATAGAACAAAGTCAGTTCCACACGCAGCATTTGATTTTTTTTTTTTTTTTTTTAAACACGCGCAACGGCACTCGCGTAGATCCAAAAATATATTATCGCTCGAACTGTAGTGACCCGGCTTTTATGCGCCTTGACATCTCAGGGTGATGAGGCAACCGGGCCATGTGTTTCTTATTTTGATGAAAACTTGCCCCGCTTTCCATTTCCAGACACGTATTTTTCTTTCGTACAGTAGATGAAAAGCAACGGTCAAGCTCATGAACTTTAAAAGCGAGAGGCTCCGCGACCGAGCACAATTGAATCGTTAAAGTTGAAGATTTTTTTTTTTTTTTTGAGGAATAAGAATTAGCTTTGTGTGAATGATAAACTTTTACGTGTCTTTTTCTTCGATCCTTTCCACACTTCGCACAACAAACAGGCAGTCAGATCCTCTTTTGGTAAAGTCCTGCACAGCAAAAGGGAGACACGCTTCACACTTATCACCCCCCCCCCCCCCCACCCCCACACCCACACCTAGGGACAATTCTGTCATCGGTCGGAGACTCCCCTTCTCAAATAATACTCATTGTTAGCATAAAACCTCAAGGCGTTCTCCTAGAAAGCACACAATGTCAGGAAAAGCCTGCTAGAACATCTAAACTCCATTTGGGTTGATGTGTTTGACCCGTGGCTCATTTAAGTCGAATGTTTAAGCCTTTCATGCACCCTGTAACCTGATAACATGATAAGCTGTCCACTGTAGTAACCGCCGTCCCTGAAGGGGTTAAATACTTGACCATGAAAAAAACCAAAGCGCATCACAATAGGAACATGGGGGTTGCAGGGGGGGGGGGGGTCCACACGTAAAAACACACATTGTCATCACTGTCTTGACTATTTGTGACTGCTAAAAGCCTCTTTCCAATGTGTCAATAAGACAGAGGGTGGAAGGGAAGGGCGATAGGGGTAAGGGGCGGGGGCTGTATAGGAAACATTATAGCAACCCCCTTACCAACATGTATACGTCCAACAGATGTTTGCAAACCCAGTGCACCCCCCACCCCACCCCAACTAGATGGAAAGAACTGAATGAGGTGGGGGGAAAAAAAAATGACAGCAGCCGTGCGCCCTGTCATGCCATGCCACAATCCTTGACATTTTGTTCAATCGGACTTCCCTGTGAGTCAAACTGAAACAACACATTTAAGATCGACGTAAACACATTATTCCGGCTACTAATTGCAAATCAAAATGTTTTTTTTTTTTTTAAATTGCCACCTGGATAATTCAAGCTAGCTAGCTAGGTAGCTAGCATGCTAGGTTGCTTGCATGCTAGCTAGCTAGCTAGGTAGCTAGCTAGCTTTCAAGCAATCAATCTTCATTTGTGACGCGTCAATGCGATGATGTCATCTTTCCGTGTAAAAGGGGCAGACAGGAACAAGACACGGGAGTCAACATTGTTGTTTGTGGATCAGTGAGCATCTGCTTGAGTGACAAAGCAGGAGTTTGCGCTCGGACGGAAAAGGAGCAGGGTGACTGAAACGGTTGCGTTGTCAGTGGTCTAGCGGGGCCATCGCTTCCGATTCTTGTCTAAGGTCCATTTAAAGATTGCATAACGTATGGCAGGCCGGGCCCAAGCGAATTACGCCCCCTGAAGCGTTTGGACGTCAGAAAATCGAGGTGGCTCCCTGCAGGGTAGCAACAACAGGCATCCCGTTTGACGGCGGCGTATTTATTTCGAAAAGAAACCAAAGCGGTGCGATAAAGCACAATCACAAGCATGGAATAGGGAAGGTGGGGAAGGTCTGCTTCTTCAGTTTGAGGAGTTCTCAGTTAATGCAAAATAAAAAGCTCATCATTAAATATACAACAGCAGAGGCTGCAGTCACAGCACAGCATCTGGCTTCTTTTTCGATGAGACGGCGTGTGACTTCATTTCAACCGTCCATCAAAACATTGATGCACCAAACTTTTTCTAGCTTGCTCATCTTGTGTTCTTTTATTTTTTAATTTTTTTAATTCATCAGGAAAAAGGCGCATGTAGACACCTAATTTAGCCACTGAAAGGTCCACGCTTTCCCAACAAAGCCCTGTGTCTTCTTTCCGCAGCCTGGGAAAGAGTGTCATCAACAAACACGGAGATTGAGTCCAAGTGCATCCGAAAGTAAATGACGTGTGAAAATATATTTTGCGCACAGTGTAAGTTGGGCGGAAGGTCAGCCCGCAAGGGCTCATTTCATTGCCACCAAATCAGCAGATGCAAAGCTATCATTTAAAGCGGAAAATGAAGCCCGAAAACTCCTTCGGGCCCGAGATGATCGCAATACAAAGCAGGCGAGTTTTTTTTAACTCTTTCAAATGTGGGTTCCGCTTAATGCCCGTTCACCCTTGAAGTAACATTTAGCGAAAGGCTCCTCCTTATTTTTTCTATTGACAATTTTGAAGGTAGTTTAGTCGTTTATCAAAGTAATCTGACCTCATAGGCTCTTTTGAGAAAATTGCTGAGAGAACTTTCACCTTCAGATTGCGTTCACCACATGACTGCCTCGGTCTTAAATCCCCCTCGTCTTGAACACAATCATCGCAAGTCATTTCTGGTCCATTACTGACAATATTTGTTTGGTTTTGGTTGTTTTGCGTTCTACTTTATATGTACATATTCGGAGAATCTGTACAGATGTGATAGATTACAATTCATTTGCGGTATGTTACGGAATGTTGACGATTTAATTTGGAAGTTATTCCCACCACAACTTCTGTGTTTAAATGGATGAGCGATCAAACAAGTGGAAACTGGTTTAGTGGTCTACTGAAATGTTAAAAAAATAAATTAATTAATTAAAAAAAAAACATTGGTCCTTTCCATCGACACGGAACGTTTAATGAGTAGAAGGCAGCAAAACACTTTCGAGCCCAAGCTTTGATTTTTGTCAACAGCTTTCATGATGGTGACATCAACTCCGAGGGATGGCGTTTTATCCACGTGCTCAAATAGCCATCCAATAATGCCCATGACGTTTGCTAATTAAAACACAAACAAATGAGCCGAAAGCAGGTTATCTACCACAAGTCGACCGTTGCGCCAAAAGACAATCAATGTTATGTGTCGAGTGACGGAGGGGGGGGCTTTCGAGGACGCTGATCAGGTTAAAGTATATGTGATTTATTTGCAAGACATCCTATGTAAAGCTCGGGGAAAAACGAGCTACATTTCTTTTACGCTTGCATGAAATCCGATACTGTAACCAATACTATATTTAAACGCGCGCTGTCTCAATGGTGTCGTTGAACAGGGACTGTTTATGCTAACAGTCACATGAGGGCAACACCAGGGTCAAACATGAATATGCACAGTCAAATGTAACCTCGTCAAAACATCAAAACAAAGTCCTGGAGTGTCTGATGTGGCTAATTGGACCACCAGTTTGGACACAAGACCAGGCAGTGGGCCAGGCGGCAAGTCCCAACCCACAGGGAAACAACAGGAGTGGGGGGGATCGGCAGTAATGACAGGCGGCGAAATCTGCCACTGCAACCACCAGGCTAATTTGAAATGGGCTGCACGCAGATACTTGAAGGCAGTGCTTGAAGACACCCGCGTGATGTAACACGCCGCCAACGCAAAGGCAAACTTCAAAATAAAAGCCAATAGAATAGACTTAGCAGGCTTTTATTTTGAAGTTGGCTCACACGGCGGAGCGATGGCTCGCTTGTCTTTTTGACATTTTGGTATGCCTTATCACAGATGCTATTGCATGCGTAGATGGTACCAACGGCAACACAAAGTCACCCCGAAATGATATCCAATTGCTAATGTAGGATGCTAAGAAACCGCAAGTTAATTATGCCGTCACTGTACGATACAGCGCGAGTCTCCGCCGTTCGAGGACAGCAGCTAGCTGCTAACGACGAGTGCCCAGCTAGCAACAGCAAGTAGTCAGACAGCTTTGGCTTTGTTTTCTTTCATTTATTCTTTTTCAAAGATGTGGACATAGACTAGTTTGTAATTCACTCTCCGTGTTTACAGAAAAACGATGCGCCTGAAATTTCACTTTGAGTTATTTTTCATTCGCGGTTCTTTTTCATTCTTTTCTGATAAAATAAGAAGGTATCCTGCCTTGCTTTGCACTTAAAAGTTATTTTCCAAAAATCTTGTGATGACGAAACCCGTTAATCGTACTTGTGAAGAGCAGCCAGCTAACTGTAACGTTGGCGCTTCTGACTCACTTGTTGCGAGCCATGTCAACATTAATTGCACAGAACAAGAGTGGCCAGACTGTTGGTCAAATGACCAAATAACATATTAATTAGTGTACAATTTATTTCTTCAATTTTTGATTTATTAGTTGGTTAACTTAATGATCTGCTGTTACCCACTGCCTAATTTTCCTGGGAATAGTCGCATAAGGGGAGTACCGACATTTTATTTTTAATCCACTTAAAGCATTGCTTGGCATCCAGATCAACAAAGGAAAGGTGAAAAAAGGACAGTGTCAATCAAAATAATATCAGCATCTTTTTCGGCAGGATGTGTGTTATATTTTTGCATTGGCTCGATCTCATTAGAATCTGTGTTTGTAATGCTGTCACCACTTAAGTTTGTTGTAAAACGTGATTTCAGCTGGTTTATTTGTATTCCACTGAAAGTCATACTCGAATTTTAAGACATGCTTATTATGAGATTTAAGCGTTTCTTTCCTGACGTCACGTTATCAATGGCACGTGACGCCTTGATTTATTTATTTTTTAAATAAGCATCCAAGCAGTGTTTAACTTGACACGTGAGTACATTTAAACCCATCGAAGATTAAAATTCTGCACACCGTGAGTTGCTTTTTAGCTCAACAGCCGATTTTGAGATGCTGAGTGAATCAGCGCGTCGTCGGTGTACGATTGATCAGACGACCTAAAAAAAAAAAAAGCGATATTTCGCATCATAATGTCGAAAATATCCGTCGGTCTGGAGTTGACCTGCAAGTTGCTTTCTTCCCCTCCACAACGCTCCACTCAACACCCGTTTTAGAGTTGCTCTTCACAAACTTACCCTTTCCCCGGAGAGGTAGACTGCCAAGCCGAGGGTCAAAATGAAGCAAACGTTCCTCATTATTCCGGGTTTTTCTTTTTTTGGCGGAGGGTAGTGCTGCAAAGCAAGCGAAATGCCGTCTTTTCCCCGTCCCTTACTTCGCTTTGCTTTCCACGTCTGGCTCCAAACTCCTGTCGTTTCTCTCGTGGGACCACTACCGGATACGTGTTGCGTTTGTTTGTTTTTTTTTTAATTCCACCCCCCTGCTGCTTCTCGTGTAGTTTGGTTCGTATGCCGAGTCTTAGTACGTTTGACAAATAAATGCAGAAATAAAGCGGGGAATAAGAGCAAAGTCCTTCGCGCGCTGCCTTGGTTGGTAAAATCCACGCGAGACGCGTTGGTCGAGCTGCTCTCTCTCTCTCTCTCTCTCTCTCTCTCTCTCTCCCATTCCAGACTCATTCCCCCAGACCCAACG
>NW_017805408.1:326843-367583 GCF_001891065.2 Hippocampus comes
GTACCCTTGACTTGGTATTTTCTTGCATAAACCTTTGAGGCAATCACTGCAATCCAACGATTTTTGAAGCTTTCACTGAAAATGACACAAGGTGTCTTGAAACTCTGCAGGGTACGATGATATCTCAAGGCATTCTGAAAGAAAATGTGCTGCCCAGTGTCAGATAGTTTGGTGTCAGCCGCAGGTCACGGGTCCTCCAGGGCCATGACTCAAAGTACAACCACCCAAGAATGAATAAGAACAAAACATTAGCCTGTTTTTAAGAGCCCTGATCTAAACCCTATTCAACACCTGTAAAGTGAAACAGAGCGAAAGCAACACCTAATTTTTATTAGTTCATTTCAATCACATTTCCATTCATACTCTTGTGTCATTTCAATTTGGGCAGACACCAAGCCAAACGATTCCAAACACGTCCATCTGACTTCATTAGCAAATAATAACAATAAAAAAATCTGAGGCAAAAAAAAAAAAAGCCAATGCATGCCTCCGACTCAGCTTGAAAAATGAAAATAAATTTACCTCCTGCCCTCCAGCATTCAAAGTTGCCAGAGCGGAAAAAAAAAAAAAGTAATTCAAGTTGGATGATTCAACTTTAGTAATTGGAATTCTTGCTGAAATGAGATAAGAACCAATCAAACACTGTCCAACAGAATCCTTTTATATGTTTTGATAGAATATTAAATTCCTCTGGATTCAAAACTTGTGTAGCCAATCGGTGCATCAGATTGCACTCCTGTCACCTGTCAAGTGTCCCCTCATTAGAAAGTTGAAGATAAGGTGACAGAAAGAGAAAGCCGCATTCAGAAGATAAAAGGGAGGAGGACGCACAAAGAGGAAAGAAATGACCTGGTAGCAGGTTTTGCTTGCCCTCATCAAGTAGTTCATCCTCTGTTGACCTCTGCAACGAAAAGCAGATAAAAAAAACAAAAGTGACGTTAGCAATCCAGGCTAAACCATCAAATGAGGAGAATGGTAGAATGTTAATTTTAATCAAGAGTAAGTTTAATTTTGGAATGTAATTAAAAAAATTGAATCACCCCCCCACACCCCCCCCCCCCCCCCCAATGTAAAGGCTGCCCGGGCTTTGTGTCCTTGTCGTTTTCAAAGGGCTTAACAGTACTCCTGGTGTCCCAGATTATGCAGCCAATTAGGCCGAAGGCAAAGCTCCTTCTGCTATTGAGCCTGGTCAGAGAGTGGCGCGCGTGTGTAGTATGTCGTATGCATGTGTGCTTGCACGGGCGCTTACATAAGGTGAACAATGTAAACAATATCAGGTATTATTTCTCAATTCACTGGTGAAGAAAGTGCATGCAAATCGGATTTTCTGCTTCGTCCACAAGTTATTCTTTAGCAGGGTGCTACGGCAGCAGGGTTTGCTTTTGAATTTAGATGCATCTATTTTCCTCTTGGACTTTACGGAACAATGTTTGAGGGTTGAACTGTTTCAGAGACTTGCCCAGAATTCCAATTCCGAAAAAAAAACACTGGTTGTGGGTTGGGTAGCACCATCGCCTCACAGTGCAAAGGTGCAGGGTTCGATTCCGCAATTCTGGCTCTGGCATTCCTGTGTGGAGTTTTCACGTTCTCCCCGTGCTTGTGTGGGTTTTCTGCGGGTACTCCGGTTTCCTCCCACATTCTGAAAACATCCATGGCAGGTTAATAGCGCACTCCAAGTTGTGATTGTCAACGCAAATGGCTGTTCATCTATGTGTGCCCTGCAATTGGCTGGCAACCTGTTCAGGGTGTCCCCCGCCTACTGCCCGAAGACACCCGGGAAAGGCTCCAGCACACCCGCAACCCTCGTGAGGATAAGCAGATTAGAAAATGGATGGAGATAGATATACAGTACATTTTTATATTTATCATAACTTCTATCGTGGAACGATACATTTCTGACGGCATTCTCTGGGTCGCAGTTAGCTTCTTTTGAGAGTTGCTAAAATTGTTTTTCAACAACATGCACCATACGTTTTGCTGGTTGCCGTCAGACAAGTTGTGGCCTTTTGATGAATGATGCGCTAAACAGCTTGCTTGGTTGCATTGTGTATGTGTATGGACCCACCTGACAGCGGCCAACTGCTGTTTTAAGTTCCTCCATCTGAGCCTAGTTGTCATGGCGTTCAAGTCTGTAGTGGGCTCAGCCTTGTAGACCGGCAAAGTAACATCAGCATTTTTCTGCCCTGTGATTGGTTGATCAGAGCAAGCCAAGGTCGACAACCAAAAACTATCGGCGCATTATCTCTACAATGTACAGTATGGAGGGTTTCTACAATTGTGGCGTATACCACCACTGTATATTAAGAGGTGGATTAAATCAGATAAATCCTCACGGAAGCCCAGCAATTAATTTAAATTGTTTTCAATGAGTGCCGTGTGTAAACAGAAAAAAAACAACTTACTGTACTGTATGTGACGGATGGTAAATTTAACAGAGATGTGACAAGTGCAATCCTTTCCAAGTTGTATTTTTAATTTGTAAGACGGAAATACTCACGTTCGACATTATCAACAGTCACGTGATTGCCTTTGTTCCCGTAACACTGGTGAGGACTTGTCTGCATCCAAATGGGCGCGACTCAGGCTCTTTTTTTTCCTGAGCTCTGGCGCCCTCTGCGGTTTCAATGCCTAATTGCTTCCTGTATCGAACTTATTTGACATTTGAGCCTACAATTCTGATCTTAGATGAAAATCCTTTCTCTTCCACGGCAGGGCAATTCAGTTATATTTATTGAAGGATGACGCGATATGATACAATATCGCTTCTTGACGTCATTCCAAGCTCAGCCACGAGATGGAACTGTGCTCCTCTGTAACCCAAAACTGAACTTGATCAATTTGCCAGGAAAATACTGTACGTATGCCGAAATTATGACTTGACCTTTAATAATTCAATAGTCCGAGCGATTGACCTTATGCGGTGTATTGTTGATTTTTTTTTAAACGTCACCATCACTCGTATAAACACTGTAAATAGGCAACAACCGATAAGAGAATTTGCGTCCCCTTTTTTTTTTTTTGATGTGAGGGCAATTTAACATTTTTGTTCCATTGTTATATGTTAACGCTCAGTCCTTGATACTTCTGGTGAATGAAAGGATAGTTTTATTAACATCTTAAGTCTTGTATTGGGTCTCATTTGTTGGGGGCCGGGGGTCTATCATGTGGCAAATGAGCATATTACATACACAAGATATAGATGAGATAGACTTTATTCACATATCAACATATTTAACTTGATGTGTACAGTGTTAACATGCCATATTGTATGCTGAAATAAGATACTTGATTTCGATGAAAAATAATACAATACTGATCAAGTATTTTATCGATCAATGCATTCATGGTTTTTATTTTTTTGTTTTTTTTTAATCATTGCTAATTCATCCATCTTTAACGAATCTTTGGAGTGATGAGATACAGTTGCTCAATAAGGTAGTCTATGCCCCAAGCCAGGTGTCTGTCTTCGATGACGTTCTGTGATAGGAGAAGCTCTACATTGCACTGTTTTCCTGGAGAGAAAAAATAAATAAATAGTACGGTCAGGACTCATATTCATGCTGAACACATGTATTAAATGATCAAAAGTTGATTCAGTACTCACCAAAAAGTCCAGGTATTTGCTCACCAGGTACAACAAAAGGAGGGCCTGAAAGTTTGTTGGGAATATTGACTCAGTTTTACCAATACCAACTCTTACGAACGTGAATTCTTTGTTTCACTATTATAGATATATATGGATGGCAGTAATTCAACTTTTAATCATGAAATGTTACCTTTATAAAGTTCAGGATTATACATCAATGTGGACAAAAGGTATTTGCAGTCCTGGGCCATCAAAG
Organism: Hippocampus comes; assembly: GCF_001891065.2. Classification (NCBI taxonomy): domain Eukaryota; kingdom Metazoa; phylum Chordata; class Actinopteri; order Syngnathiformes; family Syngnathidae; genus Hippocampus; species Hippocampus comes. The sequence goes on from NW_017805408.1 coordinate 330,686, forward strand.
ACATGATGAGAGACGCGTATCTGTGGAATGGTGAGATATGACAGAATGAGTTCAACATCATGACTTTTCGTCGAGAGCACTTGTTTTTTTTTTGTTTGTTTTTTTTTTTTGGTACCGATGAACAGTTTATGGGAAAACATGTTGGATGTGTTGCGCCTACATACAGCAAAGCTAATATTAATAGTTTTGCACTAAGCGTAAAATGAGCGATACATTGATCGTCATCCCGTACAAAGCCTTGAAATCAATCCTTTATTCTGAGTTTGAGACCTTACTTTTCTCTGTCTCTTGGGTTGATGGCCACGAGAGATCCTCTGTCCCAAATAGCCCCGAACTGACCTACAACTGAACTGTGACAAACAGGAAAGGGAGAGGGTCGGGGGGTGAGGGTGGGGGCATGAACAAAACATAAAATTCAACATTTTGTAAATACTGTACTTACCTAGACACGTTGTACAGATCGCAGTTATACACAGAGATGTTTTTCTCGGAGTTCTGTGGAATAAAAGTGTGAGTGATTAGAATACAAAGACTGTATCGTTATCACATGGAACACGCTACCGGTGAGATGTTTGTATGCACGTGGTGCATTTGGAATGAGGACGACGTGACTTCTCACTCTGATGTGCTCACCACTATGGAACTGTTTAAATGGAATCATGAAGTCTACTGTGCCCCCCCCCCCCACCCAAAGGATGCTCATAAAATGGCCAGTGCTTCTATAAGTCTATAAAATACCGTGTGATTTAATTTCCATTCAGACACCTAAAATTGACTTACCCTGAAAACTTTTACTCCAGGCATAGCAGGGACAGGCTCCTCGCTGTATGTCAGGTTGTTCTCCATAAAGAATTGTTGAATGGCTTTTTCGGCGATTTCCACTCCAACCACTGAATGCCCCATGTCTGCTAGCCTGGGATACACATAGAAAAACAATATATTGTAGATCATGGCGATGAAATTTTATTTATGAGCTGGTCCAAAACTGTACATCGGCAAATAGTTTCACATGTTTATGCTTAGTTCCTTGAAAAAAAGTACACACAAAACAAACAAAAAAAAAAAAGCAAGAGCACTCGCAGACAGCGGTTAGGTAACTCATGACTGAACACTTGCTTTTCGAAGACAAAATTAATTTTATTTACCACTTCATATCCACAGCTTTCCCACAGAGAGGAAAGAAGAAGCGAACTCCTGTTCGCCCAGCCAAAACTTTGTCAATATGACTTTCCAGCATCCTGCAAGAAGGAACCAAAACAATATATATATTTTTTAACCAATCATTAAGCAATTCCAATTATGTGCTGGGGGAAAAAAAAGTGTAATGTTTGTCTGGTTCATTCCTGTAAATCATCATTCCACAGATGAAGTATATTCGGTAATTTGTAGTCTTACTTGTGTACTCGTGGATTATGAAAGCCAATTCTGTTTTCCTCCCAGCGTTGCTCCCATTCTTTGAGGTCAACGACCTGATCAGCCTGAGTTTTCAGCGTGTCGCTCATGTTGGATTCTCTCTGCGTGACAAAGAGCAGATGATAACAGGTGTCCTTACACTCACGGGCCTCATGAGTTACTCTGCACTATCTGACAGAGAATACAAGAACTGTATTAAAAATTTGGTCCATAACTGAGGATTTTAGATTTTATTGGCAGAATGTTGACAACTTTATTTTTAATTGTTGGATTGCATATTCCGATAGTTTAACCGAGGCTGCAGACAGCAGTCAAATAAATACATTGTCACGCAATATTAAACATTAACATTGCCTGGTACAGCTAGTGCATGTTGCGGGGGACAAAAATGAAAACAGACACAGTTGCTGTCAATTGTTAACTTTGTCTGTGATTGATGAATGTCACGGAGACCAGAGCCCAACAATGTGTGATGTTTTCTTGATCGTGGAGAATTTCTATTGTACATTAACACGTGCATTATACACTTACCCGGTACCGGTAAGCACGCAAGAGTATCGTCGTATTTCCTAGTACAGAGCTGTGGAATATTTATTTCACAAGCGCTGAGTCGTTGGAAGTGTGATTCGGAAAAAAAGGAACCCTGCGGTGTTACGCTGATTTTGGGCTGTTGGTCATTTTCGTAGTCGTGCCGCAATCATAAGAGCAACGTAACGGAAGACCCCAGAAAAAAATATTTCAGCTTTTACTTCTGGTTTGGGAGGAGCCTGCTGCTAAGTTCAGAAAAATTGGAAATTCGGCTTTCGACACAGTTTGAGCAACCCAACCCAACTCAGTGATTGTCTGTCCCAAGATTGAAGTCGACACGAGCGCCCGTCTGTAAAATTTACCTGCAAATGGAAACGCGCTATTAGCCATTAATTTTTGACATTTAACATTTATTGTTACAAAACAACAAAAAATGGAAACATTCATCTTGATTCAAGTGTAGATTTGTAGAACCTTACGACGTACTTAGGTGGTGTTTTTTGTGTGTGTGTGTGTGTGTGTGTGTTTTCTGGGGGGCGGGGTAACTCGAACCATTATTTTAGGACGTTGACGATATTTAACTGTACAGTACTGTTTTACATACAACAGCCTCCTTTGAGTTTAGGTCGTTGCATTCTCTGAGTTCACCGCTAAACGGCACTAAAATTCTACACATTGGATATTGAAATTGTCCTCACAAATCACCATCGGGATGGTCGATGTGTTTCAATTTCACTTAAGCTTGGTTGCACTTTCTCCTGGTGGATCCATCCGAACCTCGCGGACGCGTCAAGCATCAACAAAGCTTTGCACTACGTCTTACGCTGCGCTTTACCACGCGAGTATAGGCCTAATATTGATATGCAGGATAAACAACAACAATGACATTTTGAGGACAGTAAATTGATTTCTGTGGGGAAAAAAACATGTCCAAACTGAGTTCTTGCACTAAATGTTGCTTTAATTGTACATTTTAAAATAGCAATTTGGTCATACATCTGAATAGGACGTGCGTGTGACCCTCCCTCGAAAACTGATGTGAAATTGTGGCCCATTCCAAAATTTAAATTGCCCATCCCTGCAATAGGCATTATTCTGTATTAACAGGCTCCTCTTTAACAATTCGCTCCTCGTGCGTAATTGGGTCAGAGAGCCCACAGCACCGGGTCGCAGTGTATGCAAATGTTTTTTGTTTTTTTTCTTGACTGTACAGTCAAGACGTCGGAGGAGCGTCTGGACCAATCACGGACGCCCGGGGGCGGGTCTTCAAAGACTACCGTAGTGGATGTGGAAAATGGATCATTTCAAGCTCATCTTCTCCATTCATATCGCGACGAAGGGACCCGCGTTCGTTTGTTGAATTCGTTGTCAAATGTTGGGACGTGGCGTAAAAAGGAAAATGACGCACTAGAGTTCGGTTGGCTACCCGGTAAGATCCGTGCGTGTTGGAGGAAGTGGGATCTCGTGTGTGCGTGTGTGTTGTTTGTGTGTATGTGAGATGTCTGTTGTCAACGCGTTGATGTTTGGATGCTGTGCCGTGTGGATTGATCTAAATTGTGTCCCTTTTAAAATGATTCTCCGTGACAAGTTTTACAGCGTTAGTCTCTTTGGTTGTCTTGTCTGTTTGAAAATCATTCCCATCCCTTTCCCACGCGCGTATCCATTGTCGGCACACTGCAATGGGCATGATAAGATTGAACTGCAAAGTGTATCAACCAAAATCTCAGTCATCAAAACAACGGATTGTTTGCGGCAGCATCCCGAAATACAACAACGCACCAGCCCAGTATTATGTTCGCTTCTACCTCATCCCAAGTACAACACCGTGCTCTCTTGATTTGTATTCATGCAGGTAACTGCTGTTATGGAATCCCAAGATGCTCAAATGGAAGAGGTGGATACTGGGGTTACTATTGTAGCTTCTGTTTGAACACAGGAAGCATTTCGGCTGGAATCCCGTCAAGTATTATTGACGTTTTGGAGCATGATGCGGCTATATAATCGCTTCTGTGGAGGTTCGTCCTAACTGGACCCGCTACTGCCACCTGATCTCAAGTAGCATATTTTCAACATCATGTTGCTCGGAGTACCAGACCCGAATTGATCTGTTTTACGCAAGGCACTACGTGGATTGAAAAAAAAAAAGACAAATATTCCAAATATCTTTTAAGTCTGGGTGTCATCTGCCTTTTGCCTAGTCGGTGGGGAGAGACTCCAGCTCCCGAACAGGGTAAGCGATACAGATAATATATGGATGGACCATATTTTTTTTTTTTGAGCAGCAGACATTGTGGAAAATTATAACGCCACGCATGATTTTCACTTGTAAGTAGGGCCGCGACGAACACTGATTATAATAATCGATTCATCTGGTGTTTATTTTGATTAATCGATGAATTGGATAATAAAATAATGTCAAATAATTTAGGATTGCATCTCATTAAATTGCGTCGGTGTACCTTATGTTGTGTCTGGTGAGGATCTGGACTCTCTCATTCTGCATAGTTGTGTGAGACCTGTGGAGTTGAACCCTTTCGTGGGCCAATAATGATAACCTGTAACCTGATGACATGATAAGCTGTCCACTGTAGTTTAACCGCTGCCCCTCAAAGGGTTAAAGTGTCACGTGATTTGGAATTTTGGAATTCTCCGTCTTCAAGTAAAGGTAGTACTCTATATTAAAGGGAAGAGCATAAAATACCCACATTTCATTCAGTTTGAGTCCCAGAGGCAGGGACACACACACACACACACACACACACACACACACACACACACACACACACGCACACAATATGGCGTAATTAGATTTGGCAATGAATTACAACTCACCTGTTGTGCTTTTTAGATGAGCAAAGACTTTCCTGGAATAAATCGTTATCTCGGGTGCAGTGGAAGGTGCTCTCTTGGGAAGGCGGATCCTGACAGCCGGCCGCGCGCCCATTTTTCTCTGATTGATGCGATGTCTCTTTGGATACGACAACTCGTCATCTTAATGGGGATTTCAGGTCCATCTGATGTTTTGTAACACGCCATCCCTCGTGGAAAAAAGGAGGCTCCCAAGTTGTCCCAAATGTGTCCCGACATGGACAACGTTCACGATTTAAAAATTGCCAAAAACAAATCCTCCCATTGCTTTAAGCAGCGGCGTTTCCGATGTGTGATTTTGATCCTTATATTTGAACCCTTTCAGGGACAGCGGTAACGACAGTGGACAGCTTAGCGTGTTATCATGTTATCAGTATTCACACCGCGTCTTGATTCTATACCGATGTCAAAGTCTGCTTGTTTGTCGGTCAATGAGATGAGTTGCATGTTTAGTAAACTCTGCTTTGAGCCGCCACGTGTCTATTCTCGGCTTTAAAATTCGGCGTATGCTCAGACAGACACGATTGCCAGGGTCAGGCCTGCTCCGCCGCGATACAGGCGTTACCGCCGAGTTTCTCGCTTTCATCCGGTGTGTTAACAGCATCGACGCCTTCGAGATTGTTGTTTTTTTTCCCGCCCATCCTCGACGTCGTGTTAATTACCCCTCGTGGCGTTGAAGTGGAGCAAATTGTTGCGATTTAATTCATCAACCTCGGCTTGTAATGAGAGGCACAATCAGGGGGGAGCCGTTGTGTTGCAGCATGACGATATAAACAACTGAACTTTTCAGGGGCTCTCGACTACAAACCTAGAGGGCGTAAGTAAATGTCATAATTCTAAGAAGTCACAATTAAAGAGAATATCAAGTTTGTGAACCTTTTTTATCCCAAAAGCTAAAAAAAACTAAAATTGCTAATGAAATGTCTGTGTTATTTGTTCTGTTTATAACATCCAGTATCTTAAAGTCGAGCGAGGCAAATTGTTTCTTAAGAGAGACCCGTAGAAAGAACGTTTCTGTGCCACGTGGTGCAACTCGGTCATCTTTAGGAATACTTTTGATCTTACTTGTGACACATTCTATGCAGCATTTACATAGGCTACCAATTTGGGCACCTCTGCAATTACTCAGCTCAGTCCGGTTAGCCTCGAGTTCCCTCGCGCAACTGTCACATCTGCGGCCTTTCATCTTCGAGTTTAATTTTAACCGGGCCTCGCTCGCCGCAAGATTTATGTTTTTCTTTTTTTCTTTTTCAGTACACCTCATTTCACTGAAGTAATGGGTCGGGCAGATCTTAGCCAGTACAAACATAGTGCCAGATGTGTGATTACATCGAGATTTGGACACGCAAAGTCACCTAAACGCCTGCTGCGATTTAACAATGGTATGAGTCATGCTGGGGTTTTTTTTTTTAGGTGTAACCGCACTAAATTTAGGATTGCCGCGGTCGGCTTCCATTGCTCACCTGGCAGTGGGTGTCAAACATGTTTTCAAGACGGGCCACATTGTTGTCATGATTGCGCTCAGGGGGCGCGGGGTAGAACGGTGGAATTAACGGTCCACTAAAAATCACAGTTTCCTTGGTTTTTAGATTTGGTTCACATTGAGTACAATATATATATATTTTTCTCACAAAATGAACCAGCGTGAATTATAATGCAATAAGAATATAATCCGGTTTAAATAGTTTATAGGTCGAGATTAAAAGGAGAGGTTGAATCTACCACCGGTGAAATTTTCCTCATGTACTGCGCTGTCGCTATTCTCCAGCCACGTCACATGAAGCCAAGGACCAACGCGTTAAGTTTGTGGCCTGCATATTGCACATGAATCATTTTAATGTCTTATTGGGATTCATTGTACGACGAAACGCACCGTCGCTGCCCATTCGCTCACCTCCCCTTGAACCTCTTCTTTCCACCTTCACGCCTCCGCGCAATTTATTGAGCCTTGTGGCTCGTCCTCCAGTGGTTGTCGCCGCCATAATGGTCCGTGATTGATGGGTGCCCTACAGACCCCTGCCACGAGAGCCACTCAGCTACTCGTGGGCATCCTTAAGTGCATCTGTCCTTGGACCGCTGAGGAACTCACTCGGAGCCATTTTCACTTGTCCCTCGATGCTTTTTTTCTTTTTGCCCATTTAATAGTATTGAGAATGTGTGTTTGACGTTGTTTGGGACAGATTGCAGCAAAGCGGCTCACCTGTGTGTCAGACGTCAGGTTTGAGTTGTCGTGAGACGCCAAGCATGGGAAAAAATAGATCAAATCAATGAGAAATCAATGCTTACATTCAGCAATTGTGAATTGTTGACAAATATGTCACGGCTCGCCAACTGTTTCCTGATAGTGGAAAAAAAAAATCAAGTGTCAGTGAGATAAAATCTCTGTCAGGTGTTTGGGTAGCGCATGCGTGCGCACCCAGAAATACACCACTTGAGAATATATTTTCATTCCAACTTGCCAAATCGAACGCCACACCCAACTTCAACTTCAAAGGAGCTAAACACAGTGTTTTGTTTGACTCGTTTATATGCTTCGGCAAATGTGGAACTGCAGCAGCTGAAAATATATCACAAATCACAGCTATGCCAAAGCCGTAACTGCGTTTGAAAGATCAGAGAACAGAGGGGCAATTTTCTGTTCAATGCACATGTATAATATACATGAATTTACGGTCCACTAGTTTTCCAAAGTCACATACGGAAGCAAATTACCGTATTTTCCTTACTACAAGGCGCACCTAAAAGCATTTGATTTTTTTCAAAAGCCGGCAGTGCGTCTTATGATCCGATGCTCTTTATACTGTATATGGATCAAAATTCTCATTTCCTGGACGTAGTATTTTAAATGTTCTGTCAAGCGCTTTGTTGCAACTGCAGCGGTTGTAAAGGCTCAATATTAATAAAGCTGTATTGTATTGTATTGCTTTAGCATAGCTCCATCTAGTGGAGGCATAATGCAACCGCAGCCACTATTGTAGCTTCTATTCTATGCGCCTTAAAATGTGCTGTGCCTTATATATAAAATGGTTTTAAAACAGGCCATTCATTGAAGGTGCGCCTTATACCCCGAAGCGCCTTATAGTGCGAAAAATACGGTACGTGGCGACTGTAATTTCACTTTAAATTTCCTTTTGTCTCCCTTTTCAACCAAACCCGCCCCTAAAATGGATCATACAGTGAACATACCCAGAGTGCTCACAGCCGTTGTTGGCAATAGTTGTCTCATTCATATCAGACAAGGTATAATTTATCCAAGTTCCTCGCACGGTGTGGCCGCCATTACTTCTTGGCTTGAGTAATGAGGAATGGGAATGAGTGGTAGAGGACGTGGGCAGGTGAGTCCTGAAAGCTGCCTTTGTGTGTCAGCTGGCAGCAGGAACACTATCCTCTACTGTGAAGCCCCCCGCCACCCCTCGCCCCAAACACACACACACACAGAATCACACACTGTACGTATAGAGTACAGGGCGCCGACGAAAAAATGTGAACCGTCAAGAATTTCACAGAAAAGCTGAAGCAAATAGAGTACTCCTTCTTTTTCACTCATATTTCCATTGAAACTGCTCAAGACCCTTTTTCTGCTCTACTCTACCTCAACTCCAATCGGTGTCATGGTGCGCAGCAGTTAATCGAGTATTCTAAAGCAGAAACGGGGAGAAAATAACAATGAGATACTGACTGCACATACCACACGGGTGTTTACATCTGTATCTGTCCATCTCTTCTGGTTTGACCCAAGCTGTGGACTTGGGACGTCGGAGAAAACCCAAAGGGCCAACACAGGATGGCCAGAGCTGACATTTGAAACCCTTAAACCGAGAAATATGCGAGGCGGACATATTAACCACAAGTCTGGGGAAAATTCGAAATCTCTTGTGGATGAAGTCGAAACGTCCTCTTGATTGTTTGGTTTCATTCGACCTAGTTTGAGTTTTCTGTTCCACAAATAAAAAGGTGTCTGTTGGGTTGAGGAGTGGCGACTCGCTGTGTACTGATCTGTATTCTTGTTTGTTTGCTTCTCCATAGGAGGGGCCTGCCGACAGCAGTTGCGCCAGGCACCATGAGGCAGCAAGCTTGGCCGGAGAGAGTGAAGAAATCACCCTTCATTCCCGTCGAGCAGGCTGCGCCGGGGAAGAAACGCACGCGGCATCGGCAGAAGCGGCGCATTCCTCAATCGAGACGGCTGAGCACTGGCATCTGAGTGCTGACGACAAAATGGGGAGGGGGGGAAAGACATTCCGAGGCTGACCGAGCGGAGACAATAATTTGGTTCTGTGTCCTCCTAAATGGCAAAGTGGACTAGGCCACACTTGGAGGAGACGGTCATGTCCTTGTCGACACATTGCCCTCCTTTAGAAGCTCCTTGTTAGAAGTCACTAAGCCGGCTCGCGCCCCTGTGAGGCTTCAAAGCTGAGGGGCAAAGGGGAGAAAAAAAAAAAAAAAAGGACAAGTGAGCGAGAGACCAGAGGAGGAAAAAAAAAAGACTGCGGCAGGCCCCCATGCAGGCGCGGAAGAAATATGTTCTGCTGGGCTTGTGTACATTCTGCTGGCTGGTTCTCTTTTACTTCGGTAGGGGAGTCCAGCTACCTGTACGTCTGCTCCGGATGCTGACAGGCCAGCAGGGTGAGGTCGTGCGACCCTGGCCCAACTGGACCGACCGGGCCTTCCTGCCCTGCTATGCTCACCTGAACGAGCTCCAGACAGACCCTGGGACGTCCGAGTCGCCCCGGCAGCGGCGACAGGCGTGGTCTGTTATCTACAAGGACAGCCGCTGCCGCATGGAGACCTGCTTTGACTTTTCCCGCTGTCGGCGTCGAGGAAGAGAAGGGTTCCGGGTGTACGTTTATCCATCGGAGAAAAACGAGCGCGTCTCCGAAAGCTACAAAAAAATCCTGACGTCGATCGCCGAGTCACGATACTACACGTCCGATCCGCGTGAGGCGTGTTTGTTTGTGCTCGGGATCGACACCCTGGACAGGGACCAGCTGTCAGGACAGTTTGTGCCCAACGTGGACGAACGCATTCGGGGTTACCCTCTTTGGAACGATGGGCGCAATCACCTGATCTTTAATCTTTACTCGGGGACTTGGCCCAACTACACAGAGGATCTGGGTTTCAACATCGGCCAGGCCATCTTAGCCAGAGCCAGCCTCAACACGGAACATTTCAGGCCCGGTTTTGACATCTCCATCCCGCTCTTTTCAAAGGACCACCCGCAGAAGGGTGGAGAACGAGGCTGGTTGGTCCGGAACACCACCCCGCCGCGGAGGAAGTACTTGCTGATGTTCAAAGGGAAGCGCTACCTGACGGGCATCGGCTCGGATACCCGAAACGCTCTCCATCACATCCACAACGGGAAGGACATTGTGTCGCTCACGACATGCCGCCACGGGAAGGACTGGGAAAAGCATAAAGACGCCCGTTGTGATCACGACAACCTGGAATATGAAAGGTAAGAACAAGCGGCCCGGGGCCAAGGTTGATTCACGGTCAATTTCTCGGTCGTAAACACTTTCATGGCTCGTTACAAAAACTTCCGGCATCCTTATTTTTTTTTTTTTATCAGTATGTCCGCTGCGATGACTTGGAACTTCTCCCCCAATTATAGCCCAAGTGTTTGTGCGTTATTAATTCAACAGAGCGCTAATGACGGAGGTGATAGGCAGATGATAAAAGACGACACTTTAGGACACGCCATCTGTTCTCGGCTACGCTCTCAACTTAAACCGAGCAATAAAACCCGAGTGCTGACAGCACTGCTCATTAGAAAGTCTGCGCCTTGCCGTTTAGAGACGGATGCGGAGTCCCTGAGATGGTACAAAATGACTCTATTAAGGAGTTGGAGCTAGAGAGTTGTGTGTGGAATTCTAACTTTCCGGCAAGTTTGTGTTAAAAATTGGCAAAAACGAAACGGAAGGGAGGCGTACCACCGTTCCGTTAGCCCTAGCTTACGTCGCGCAATGTCCACTGTAGCTCCAACTGCGTCGCGCTCCCATGCTAAAACAGATCTATTCAAATGTCCCTTGACATGCCGGTGTTTGACGGATGAGACGTTCAGCATAATCGGTGGAGCCGTTTAAACTACCGGGACTTTGGAAGTTGCTCTCTGCTGTTCTCTTCCAAAAACACCCGGCAGAGGCCATTTGAAAATGCGGCATACGGATTTAGCGCGCAAATACAACTCACCCTGAAACGGTAAATCGGTGTCTCCCACTGCCCCCCTCCTTTCGGCTTGTTTACATTGGAAGGGTGGTCGGCGGCAAAGCGATGACATTGCTTCAAGCGCAATGAATGAGCTCATTTATTCCACGCCGCAGTGGCGTTTTGGGGAGAAAGCAGGACAGGAGGACACCGGAGGGAGTTGTGGCCGTCTCGTGTGGCGTTGGGAGTCAAAAGCGTGAATGGCGGATGGTCGATGCGGCGTGAAGGAAATTCCGAAATATCTGCTGGGTTTCTTTTCACCACTCATTTGCGAGCATCGTCATGAAACAAAGTGGAAGGCTGGTGAGGGGCAAAGGGAGGTAAAAGTTATTCCGCAATTGATTGACAGTGAGGTATTCCAAATGCATGAGGTCACCGAACCATTTTTCCTTAACTCATTCAGTACCAGCCAATTCTGGACCAAGTCTGAAAAGACGTTTAAAAACGTCTTTGGGAGTGAATGAGTTAAGGGTATCACAATGTCCTTTTTTTAAGAGTCTACGAGCTATTTCTCCTTTCTTCTACCAATCGGCTATCTCTCAAAAACAAAACAAATGAACAACAACAACAACAAAAAACCCTACATGCTTATCGGGGCTATTCTTGCCCCTAGCTTTTGTGCAAGTGTCACACTTAATGAGGCTCTTAGAAGGTGGTACCAGGTTAATGAGCGGATACATCTGCTCCGCCGGAGGATTAGCCTGAAGGGACCGGGACAAGACTGTCAAAAGTGGGGAAGTGGGAGCAAGTGGGAAGGAGACAAATTCGAGGTAGGGCGTGGTACCGAAGGCAGAAAGGGAAGAAGTCGTTAGATGAAGATATCACGAGGGGGGGGTTAAAAAAATAAAAATAAGATTTTTCCTCCAGCAACTTTAAGTAAATTCAAGAATGAGTCTGGGGTGACAAAAAGTGAGACCTGTGGTTAAAAACAGGAACAGGAGGAGAGGGAGAACTTGAAACACGGCCTAGTTTTCTTCACTTTGGAGGTTTCTCTAAAAAAAAGGGAAGAAAAGGATACGTTGTACAGTGAATGCAAATGAGCACAGGGTGGTGGGGTGGCGGTACTGACTGAGATACTCGCCCCCCCCCCCCTCCAAAAAAAAAAATGGAATTTGCAAGACAAAACCTCACAGCACCACCAACATAAAGATGACAAAATTTAAAATACTACAATGCTCAAGCACAAGCCACGCAGCATTTCGGCTTTGAAATCTAGTTCTGCCCGCCGCTATAAAGCAAACGGCGAGAGATGTTTAATCTGACATCCAGGAAATGTGCTTGTGCGCTCACAAAAACAAAATAGAAACGAGGGAGCGGGGGGAATCATAAATCAACGTGCAAAATTGCTCACCCTTTGCTTAGATTTGTACTCCTTTTTGCTCAGATTGTGGCTTCCCGAAGTCCAAAAATAACATTTGATGCCTCAATCTTAGGGAAAAACATGAAACGTCGGTTAGAATCTGCTCGCCGTTCCGTCCTTGCGGGTCTTTCAATGGTTGCCTCCAGTTAAAAATATTGCATCGTATGTGGCATTTTCAGTCTCTACCGTCTCGAAATAGCTCGTATTTGTCCTTTCATGCGCCGGTTTGTCACAGGCTTAAGTCGGTGCTCCCGTTACACTGCATGGCCCACGAATGACCATTTCGAATCTACCAAAACAAAAAATTCAATGCAGGGAAAATTTTATGGATCTCAAAGGTCCTCTGCCATCGGTTGGTTCCAACTTTTGAATTCTACTCATTACGGCTAATCAACGGGGATTGTACGCGACTGCCTTAGGCAGTTTTGTGAATCATTGACTCCAATTTTTATGATGACATGGATCGTTTATACACTCCCTGCTCTAGTAACTACAGCTGCGTCCAAAAAAAAAAAAAAAAAGTTCCTTTGTTTTTGTCGTACTGTGTGCATGATAGCTTGTTGAATGCTTGAAATGAAATGAGCTAACAGAATAGCGCCAGTCTATGTCAGCCACCGATCGCGTATCATGTATATAAGAAAGCGGGAATTGCTCCGGGGCTCTTACACTTGTGTGGATAACCACCTAATGGGTGTCCATTCAGGGTCCTAATCGGGCCCTCCATCAACCTTGGCTAACGTTGGCGGAATCATAGCAAGAAAGGCCTGTGGCAAACTTGCTTGCCGTTGTCCGGGCCAAGTGGAGCGGAAAGGCTTTGACAATGACAATGCAGTTCACGGGAGGAGGAGGAAGAAGGCAGGGATGGAGCAAGACGTGTCGAATTGCTTCTGCACTTAAGGAACAGGAACCCAGTGTCCTGTTTTCACTTTGTTTGTTTCATTGGATGGCATCTGCTTGAACCTTTGACCCCATCGCCGTTTGCGCTTATGTAAAGATGGCTCACCGATGCGGAAAGCAAATATGTGCACGACAAACGTGTGACATTTCGGTATGTTTAAATTTGAGATAAATGAAATGGTATTGCTCATAGAGAAATTTCATGATTAGCATTTTTGGCTATGCTAACAATTCAGGTGGTTTGGTAACAAGAAAATGCTTATAGTATATCTCTTATTTATTACATATGAGAATTAAAAATGTTGGCAGACATTGTCGAAAGGATCATGGAAGTTGACATGTTTGAGCTGCTTTCGCGGGCCACATAAAATGATGTGGCGGGCCAGATCTGGCCCCTGGGCCTTGAGTTTGACACCTGTGCACTAAAGGTTTGAATTAATATTTTTTTACTGATAGTTTCATAGTTTTTCTTTAAAAAAAAAAAAAATCATCGAATGCAGAATGAGGCACAATGATCTCCGTAATACTGTATCATCATTCTAATCCCAATCGCTGAACGGTTCAAAGATACTCACTAATGTATCCTGCACTAATCGGATTTACGATACAGACAAAGGTTTTAATAACCCTGCGATGTATTAGGGTTAAACTGGTATTTAAACCAACTCTAAATCTCGAATGTTTAACTAGCGTATTCGATAGCCGCGTCGTTTTGTTACATTCCTTTGGGCATCCTGAGTGAAACAACAACAACAAAAATGTGCCCTGGTTACCACTTGATGAGACAACAAAATATTTGTCATCTTTTTCTTGAAGCTACATGGTTTTTTTTTTTTCGGTCAGGCATGGAAAAGCGCATGCGCAGCTCCAATTAGTGCAAAGTACTGTCGTGATGGTCACTTATATGAACAAATTCACCGTGCGCCCCCCATGAGTGACCTTTTTGTTAGGTCGTAATGTGCACTTTCAGGTATGGCGGATTGACACGCCGCCCTTTGCTTCCCTTCAGTAACACTTTGAAAAGCCTAAATTGTCTATTAAAGACCCTTTGCTGAATTCTGACCTGACATTTGTGTTATCCGAGCAGCATCTCTTTTGAGTCCTCCAATCAATAAGGTAGTCGATTTATTAAAAGGGGAAGAGTGCCGGAAATACGGTACATGGAAAAATATGATTGACTGAGACGGCCTCTGGCTTTGAACCAAAGGGTCTGAGATCTGAATTCCTGAGACTGAATAGGCCTGCAGTCCAGATATCCTGGACTTGAGCAGACAGAGCTCTCGTTCACTCCCTACTGTGGTCCGTTTCCTTCAATCCGAACAGCTAGCCCGTATCTAACGTACCTGTATGTATGTATGTAAACAAAACACTCCCTTGTCTCCTTAGAATAAAATCATTTGGAGCTGTACACTTTTTGGGGAAGTATGAAGATAATTTTATTTTCTTTCCCCATGCTATGTCTTCTGATTAAGCATTTTTTTCTGGGGGTGAGTGAGCCCAACATCAACAAACACGGCAGTGTGCCGGCAGTTAGGCGCTCTTATATTCTGCACACAACTGAAGAATTCGCCGCACGCCATGAATTACTCATGAGGTTCACTGTTGAACTTTAATTTAATGATAGCTGCGCTGGGAGCGCTCGGCACTCCTCTGCTGTCTCCTTCTTCGTCACCTTTGATGAATGAGAAGCAAGTTGTGAGCGAAGCCAAAAAAAAAAAAAAACTTCGCCGTAGTTGCTCTCAGAGCGGCTTTCAGTTATAGGACACAACCCACGAAACCGCCGTCGCTCCTCGCGGTGAGTGATGCACTTCCTTGACAGGTGGCCAACGACACCAAACAAGCCAGTTTGCGAGCAAGTTTGTCTGGATGCTGCTCAGGGTGTGGGACTCGAGTGACTCGATCAGATTCCAAGGTGTGCGCCAAATGTCTCCACGCTGTCGCTATCTCTTCCTGTAAAACTGTGATTTGTTTGGCAAAATTTTAGCGCCAGGTTGGAGTTCATCTGCGACTCAATGGTGAATAATCAGGGCTATGTGCGCCAGTAAATTTTGCAGGGCCAACCCGTCTGTCATCGTTAAGTCAATCATCATTTCAAGCCAAACCAAACTGTAATCGTCACGCCGCCATTGTCATTTTAACTTCTGTAAAGTTTATGACTATTTTTGTGGGTCACGCCGTGGTCGTTATTTTAAATGCGCTTCAGTCATCGCTACATTACAGCGAGTCATCGCCCAATCTAATTATTATAGTACATTCACGAAAGCGGCAGCGGCATTTCTTGCGTTACATTGCGGATTTAGCTACTTCAGACTGCACCCGTTGAGCGTCTCCTCCCACACAAGACCCACGCAAGCACTCACACACTGCCACACTCCATCATGCTTCTCTAATAGGGTGGAGGCTAATCGGAGGCGCCCCGTTGACAGCGGTATGGTCAATCTATATTCCGTTTCTGCAATTCTACCTCCCCCACTGGAGTCCGACGAACTCCAGGGAATCCGTGGAACCAAGAAATGTCTCGTGATCTATTCGAAAGCCCCCACAAAAAGCAATCCATGCTGCGACCGGCCTTTTCTGGCTATATATGGTCATTTAAAAAAAAAAAAATACAATCTTTTGTTGTATCGCTAGTTTTAGTACAGTTATTAGTTCATGTGGCACCATATAGCTAACGGAGTGTTTAAGCGACACACCCACACAAGACTAATAAACACCATGCGTAAACGCGCCTGTATTTTTCTTCAAGTCGCGGCATCTGTTTATATAACAGCAGCAGATGGGCCAGAGAGGGTTTGAAATTTTATCGCCTACATACGTACGGATCTATAAGTGTTCTCTCCGCGCCGCATTGCTTTCCAAGGTTAATGTGATGACGAGTAGACTTGCGGTGGTTTATTGATCCCGGTGGAAAATTTATGGTAACTAAGAAGCTATCGTAGAACGAGTGCACTAAGTTTCGGGTCTAATATCTTGCGGAGTGATCGAGC
This sequence comes from Hippocampus comes, assembly GCF_001891065.2. Taxonomy (NCBI): domain Eukaryota; kingdom Metazoa; phylum Chordata; class Actinopteri; order Syngnathiformes; family Syngnathidae; genus Hippocampus; species Hippocampus comes. The sequence continues at coordinate 346,940 of NW_017805408.1, forward strand.
GGTAACGGTGAGCTCTGCAGTGCTCTTCATTCATAAATAAAGGAGCCAGCATTCAGGAAGCAAGAGAGCTTCGAGTTTGGAAACTTGTTAACAATTAATTATTGACTGTTGCTCTTTTTTTGTTTGTTTGTTTTTGTTTTTCTCCATCTTCGCATATTAGCAACTGACTTTTCAACATTATACAGACACGAAGGACTGTATGTGGATTTTTTTTTGGGAGGGAGGGGTAATTTTTATTAATTTTTTTCAAAGCAGCTTCCAAACATCTTTGTCGTCATGTATTTTCTATACATCATACAGACGCTGTATTTTTTGAATGCGGTCAAACGGCATGTTTGGCCAAATCAGCGGACCCCGTCGGCCATTTTATCTTTAAAATAAATAAATAAATACTGACTGGTCTTAATTCGCGGTGTGCTCATTCAGACGAAAGTATTTGTCATCCCTGTGAGGCCGCTATGTCGGAATACTCATGTGTTTTTTTTTTTAGGGTGATGATGAGCTGGAAGCCCGTGTTTGCCGCAATCCTGTTTGGTTTCGACATCTCACTGGGAGAAAAAAAAAATAAAAAGAGAAAGTGTGTTTGAGGCAGATACAAATGATTATCAACTTCTCTCTTTCCACCTCCTCCCTCTTGCTTGCGGTAATGCATCATTGATCTCTGCTGGGAAAAGAGATTGCTAATTCACTGACCCCTTCTCCACCTTCCGCCCCATCCGAAGCTCTTGACTTGATTCATCTCCTCGCCGACTGACTTCCCCGAATCGCTAACTGACGATTCGTGTCAAGTGTTGCTAACGACAGCAGCAATTAACAAAGAAAAAAAAATGAGAGTAGTAAGGGTCAAAGTGGATATGTTACATTAGTAAAGTCATGAAACCGGTTTTCCAAGCATCAGATTAGCATTAGCAAACATTAGCTTATTTGTAGACATCTAAAAAGTACACAATCTGGCATCTTTACCTCACTTTTATGCAATATCTGTGAACTGTTTAATGTTGTTGAGGTTACGATATGTCAATGGATGAAAAATAATTTTGCAGTAGGATTGTCTTTCCTTAGTCTCACCAAGCATCAGCTTAGCATTAGCTTCTCCGTAAACATCTAAAAAGTACACAATCTGGCATCTTTACCTCACTTTTATGCATATCTGTTGACTGTTTAATATTTTGAGGTTACGATATTTAAATGGGTGAAACAAACTGCAATATGCTTGTCTTAATTCGCAGTGGCATGTTTTTGTGTGAGTACGTGCGTAGGTCCATGTGGCAAGGTCAAAAAAAAAAAAAAAAAAAAAAGAGTTTTCATGGTCCCTGCCATTTATGTAAAGCCGCATACAAATCTTTTTCTCCCTCAACTCTTTCATTTTGCAAGTGGTGCATTCTTTCCTCCTCTTTGCTCGCATCAGTTTTTTTTGGTGTGTCATGCGCTATACATAAAAATAACAATTTGCAAGACTTCTGACGTGCATAATGAGCACAATGTCAATCACCGTTTTGTTTTTTGTTTTTTTATGACATCTTCCTTATCTGGCTTCCCCAGATGTGCGCGAGGGATGAGAAACTTGAGCGAGGAAGTATTTTGTTCTACTTTTGGCTTCAGTCTCTTTTCTTTTCGCCCCCCCCCACCACCCCCCAGAGGCGGCACTCATTCTCTTCGCCTTTTTGGTGTAACGCAGAGCGATCGGGCAGTTCTCCGCTTGCCAGCAAACTGGTCGGAGCTAATTAACCACTAATCTCTCAGCTGTCATTTTCTGAGGCGGAATTTGGACTGACTTCAATCTCCCGTTCTTGTCTTCGCTTTCTCCCAAAGAGCTGTAGGGGGGGACGTTTTAGACAAGCACCAAGCGAGCCCACACGGCTCAAAACCAGACCCTGCTGCTCAGTTCTGACATCAAATACCTGGCCTTATCCGGCTTTGGCAGCCAACAGACGTCACCCACCCATAGGATATTGAAAGCTGGGCTTAATTGAGTGACAAAGCACAGTAATTTCATTGGAAACAATTAGGGATGCGGGGGGGGGGGGATCCGAGACATGTCAGCCCTCCGAGGATGGGATTGGTTTCAAGACAGCTGGGAAGGAATTTAAATTGTGACGGATACAAATCTGCCTTTACCATTCATTCATGAAAGCGTGGAAGTGCTTGTGCGGTGTGTCGTGATTTTTGGTCATTTTTGGTGTTCTTGTCGTGCTGGATGGTTGCGTCTGGTCTCACAACCAATTGCATTTCAAGCCATGTTAGCTTGAGATCCACTGGAAAGTGATTTTGTTATTGTATCCTTGATGGCAGACTCATTCGATCGCGTAGTCCTGGCCAAGCCAAACAGCTATATTGCCTTCCCAAAAAATAAAAAATAAAAATAATAATAATAATTCTCTTTAGGTGCCACCTCTGACATTTCCCACCCCGAGGCAACCAACTACTGAATGTTGTCTGTGGTTATACAAGTCACCCGAGAGCTGACGAAAACTATAGTAATGATTTGTTTATCCATTGTTTCGGTTGATTTGCAACACTGGATGGCCGACCGAGCCTCTGAATCATTATTTCTTCTCTGATGCGTATCCTCATTTTCGTCCTAATGATGGCTCCATCCAAGAGTGCGTACGGGTGGTGTCACCGAGTACATGCTAATACAGAAGAAAAAAAAAAACAAAACGATAAAAACATGTCGACCCTCAACCCCCTTGAGATGCACCATACGGCCGATGATTGTGTCGTTGCAGGAAGATGCTCCCTCTCAGCTCCGCGTCTAATTAACTTTCTGCTCCATTATCGCTGTGTTTATGTTACACGCGTGTGGGAGTGTCGGGCACGCGGGCGGGGATGGCCGATTCATCGTGCCGCTTTCACGAAATTATTTCAGCACAGTTAAACTGTTCGTGTCGAAGCAGGAGGTGGTGAGGGGGAAAAAATTGGGACTGTTGGTTCTGGGGTGCCGAGTTATTGGTGAGCTATAAACGTTAATCTCACAGTGACGGTGCAGAGAATCTCACATGAAAGCAAGCTTTTGTTTTGTTGTTCAGTAATATACAGAGCAGCAACCTCACCGCCATTATTTATTTATTTATTTTTACTCCTGAGTTTTCATCCCATCAGACTGTATGCATCTTCCGCTACAGGAGCAGCTTCATTCCGCTTCCGTTCCAACACTTCATGAAACCTTTTGCCAGTTAGTCATTCATAATGCAAATCGGTAACGTTCAGGCTATCTTCCAAACTTCTATCTCAGCTTCCCGAGTGATTTATTTTTTTTTTCTCCCCACTCAACTTTGCCCTACTCCACTTAATGCCACCCTCGTTCTGCGAAGGATTATCTGCAGACATCCGAGCTCCAGCGCTCGATTTTTACCTCCGAATAAAGACATGTAAAAAAGTGATTCACACGCTGCCAAGTGATCACTGATTAGAGGCCAGCATTTGACTTTCAGTGTGACCTTTTTAGCCATGCCCCCCACCCCTTCCCCCCGGGATATTGCATTGAATTAGCAACGTGTGCGTGCACCCCCTCAAAATAAATTGATTCGCATGACCATTGTAAGTACGTCATTCAAAACCACACAGGGAATACTTTTGCTCGCCGACAATAGAGAACACGAGGCCAAATCTAAAGGTGTTTTTGTGGCGTTGGTTCATGGTTATTGTTTCACAACAAATGTTATCGGATCGTCAAGTCTCAACAGTGGTCTTGAAACTGAGATTGAAAACAGTGAAGGCAAATGTCTGCGGTTGACAGCAGGTCAGTGTGGGGAAAAAAAGGAGATAATTCATTCTGTGAGTAGCTCACGCCTCTACAGATTTTTTTTTTCCCCTGAAAGGATGACAAATTCCTCATTCAAGGATGTGCAGAAATGATGCAAATTCTGAAACAATGTGTTTACATAAGCATCGTGTCCAATACGTGCTTTTTGATGGAGGACTGGATGTCTGGATTCTTATTAACCTTTTCAGGGACAGCGGTTACTACAGTGGACAGCTTATCAGGTTATCATTATTTGTGCATGAAAGGGTTAAACTGCCCCCAATACATCGACAGCCGGAGATAATTACAAAGTACGCCATGGGAACTTTTCCTTTGGGAATGGATGTTCCTCGACGGAATTTCGTCGGGCAGCCGTATAGTTGTTTGTTATTGTGCTTGTTTACCAGCCTCCGAGCCGTCCAGCCGGCAGACTCTCAATGGAATGTTCTGGAGAGGCATCTGGAGTGAGTCCAAGTCCTCCACAGTGCAGCCACTGTCTCGATGTCTCAGTGCGCTGAGTGCTACTCAAGCTGCGGATGGCCAGTGTGCATGAATGTATGTATAGCGTGTCGACATCCTTGAGGGGGAAAGGGAAAAAAAAAAAATCCAATTCAAGTAATGTTAATGTTTTGCCTTTTAACCCTTTCAGGGACAGCGGTTGATACAGTGGACAGCTTGTCATGTTATCAGGTCACAGGGTGCACGAAAGGGTTAAATCTGAAAGGAGTCGTTTCGAGACGGAGCTTTTCCGATAAAGTAGGCCATTGATATCTCGCCATACGAGGTTATGTAGCCCACTGCACTTTCCGGAGAAAATAAATGGAACTGAAGTGCATGGAGGTGCTATTTTGAGAGATGCTAAACTGGAATTGAGAACGTATGTTTGTCATAACACCAGCCTCAAATAAGTTGGGCGGGCTCACCTTTTCTTGTTCTCGAAGGAGACAAAACGCTTGCAACCATTTAAGAGTCAAATCAAGTGAATTCTTGTTGTTTTTTTTTTAAATGGCAGCTTTTTAGAATGTATTTAACATTCCTGTGTTCGTAAATATGATTGGAGCGCTTTAGATTGTCTCCGTTCAGCGATGGTGTTTCATTGACGCATTAACAAGTAAACGGGCAGATCGGCGACAGAACAAATTCAGTACATTTGAGGTCTGTGGATCATTTAAGAAGAAAAATGATGACCAACGGAAGTGAATTGGTGACCATTATTTAAAAACATTTGGGACACTTGTATGCAAGTGGTAATTCCGTTTTTGTTTTGTTTTTTTTTTCTTCATTGAATTGCAAGAAACTATTTTCGAGTGCCTCTGCCATTCGCAGCAGTCTACACGACTAATCATAATCCAAATCATTATTCTTTTTCTCTTACTGTTTTCTTAGATTTTGCGAGCGGTGCAAAAAAAAAAAACAAAAAACAGTAAATCGTGTTTTTAGATGGAATTTTCAAACTATGCGAAAAGCAGACAAAGCTTCTGCTGTTTGTGTGCAGTAATTATCTGCAAAACGAACGTGCAACTGAATCCGAGTCATAAGATGTGTAAAGTGAGCATGGTGTGGAAAAAGCTGTTTTGTTGTGAGCTTAAGATGGAAACTTAACTCGACCGTCAAAGTTGGCTGTGTGCTTGAGAGCAGCTACTGTAAATCGTCCGTGCATACTGCGGAACGCATTTATAGACACATGCGTGTGCACAATCAACCGGGAGATGACTTCACTCACATGACCTTGTCTGAGGAATCTCTTTACCCCGGATTTCGCATTCTGTACATGTGTAACGAAGTGATATACTGTATTTAGTTTATTAAATTACGGCGGAAGTGACGCAACAGCGTGGCACCAGCTTCCCACCGTAGCTACGAAGTCACATGGTAAGTCGCATTTCATTGACGGTCCGGATTCATTTATAGTTTAAAGACAATATTTCACTTTGTTTTTACTTTTTCCACGGTACGATGTGTTTAATTAGTTCCCTGATTTGCCCCAAGTCCAAATAGCTTTTTGTATTGTTATTTAATTTAAGTTTTGTCGAATGGAAGTTTTACCCGCTGAGTTAATAGTGCTTTTCTGTTGCTCAGTTATGTCCGAGACCCCAATGCGACTTCACCATTCTGCCTGCCATACTGTGCCACACTCCATGCGTTTGGTCTTATTGAGGCGGAAGCGACGTGGAGCTCGAGACCGTCACAGTTGTGACCTCCGTCACACATGGATATATCTCCTGACGTCATGTAGACCTGTGGTCCCCAACCACCGGTCCACAGATCGGTACCGGGGCGAACAAAGACAGACCTGGGAGATGTGAGCAAATTTACTCCCATTAGACGTGGCGTAAATGTGCGCGATTCTAGCCCAATCGGAGTCCCCCTAATAACACCGGTTTGCAAGTAACAGGATCCGCCAATAAGTGAAGGAAGAAGCGGTCAACAGAACGTAATAGTCACAAATGGACCAAACGTACAGCTGAACGTTCAGCCATGGCTTCCAAAGATGAAGTTATTTTGACAAGAGAAGTACCTCCCCTCGCGGCATCGACAGAGCGACGTCGAGGAGGAAGCTGTTGTGCCTGCCACGTCGTCAAAAACTCGGCAATACGAGAAACGTGTTGAATCATTTGAACAAGTAGCATCCAAGTGGGAATAAAATGAAAGCAGGTACGAAAACGCGAGTAGAGTTTGCACAGCCTGACAGCGTAAACATGAGCAGTTTAGTCGCTAATAATTAGCCGGATTAAAGTAAAAATCAATTATGTCATCTTTGGTTCGGTCACATTCGCAATTAGCAATGATGCTAACGTCCTATGTAGGATAATAACTTTGAAATTGTTATATTTAGCTTTTAAGGCGTATTTATTATTCCTGATTAGTCCATTCCCCAATAGCTCATGGTGCTATATTATATTATTCTACATTTGTTGTGCAGTAGAATAAATAACATTGTTTGTCATGAATGAATGCTCATAAAATGTTGAATTACACTATAATTATCTTTCTTATCAGTAGCGGTGCTTTAAAACTGGCAATTTAAAAAGCAATGAAAAAAATGGTTGCCGGTCCGCCAGCGGCATGTACCTGTCTCAACTGGTCCGTGACACACACACACACACACAAACAAAAACCGTTGGGGACCACTGCTGTAGACCACATGGAACCTGCTGTCAGCGTCCGAAAGCTCATGCATACTGTGTACAGTACATCTTCATCCCAGTGCACGGAAGCCTGTCAATTATTTATGTGCTTCATGTCCACTCGAGTGAAGATGGTTGGCTGGTGAAAGAGCTTTTTGTGGAGGAAGTTTTTGACGGAGGTGAAATGCCAGAAAACATCAGCTAGAATTTTTTTTTTTAATTTATTGACAATAACCAATTCCAAGCCGCACCGCCATTGAGTGATTCCAGAAAGCTTTTCTCCTCCCTCAGCACTCTTTGCTCCCGCCGCCACTTCTACATTTCCCCTTTTTTCCTCCATCGCTGAACATTTTGAATTGACTCCTGTTACCGCACTGTAATTTATCTCTCTTTTCTCTCGCCTTTTTACTCTGTAATTCGCCGTGCCCTTCGGCTGTCTTCAGGGTTGAATGATTCCTTGTTTACGACCCTTGCAAAAAAGAAAGAAAAAAAAAAGACATCTGTTATCTGCCCACCTTGGGTTGTCTCTTTGACAGTTCCTCATCCTCCTCCTTCTCTGCTCCACTTGTCTGCACCCATCTGCAGCCATTCTGCTCCAGACCACTCGGCCCGCTTAAAATATCCTTCGCGGGTGAATGAGGTTACCGCAAGCTCATTTTTGCCTCGGACGGCCAATCTTTCTAAATCGATAGTCATTTGGGATGAGAAAAACAAAAATTGAAGTTGTTCTTCAATGATGCTTGTGCGGCTTACAGACGCATACCAGAAAGTCTTGCCTGGATATTTTGGCTAACAAAGGATCCAGTCAACACAATTTAATATGGATCTGGTCGTTATTTACGGAATGAGGCAACAGGAAGACGAATAAAAGTCATGTTTAGTTACAGAGAGGACCGAAAATATGTCCAGTAAGAGGCTGGCAGCGGTCACTACAGTGGACAGCCTATCATGATATCATAATTGGTGCATGAAAGGGTAAAACTAGAGGGGATAAAAATGAAATTAGCCTGGGAGTATTGTGCTTTTCAACACTTGGAATACACATTGCTCAATATGACTTTAGAGCCGTTTTCGTCGCAGGCCTTGTGTGAGCCCGAAAGAAAGGTTGAATTCAATTGACTGACGGCCACAGACGCGCACACATTCTCCAATGATCCAGTAGTCTCTGTCAACTTTTCCCACCCGTTGGACTTGAAAAGACGCCGCGGCGCGGCAAGCCATACCTATTGTCGGCCCCACCTGCGTTTGGGTGGTCCAACCGCCGCTGCTATTAGCGCAGCTGCTTGTCTATACGTCGCGGTATTTGCTCAGAGCTTTTTAACGGCAGCGCTGTTCCTCTGATGTCTTGTTTGTTTGTTCTGTTTTGCTCTGACGCATCCCGGCGGCGCTTGAACTTACCAGATTTGAGGGACGGGGGGGTTTCCGCTGTTCCGACGGATTCGCGGTGTGCTGCCAGTTGGCTTGTCCAATTACTTGGACCTCAATCTGGCGGTTGCCAGGAAACCAACACGCGTGCTTCCGTGCATACTCACACATAATGTATTTTTTTTATTTTTTTGAAATAAACTCGAAAATTTTAGTACACTGCTCCACAAAACTATGAGTGGAAGTCGAAACTTGTCATTGATGTGTAAGTTGAAGCTAAACGGCGTCTTTTTTATCTCACCCAAAAGACCATCTTAAGGCATGTTCACTGCTCCTTTCACCTTATAGCCGTCCTTGTTTCCCTCCCGCTTCTTTCCATCTTATCTTATTTCATAAATTATGGAGGAAAGTACGAGAAGACTCCCACTTCAGAGTCCCCTTCAGACATTGGGTTAACACTGGCATGACCCAGCATCCAGTCGAAACGGGAAATGAAAGCGAGGTTTTGGCTTGTGTGCCTGCTGTGAGTGAGTGGGGTGGTGGGGGGGTAAAAAGATGGAAAAGTGAGTCCAGAGTCGACGCCTTGCTCTGTATTTATAAGCAGAAAACCTGATTTGAGATCAGTCACGCTTGACTTGCAAGCAGATGCAACATGTATGTTGGAGGAGATGGTCCCAAAAAAAAAACGGTGAACTTTTTCTAGCATATATACAGGTGTGTGTGTGTTATAGTCCAACAAGCTAAACCGAAACCCGAAGCTATTCGATTTTTACATGGAGCATTACTTTCACCCTTTCATAATTTTGCTGCCATAAATTGGGAATTTCTCCCATTGTGAGACAAATAAAGGTTTTCTTATCTTATGGTTACGTGCTTGAAGTTGGTAAACATTTTGTCAACGCTAACATTTTTAAGTGTCGGTCGTTTGGCGCTTTGTGTCTTTTGTCTCTTCATTTAGGTTGGCCTATTTTTCATAGCGATTTTTTTTTTTTTGTCTTCCAACCTCGCCAAATGTCCTCAACCATCAACTCTCTATCTCCTAAATATTCCAAACGCCTCTTGCCTTCTTTCTTCCATTGTCAAAAGAGCTGCGAAGGGCTTGATGGCTGCCGTGGCCCATGTTGGTGTGCTGGCTGTGCTTTTAGCCTAATGGAGAGACAGCTGTGCTCCCATTTCTATATATATATAACTAAACGACACCGCATGATGAGGCTTGTCACACCCACTCAACAGCCATTCCATGGGGCGCACCGTTGTATTAATATGCATACTATTTTAGTTATATATAAGAATAATCTGCCAGCTTTCTGTCCTCGTTTTTCGGGCCTGCGTTCAGAATATTTTGTTTATGCAATGTGTAATCACCTTGGATGAACACGAAAAAAATGGTTTTAAAATGAAAATAAATCAACTTTAAATAGATTTGGCAAAAAAAAAAAGCACTCTCGTAAGCCTAGCTGGAACTACTTAGGAGTACAATATTTAATGTTGCTGTAATCTGCATAATGCTCCAAAATTTGGCAGCAAATGGATGCTGGGATACGTTTTCAATTCTGACGTGTATGTGAACATTTTTTGAGGCAAAACAAAAATTTTTTCAAGGTGCTGGGTTTTTTTTTTTGGGGTGTGTGTTCCTCACAATAAATGCATCCAACATCTTACATGCATATTTGCATTTAGCCGGCGGCTCTTGCGTGCATGTGTGCGAGTTTGCCTGTGCGAGCGCTGGATTGAGGTATAAGTAACAGTGTTAAGGGATGAGCCGGTTGTGGGGTCGTATCTTTTCAGATTAGAGAGCTTAGTCCCTTCGCTCGCCGTGTAATTAACGGGAGTCGTCGGGAGAGAGGCCGATCAAGACAAAGAGGCAAAGAACAAGAGGATGGGCTCAGCCGAGGAGGGATTGTGTGCATGAACAGGGGATATGGGAGGGGATGATTGTCTGTGCAAGTTGCAGAAGTGCGGCCAAAAGTGAGTGCATGTGTTCACGGGTTGTAATAGTTTAGCATATTTTGTTGTCTGTAGTTTTTTGTTTTGTTTTATTTTTTTAGCGCAAGTTTGGTAGTTTTTATTTTTTTTCAGGGGGAGGGTAATATGCCTTGTTTTATTTTTCTATTAGTTATAGTATTAGTTTTAGTATTTTTTATTAGTTAATTGGTTTTAGTTTATTTATTTATTTATTTATTTTTTAATATGAAGTATTTGTTGACTGTAATTATTGTGTAACGTAAACTGCAATTTATTTTTTTTTTTGGTCATTTTTCTTCAACTATAATAACCTTGATATTTTCCAGGAAGAAAAAAAAATTGTATTCGTTCTCTGGTTATCGATATTACGTCGGGCTGGCCGTTTCGTTGTCCTGTGAGAGTTTTAGTGAAGAAAACGGTGGGACGGCTTCTCCTGTCATCTTGGTGTCATGTATAAAGTGAACGCAAATGCGTTCAAAACAAAATATATTTATCACTGTTGGAGTTTTTCTTTTCTTCCCGCCCCCAGGCGTGTCGCTGGATTTGTTCTCTCAGCTACGTGACGTCTGCGTTCTAGTTTTGTGACAAGATCGAGAATAAAGATGAGGTGGCAGAGAGTGAGGAGTGAAAGACGGATACGAAGGAGTGATTGAGGGGAGGTGGCTAATCCGTCAATCTGTGACTAGAACAGCCAGTCGCTTTGCCATTGGAGGAGGTTTCCTACATCTGCTGCAGGATAGGATTAAGCACCGGGATGCAAATTCGCCCCCTCCCCACCTCCGGTTTAAGGAATGTTGAGATTGGTGAAAGTCGAAGATGTAGGTGAGGAAGATGAGAGAGATGAAAGGAGTTTGGAGGGATTTGAAAAAGAGGAGGAGGAATGAGAGAATGGTTGCTATGGTTAGGCATCAATGTGACAAAAAAAAAACTGTTTGCTTTTGGTCAAATATAAATTAATAGCGAGGAAAAAAAAGTGTTGAGATGTCTTATCAAACTGTATGCTGCGTTTTCTTTTTTTTTTTAATTCGACCCTTATAAGGTGTTGTTCATGTTTAAGTTGTCGGGTAGGCACAAAATATGTCAATCATATTTCAATATGTTTAAGTTTGCATGCTTGTCAGGCACGTCGGGTAGGCACAAAATATGTCAATCATATTTCAATTAAAGGTGCCAATGGCATTGTGTGTGTGTGTGTGTGTGTGTGTGTGTGTGTGAGATCTGCACGATGGCAGTTAATCCATACATTTGGTCAACCGCGCACTTAAATTCATGCTCAAAACACACACACACACACACACACACACACACACACACACACACACACACACACACACACACACACAAGAAGTTCATTAACCCACAAGCACATTTACTTCCTATTGACCCTCGACCTTTGGAAAAAAAACATCACGATCAACCGAGCAGAAGCTGCTGTCAATCACATATTTCCATCGTGCCCACCCCTTCGTTGCGTCTCTTTCCTCATGCCCAGGTCGATAGCCATTCAACAGTCACGCGAGTAAACATGACAAGAAGGGTCAGGGGTGGCAAACCGCGATGCAAACGAGATCAACCACAAAAGTGTAGAAGGGGAAAAAAAAGAAACTCAAAGGAGGTTCAAACGGAAGAGATTGGCAAGATGGCTAAAATACTCCAAAGAGGGGAAGGCTCCTTATCAGACAGCCACACGCTAGCTTTGATACGTCGTCTGGTATCACGCTGCGCCCCGATGCCTTGACATTAATAGAGCAATCCCGCTGTGCTGCGTGTGTCTTGTGGCGGGAGCGCCGCCGCCTCCGCGTCTGCTTCTGTGATACCGGCGCCCAAGCGACAGAAACGCGTCAACATTCAAAAAAACTCGATCGCAATATCGCGTGAAGTGGTCGACTCATCCGACCGGTGGCTTCGTGACCGCGAATGGATCGTCGAGGGGGATAGAAAATAGCTGGATGAATGTCTGCGGCAGTGACATTCATTTGGTTCCTCCAAAGATGATAAACATACCGATGGCGACGCAATTTTATCGTACTCGCAAATACGATATTACTCTTGTCATCACAAACGAGGAACACTTGGCGTTACTTGCGTGTTGAAGCTGCAGCGCATGGCGCCCGGAGACAATATAGCTTCTTTAAAGAATATTTCGCGCATACACAAGCCACAGCATCCACTATTTGGCCCCCGGTCATGCATCGTGTGCACCAAAACAAAAACAGCCACAAAAAGACCAAAAAGTGGGTCAGGCTAAGCGGCTCCTTCCTAACCACATTTGTCATCCTCAAACAGGGGATGCGCGTTTTGTTAATTTTCTTATACTAACTGCATACACATTCTGAGAAGAAAGAAGCAACTGCACAATTGCCCAGGCTTTTTTTTTTTTTTTTTGGTGAATCTTCGGGATTCACATGCTCACAAAAAGGAAATCTCTTGACATTTGATTGACAAATTCATTTTATTTCTTGCAAGATTGGAGTGCAGATTTCATGGAGTAGAAATAGTGTGTGTGTGTGTGTGTGTGTGTGTGTGTGTGCGTGTGCGTGTGCACACCCCAATATGCAAGCACCTGTCGCTGGCAGCAGTTGACGGAATGATTGATGCACCGGGTTTGCATTGTGGCTCTTTTACATCGAAGCTCAATGAAATATGAGCAGGGGCTGATGCCCCACCCCCCCCCCACCCCCCCACACACACACACCCTCCGCAGGTAAAGTATTGCTGAGGCACTGCAGGGAAAATTTTAAACAGCAACAAATCTATAGGCCATAGTTGCCGATGCGAATCTTTTTACAACACGGTGCATATCGCGGTGCCAACATGTCTATGGATGGAAAAAAAAAAAGAAAGCCGGGATGATTTATGACTGTACATCCTGTAAACTGAAGCGTTCTGACTCCGTCGCAAAAGCCCCGCTTTAGTTGACGTTTGAAGGTTGTAAAGGATAATGTCTCAAAAGAAGCGGCCGCCATCGCCGCGGTAGCGTTTCCATATCGTGAGCGCTCGTTTTACTTGAGTTGCTGTGCAGTTTTCTTCGATTGATACCCTTTCTGTTCATGAATGATTTTTTAAATTTTTTTTTTCTTAATTTTTTTTAGGTTTGACTACCAGGAGCTACTCCACAACTCCACCTTTTGTCTGGTGCCTCGAGGACGACGCTTGGGCTCCTTCCGCTTCCTCGAGTCCTTGCAGGTAAATACAAAAAAAAATAATAATAAAAAAATAGAGCGTACGTTATCAAGGACGCACGGTGCCGGTTGTTCTCCGCTTGTGCTAGCGCAAGTTTTCAATGCGACGCAAACCTATCACTGTTGACAGCCATTTTTGATCATGAGCATCATACCCGCCAAAAAGCACCGTTTCGGTAACGTACGGCTAATATGCAGCGGAATGAAACCCGGAGCTACACAGGTTGCAGATCATGAACATTCCACACTTTTGCTTTCTATAGTATTATAGTGCCCGTCGACACCTTTTTAATGGCCACATCTGCAAATTGCCCTTTCCAAAAGCATTACGCTGTGCCGAATTGAAATGTGGCCGTCAGGGTTAATTTACCCAGCCTTTTAAATCGAAATGGGCCCATAAACAAGCGCCGCCGTCCTATGCTGCCGTCCATAGGGGACAACGATGACGACGACGTGCAGCGACTGTCGTGAAGCCGTGTGGAGTGGATTGAGTGAGTGTAAATGTGTATGCTGCAGTTCTCCTTCTGCCACCCAAGTCGATGTTCTGGCGCAGGAAACAGTAGTGGCTGTTTTTAGATTTGCTCATTGCCGAGCTCCCCTGGCTGCTGTTGTGCTCCCTTGGCCCCACCGTGAGTGTGTGTGCGTGTGTGTGTGTGTGTGTGTGTGTGTGTGTGTGTGTGTGTGTGTGTGTGTGTGTGTGTGTGTGCGCGCGCGTGTGTGTCTTTGGTGTGTGAGAGAGTGAGACTGAGGCTGAATGGACAATTCTGCACACAACCCACAAGGCTTGGCACCACGCACCCGCTCCTTCTGTCTCGCCTTTCTGTCCTCTACGTTTCTCTTCTCATTCACACCACTTTTCAAGATTTTTTTTTTTTTTTTAAATTTCTTCGTTTTTGTAGCAAACGAGCCCGCAAAGAACCGGCAATTACGAATGCGGTTCGACATGTAACGCCGGCTTTTCCAAAATACACACAGACAATCCAACTCGCCCATACGCTTACGGTACGTGTGCTCCCTTCTAAAAACAGCTCCACAACATTTTATTTCACACACCCTCCGGTTTGGCTCGCGTGGGGTGTTAGGGCCGCTCTTTCCTCGGGTCCGAGGACTCACAAAAGCCTCTGGCTGCCATTCCATTTTGGATAGCTAAATTGAATTTGGATTATCACTGCAACCTTGTAGCCGAGGGCCTGCCTCTGACACACGTAAACACAAGTATTCCCATTTGTTAGACTGTCCTTCAGCAGGTCTATTCTCGGATAAAATGCGCATGTGGGAGACGCGTGGGGGGCGGGGGGGAGCGAGAGAATGTTTGCTCGTCACTAGTTTGGCTGCTGTTGCTGTTTTCTGGTGCTTTAACTAAGCAATTAAAAGAAATAAAGTGACCGATAAAGCCCGCAGATCACATCGAGGAGTCAGATTGGACAGAAATTAATTAAAAGAGCACCAAGAGATGAAAAACAACCCAGGGGGGTAATGGAGAGACTGGAGGAGGGCCGGGAAGGTGGGGGAAAAAAAATTAAAAAGCAGAGTAACATCAAAAAAAGCTGTCAGGGAGTCCGAAGGATGAGGCAACATCAAAAGTCAACTCCAATAAAGCACAACTCTTTCGTGTCTCAAGCGGTTCCTCCTTAGTCTGCAAGCAGCTCCCTCCTGGTTTCTATCCCGAGTGGCTATTGCTCCTTCGTAAACTTAGGAGTCAGCAGCACTGTCAACGTGGTCAGCCGCATTTGCGTGTGTTGGAAGTCCGTCAACAAAACCTGCAGGGCATCGTGGGAAAGAAGAAATGCAAGTTATTACTCACCGCCGTGTCCCTTTTCGGCGGGGTCACGCACTGGCAGCTGAGCGGAAACATCCAGAGTTTGTGCATGTTATCACGGGTCAATAAATAGCCGATAACTTGTGCGGTGACTAATGTGACTACGCCATTTAGTTCACTTTTTATTCTGAAACAAATGAAACAGCGACCTTTTATGGATGGTGACGATACATCAACACCAAAATATTCAACCAAACAGTGTCTGACAAAAGTCTGCTAGCTTAATGCTAGCATAATCTGCTGTCGAACGGAACTCCCTTATATTGAACATAGTCGCATTCCCCCCTGAACAAATCGATAAAAATAGCCGTCCCCTATGTGGTCTATTATTTTTACAAATATCACACATCGAAAATGATCTGTTAACTCGTTTCAACTGCATGAGACTTCCGCCTCTTCCTGATTCGGCGGGAGCTTCGCGGCATTATGTCACCTCAAGATTGAAAGTCTCTCTCTCTATATTTTTTTTCAACATAAACACGTGAAAATTGTTCGGAAAGATCCATTTCAGTTGGCCCCATTTTGTCAAAAGGCCACCAAGGGAAGTATGTGAGCGGATGAATTTTCTAGCTTAACGGTGACGCCGTGTTGCGTAACATTCTAACAAAGTAATCAGTGACCGCGTAGTCCATCTGCGATCTTCAGATTTACTTCTCAGTTTCTCACGATGGTATCCTGCTTCCAGGCGGCATGCATACCTGTGTTGCTGAGCAACGGCTGGGAGCTGCCATTTTCCGACGTCATACAATGGAACCAGGCCGTCATTGAAGGAGATGAGCGGCTACTGTTACAGGTAATGGTCGTAAGACGAAATCACGCACGGCGTTGCGCCATCGGACCGATCCGTGTGGCGAACACCTCTTCAGATACCCGTACGGTATGAAAAGTCATGCGTTGGCGATTGTTCAGTTCGAATTGAAGTGACGTTCAGAAAAGGTCTCGACAACGTTTACAAAGTCGATAAATGGGTTTGTTACAGCACATGTGACTTCTGCTTTCAACCAAGTAGAGGATGAAAGATTCTCATTTGTTTCTGATGCGGACTATGAGTTAAAACGGTCCAAAGATTCTCTTGTTTGAATTCATTTGGCCCAGTTTTTGTAAATGTCTTTCATAATTGCCCGGCATTTTGAAACTTTTCCCCAGGGCTGATTTTGCAGGCTTGTGTAATTTTCCCTTAGGCGACTGATGAATACGTAGTAGGAAACATGGCATGATTTCAAACTCCCCCAAAATGTTACCAACAAGGTGGAATGTTTAATGCTTACTTTCATTACTCTAGTACATAAGCAGGTGCGTAGGGACGGAGGAGCTCAGAGAGTTAAGGTGGGGCGAAGCCGTTTAAAGATTAAAAAAAAACATCTTTAAAAGAACTCTAAAAGGTATAAAGAGCCAACGAAGGGATGCCAGAATAAGAGTGATGTGCTCCCTCTTACGAGTACCCGTCAAGAGGCGAGTAGCAGCATTTTGGAGCGACTGGAGACCCTTCGTGGAGGATTGGCTGACTCCAAAGTTAACTGCAGTGCAGTAATCCAGTCGAGATGTGACGAAGGCATGAATTACCGTTTCAAAGAGGAAAAAAGCTCACCTTATACCCGGCCACTGCAGTGACGCCCTCTCAACAAGCGACATTTTCCCCTGTGGCTTGGACTGTTTCCAAGTCGCGGACATAAAATGGAGCCGTGCGCACGAAGCCAAACGAGACCGGAGAGGTCTTGATGAGAGGAGACATCCTTAATTGGGTTTCCGAATACACCACATAAAGAGCCCGACCTCATCAGCAATGCGGCACATCATCCGATAACACAACAATATTGACACCGACACCGTGACCCCGACGCGAATGAGTGTGACGCTCTTGCACGAGAGGCTAATTGAGGACGAGGCGAACCTCGGGAGGAAAATGACACCGTTTAAAGTTAATTGGAGAGAGGGAAGGCCCCGCGAAATGCAGAAAAAGGAGGCATGGGAGGAAAAATACCCACTTAGTGTTCATGAGAAAAGAACAGTTGGCTATTAAAACTCATTCAGTACCAGCCAATTCTAGACCAAGTCTGAAAAGACGTTTAAAAACGTCTTTGGGAGTGAATGAGTTAAAATGGTTTAGCGGAGTTAAAAGCGAGAAATAGTCAAACGTAAACACTCATAACTTTGTTGAGTCTGATCCTTTTTTTTTTCAACAATCATAAAAAAAAATTGCTCTCACATTGATTGTTTTTTTTTGGGTGATTTCTCATTTGTCAAATGGTTTCTCTTAAGGTGCCGTCGACAGTGAGAGCTGTGGCAAGTGAGCGGGTTTTGGCTCTCAGACAGAGAACGCAGATCCTGTGGGAAGCCTACTTCTCTTCCGTGGACAAGATCGTCGTCACCACACTGGAGGTAAAACTCGTCCCTTTTGACTCCCAAAACACGAGGAGATGGCGCGTTTGATGATGGCACAGAACGCCGCCCGCTTCTCAAGCTCACACTATTTCCTGGACTTGCCTTTTTGGGAGTTGAATTCATTTTTGGTTGCTTTTGGGTCACATAATTAATCAACGGCCATTACAAAAACATCTTCAAATTTGTTCAACAAGGAAAAGATGGCATGAACTTTGACACGAACGTTTTTATTTTGAACTTCTCGTGGCTGCTTTTTAACCAAGCTGAAAACATGAAAGCATTTCATCTCGTAAGACGTCGGCCACCGCCACTAGCGTCCGTTAAAGGAATGCATCGTGTCTTCTCATTTGCAGTGAAAAACGTCTGCCAAAAGAAACATCCAACTACTGAAAAAATACCGCTTTGCTCTTTGCGTTTGCTCACACAAAAACCTCTCTGCTGTTCACTGCTCGTGCGCTGTCACGATTGCTTCTTATGGAGCAGCGTTTCCCGGCGAGATTTTCCGTTTGAATCAAATGACCCCTCTGCACATACAACGCATTTGACAATAAAGTTGTACTTGACTACTTGACTTGACTTACGATGACAGAGTTGGATTCTGATCCGTGCTCCCAATTCCTATCCGTTTCTTTCACTATTTTACTTTATTCTTGCTTTTTAGGTGCGGGACACATTTTCCAGCATACACCTGAGATGCCTGCAGTTTCAAAGACCCCTTTTATGTATAGACATGACATACTTTCTCGTTAAGTTCCAAATCTCAGTCAGAGCATGTCTGATTCCGCCTCATTCTCACTTTGATCAACCAGTAGAAACGACACCTTAATCCCCGCCCACTTGGTTCCCTTCCCTCAATTCGTCTGATCATATCCCAGCGAGGACGTTTGTTGTTTATTGTTTAGCACGGACAACGCACAGAATATTTTTCTTCTGAAATTTGAACAGAGCACACAGTGAGCAGTGCGTGTGTTCCCTTTTGCACTTCCATGTTTATAAAAGCAAAGTCTGGCTGCCCCCAGTGTGTTTGCTGCTGGGGATTTATGCTTGAGATAATAAAGGAAAGGTTCTGGAGGTTGGTGATAAGCTGCTTATATACATACAGCAAGCTGAGGGGTGGGTGGGGGTTGGGGGACCTCTCCCCGTGGGAGACAGCTGTGCAGTCAGCCTGAGGTCAGTGACGCACAGGGCAGCGTCGTGGGACGCCACAGACGCCGCCTCAAGGACCCCTCCTGCTGGTGCAAATGAGAATTGCAGTTCACAACGTGGTTCGGCGTGACGCTCGTTGCGTAAACACAAACAAACCAAAAAAAAAAAAACCATTGAAATTGGTGGCAATTTCTCCTTGAATAAGATGAATTCCAATGATGGTGTTGTATTGCTGAATGTTACTGACCGAAGCAGAGGCTTTTGGAGATGCGGATCAACTTCCGGTAGTTTACGTGTCGGTGTTCTTTTCGCGATGCGGAAATTCGATGTGATTGACTCGACAGCATCTCGGAGGGTTTCAGCATCATAGTGCACTTCATTTTTTTTTTTTTTATCCCAAGAAAGAATTATGTTTTTAACTTGACCATACTATGACAATAAATTCTAATCTCCCCTCAATGTTCCCTCCACAGATCATTAAGGATCGTGTATTTTCTCACACATCAAGGAACAAATACATGTGGAACGCCCTCCCAGGAGGTCTACTTGTCCTGCCAGAATATTCCACTCATCTTGCGCATTTCCCTTTCTACTACCTGGGATTAGGTAAGCAAACACTCTTCGTCTAATTTCTGGCTTCGTCGTCTAATTTCTGGAACCGTAACTGCTTTGGTAGACAAGAGAAATCAGCCCTTGTTTTTTGGCGTCGTTTTCGATGCGAGTCGGGAATCCTTTTCAACAAACAAAAAAATATCTTGAAGATTCAATTCATTCATTTCAAACACTTAACAGTGAACCCTTTTCAACATCGGATCTTATAATAGAGTTCGACTATTGATAATGTTTCAAATCCTTGGAGCTCTTTGACAAGCAGGCTTACTGTGGATACGTTTGACGAATCAAAGATGTTTGTCTCTCGCTCAAGGCATCAGTCCAAATCAGGAGTTCACTGCCATCATCCACGCTGTCTCTCCGTTGGTGTCTCAGTCTCAGCCAATCATGAAGTTGCTTCAGGTGGTCTCCAAGTCAAAATATTGCTCGCAAGTAAGTCGACTTTACGTACCCGTGCATTTCGAATCGTTCCTGACCCGCCATAAAAGTGCAGAGAAAAGAAAAATCATTTCTGCTTGTTTTTTTTTTTTTGTGCAGAAACACAAGCAAACAAAAACATATAATTGGACTTCCTAATCAAGAAATAACAATGCGCCTCAGTATATTATCATCAGATTGTTTTTGTAAAACGGTCAATTGCAATTATAATTGTACTACAGTTTACTGCTCCCGTTTGCTGCGGAAGCAATACAGTTTTGTCCTTGTCGCCGACGGTTACTGGCTGATTGTTGATCCATTTCATTGGTCTCTCTGCTGCGCCAAGATCATCATCCTCTGGAACAGCGAGAAAGCGCCACCCAGTCGCAGCAAATGGCCTCCCATGCCCGTCCCCCTCACCGTAACAGACGGCAAGAGGAAGGTCAGTGTTTGTTTGCACTCCTCTCACGTCTTGAGTGACAGTTACACAAACTGTCAGTCACTTTTTTGGCCACGTACCTTCCTTACGCGCCCCTTCATTTTGACGTCCATCATCCATCTTCATATCCATCTCTCAATTTGACATCTCCATCAACCCAAGTGGCATTCATTTCCATTCCCGTCAGTCATTCTCATGTTGTTATCGCCGCCCTGGCGAAAGCTCATTCGTCGTAACGAGATCATCTCTGACTCATTCTCCTCATCTGACAAAAAGCGCAACGCCAAATAAAAAGTAGCCCGCGGGTGCTTTGAAGATTTACAGCTGCGTTGCTCCCGCAGACCACCAGTCGGTTCCTGCCACATGTTGCCATAGAAACCGATGCGGTGCTGAGTCTGGATGAGGACACGGTCCTGTTGACGAGCGAGGTGTGTATCCGTATTC
>NW_017805408.1:367628-373232 GCF_001891065.2 Hippocampus comes
CCTGCCCGGAGCTCCCTTCTACCACAGGTAAAGCATGTCAATATGTAATTTTAAAAAAACCCCAAAGAACTGTGAAGTTTACGAGACACTGCTGTGCAATAAAATAAAAAAAAAATATATTTTTTTTTCTTTCAAATGCTCACTTCTATAGCGTCCCTAGAAAATCACAGTGTCCCATCAATGATCTGCTATTTTTAGAACAGGCCTGCAGGTTAGTTCATGTGGTCCTTGGGGGCTGCCTGGTGCCCCCTAGTGGTAGGTGAAAGAATTTTATCAAACTTGGCAGAATTGGACCTTAAAAAAAAAAAAAAACCTCATTTGTTATGTAGCGTTCAGTTGTATGCAAGTTTAAGTACAATAATTTGCTTTTCATCTCAAGAGATGTTTTCAAAATGCATTTTTAGGCACAGTGGTAGACATTTCATACATTTTAATTTAATCATCAAGCACAATTTTTTAATTAATTTATTTTTCTCACTGTCTCAATTTTGATGAAAAATTCGGCGTACTCCGCTCCTTTAGCTGCACGCTACTTTGGGGTGTAAAAAGTTTGAGAAACACCCGACGGTAGACGACAACAGGGCAACACTGTCATTTACATGTACTTTTTTTCAAAACAGCAGAGGAAGATTCAATGTTTTCTGTAAAGTTTGCCACTTTTATTTTCCATCTAAAAATCAAACGGTCTCGTCAGATAGCTTTTTTTTTTCTCTCTATCATAAGTGCCTCCAATTTCTAGCACTTTAAAAGCACTGGATCTAAACTTCAAGCACTTTGCAGACCTTGAAAACACAACAGAAAAGAATATTTTCAAGTGTATGCACCCGTGTCAGCGCTAACTGGTGTTATGTTTAGGTTGTTGCCATGGCAACGATTGAGCACCACTATCTTTTCCTACAGAAAATTGTTGCGTGTTGTCCGTAGCTTATTCCTTGCATTCAATTCAAAAATGTTTCCCACCAGCGTCAATTTTTCAACGTATCTTCAAAACAAATTACGCATTCAGCAAAAAATAATCATAATAAAATAAATAAATCCGAATGTTCTGGTACCATCTTAATGCATGTTTTACTGTACTGTACTTTGTCCAACCAATATTAGTCTATAATTCTGAAATATATGCCATCTGCACAGATACTACCACTACCTGTTCTCGCACTACCTGCCGCAGTCTTTGAGAACCATTGTGGATCATACGTCCAATTGCGAGGACATCCTGATGAATTTCCTGGTTTCCGCTGTCACCCGCCTGCCGCCCATCAAAGTGGCTCAAAGGAAACAATACAAGGAGTTGCCGAGCCCGCAGGTAGTAAGTCGCCACGGATTGATTGATAGTGCTCACTCGAAAATCTAAATCTAAATCTAACATGGGCAAGTGCGTGATGGTTTAATCAGTCCTATTTTTTTTGACTCACTAGGCCACAAAAAATGTCCCCTGGGCCAACCCGGAGCATTTCAACCAGCGCCAGGAGTGTATCAACACCTTTGCCAACTGGTTTGGCTACATGCCTCTGGTCCACTCCCAATTCCGCCTTGACCCCGTGCTCTTCAAAGATCAGGTGTCAGTCCTCCGTAAGAAATATAAAGACCTCGAGAAGGCATGATGTGACCGGCCACAGAGCCGGTCCGTTGCGGTGGGCTTTTGGAGGACACCGACCAAGGTCTGTCCAGCTGAGAGGGATCAGAGGGACTCATGTAAGCTGTCATATGGACAATCAGACAGACCCCGGTGGGCTGTGGATCAATACAAAGTCCTGTTAAGTGCAACGCGAACTCTAACCCCTTCCAGCTCTAAAAAAAAAAAAATAGCCACCCTGTCGATGAGCTGTCAGTCTTCATCGAAGCACTTTGAAGAGGCCCTCGGATGCAAGTGGTGTCGCTGTGCATGAATGGGAAGGAAGGTGCGTGCCATGTTCTCGGGCTATTCTCGTCTCAGCATTGCTGAGCGGGAGCCGAGGAAAAACGGACAATGTGACTGGCAAAATGTAAACTAAGGCATAAAATGATTTGCACTTTGTTGTGGTGTTTCCTGAAGCTCCGTTTTTTTTTTCTGCCCCCCCCCCCTCGCAGTTTAGCGTGACATCAAACACAACGGCAGTCAATTGAAGGACTTTTTTTTTCCCGTAGTTTTAATGAGAAAAAACATTTTTACTTGGTACAAAACACATATGGCCCAGTTGACAAAATTACATTCACAGGCAAGCAAACCTGAACAACAAGGGCACACTTTGAGGAAGACTCATTTAACGCGTGCACATACACACCTGAGATGTACTGTACCGGAATTGAACCCTGCACCTCTGCAGCCAGCACGCTAACCAGTCGACCAACAGCCTGCCTCAAGGAACTCCGTTGAAGTGAATTGAAATTCACCAGTGACCCCCCCCCCCAAAAAAAACCTTTGCCGCCATCTTGTGGCTTTGAGAGGTAAAGATCAATTACTTTGCAAAAGCTGATCACCCTGCAAATACTCTCCCCGGTCTGTCCATCGGGATTGATCACTTCCTCAGTGTCAACATGGCATTGACGTCCCACAGCAAGTTCCTCATCTGATCCATAAGAACCTTCATCTCGTGGTTCTTTTGACGTACTCTCTGCAAACGGGGACGAGGAGTTCAGATCAGTCAAACGCGCAGCTTTAATGCGAACAAGGACAAAGTCGATTTCGATTCAACGGCGCATTCTCAAATAGGGTTCAGGTACTTGGGCCGCGAAAATCATGGCAAGCAAGAACAAATTGGCCATTGTCAATGAGTTAAGATCCCTTGTTAGTCCCACAATGTGGAGTGGGGAGGGTTCTTGAAAACATTTGAGCGACAATAGATCAGAATTAGGCTTCGCTATTATGGATGAAATAAACAGTGGCACTCGGGCTCTCCTCAAAATAGATCAGGGCTGCTTCGTGCGAAGCATGTACAGCTATTCATGTGGAGCTTGACGGTATAACAAATTGAGAGTAGTGTAATTCGCGTAAGCCTCCGTGATGCATCACGGAGAAATATTTTAGTTATTTAAATAGCCCATTCAGCCCTTAATTTCCAACTATCTTACAGTTACCATCTGTCCTGGAATTATTACATCATATGTATAATTTACCTCAAGGATGTCTTTTCGCTCCTGGTGGACTGAAGGACTACAAGGCTCCACTCTGACGTTGACCAGCTCTTCTCCAACATAGGGCACGAGCTGAGAAAATATACACGGACAGCGTATAAAGCCTCTCTTTGTGCACAATACCCAACGACCAAGTAACAAACGCATTTTCATGCATCATAAAGCTCGTTTCTCCGACCTCCGCCGGCCCTTCCTGCAGGTCAGCGGTCATCTCCACGCAGCGTTCGTACAGCAGGCGAAGTTTGCGGAAGAGCAGGGCGAGCTGCCTCAAGTGTTCCTGGAGTTTTCCAAAGCGGTCCTGGTACATTGCCTGGCTTTGAGTCACACCATTGGGAAGCTGAAACCGAGAGGACGGACGGACAGACGTGTGATGTTTTCGCTTGACTTTCGCTCCATCACTTGATCGCAATGAAAATGAAAGTGACTAAACCCAAGGTTAACTGTGTACAAAATATAGTGTCATATAAATTTGTTTTGACTTTTTGACACTCCTCTTAAGTTGAAACAACTGATGCGTGAACTTATAGTCCAATATATAAACATCTCGATACACTGTCTGCTATTCATGAGGGATAAAGACCCCTGCAAGAGAATTTTGGGAATAAGGTAAAGCGAATCTCAAGAAAGCTACTTCTTTCTTGGTTTCTTTCTTTCTTACTTGCGTTGCTCGTGTGATTTGGAAGATCTCCATGGTGCGAGTGACAATGTCCTGGACGGTTTCCTGTCCAATCCGACAGAGGAACACAGGGGAGATCTCTCGGAGGGCACCCTGGGGTGGCATTGCCTGTTGACCTGCGGCCAGGGAGCCACCGGGGGGCATGTGAGGGGGCTGTTGCTGAGTGGGCATCCCTGTCATGCCCGTCTTCTGTGGCAATGATGCTGCCATCACTACGCGAAGCAGAGAGACAGAAATAATCACAATATCTTCTATATGAGTCTTTTTTTTTAATTAAAATAAATTAAATAGCCGTTCAATTACAACGGCGGAAGACAGACGCTAGTCAAAGAGAGTATTTTGATTGCTTGGCTCTGAGGCTACCATGCTATCAATTCCCAAACAAAGGGTAACGTTTAAACAAGCGAGACGTGGTGATAACTATCGTACGGAAGGATACGGACTTTGCATACCGTGATTTACGATGTCCTTTGGCTGTAGTATTTCCAAATTTTCTTGGGTTAATGACGTATTTATCTTTGGCTGGACAAAAAAAGTCTTTATGGACGGAACCCATTCATATTCTACTTCTGGGATGTTTCAAGCACAGTATATGAGGCCAAAGCACACTACTGCCGCCCAAAGGTCATCTTCGGAACAGCTTTGAATTCCACCTGAAAAGACCGCAATGGCCCATTCTGGCCTATAGGTGTAGATGTTTCCCACGGTTTTGCGTGAGTGAATACGCTTATTTATCACTGAGCACTAATTGAATTATAAGAAAACCTTGATTAGTCTCGCAATGGAGAAATTCCCAGTTCACAGCAGCAAAGTTATGAAAGGAAGAAGTAGAACAATCACAGATGTTAATGTTCTCCCATTGCCTAACAAAAAATGACTTTGGGTTTCCCACCTGTTTTACACTCTACATTTTCAAATGAGATCAACTTTGAGAAATCTGGTTGGGAACGTCGCTTTATCCCGCTTTGCATGACACTCGAGCGTCCACGGCTGAATCACGGATGGCACCTCTCGTCACAGATGTTAATGTTCTCCCATTGCCGAACAAAAAATGACTTTGGGTTTCCCACCTGTTTTACACTCTACACTAATCAAATGAGATCATCTTTGAGAAATCTGGTTGGGAACATCGCTTTATCCCGCTTTCCATGGCACTCGAGCGTCCACGGCTGAATCACGGATGGCACCTCTCGTCCGGCATGCCTACCTGTGAGAACAAAAAATGACTTTGGGTTTCCCACCTGTTTTACACTCTACACTAATCAAATGAGATCATCTTTGAGAAATCTGGTTGGGAACATCGCTTTATCCCGCTTTCCATGGCACTCGAGCGTCCACGGCTGAATCACGGATGGCACCTCTCGTCCGGCATGCATACCTGTGAAGTGCTGCAAAGTCATCCCCTACATCCATAGTCTAAGCACTTGCTGCACCGACAAATAATCCGTGTTTGCTGACATGTTTCCGCCACCTCCCGCGTTCCCACCTTCCTTTATCGAGTAGCTGTACTTGTGTAGGAGACTGCATTCAGATTGCTTGCCAAACGCATTTGTGGTTTCCCGGACAGTAGGGGGCGATATGAACTAAAGACATCCAATTCACCAAGAAGAAGAATAAGTACAAGCAGAAGAACGGTACCACATCCGGTTCAATGAGCAAGTTTTTCCGCTGTCCACAAGCCCTGTTGTCAGTGAGTAATTTTAACATTTTAAACGGACTTCGCAGTTTGTCTCTGAGTGTATAGATGTAGAGAATTGGGGAGAGTTATTACGACACGTTACTCCTTTAATTTTGTTGTTGTGACTCCCGAAGTC
>NW_017805408.1:373898-375451 GCF_001891065.2 Hippocampus comes
CACACGCACACCACACGCACACACACACACACACACACACACACACACACCCACACACACACACACACACACACGCACACACACTCACAGACACACACGCGCGCGCGCGCGCGCGCTTCAGTGAAGAGAAGGGGGAGGAGTCAGAGACACAGCAGCACACTGTGAGCAGCACACGAACAGGAGAGACAGGGAGACGAGAGAGAGCTCGATAGCGCGACAGTACAGAGAAAAAAACTACACGGTGGAAAGTGGAAAGGTGAGAAAATGGATAGGCAACGCAGTGAAATTTGGACCGATTTCAACTGAATTGATAGTTCAAAGGCAGCGTGTAGACTGTGCAAGGTTAAAATATCCAATATCAAATTTTAATTTATAATTTGTTGTGTGGTAATCAAAGCTTACTTATGTTGTTTTACTGTAAATATTTAAACACTTATAAATATGCACAATCAGAGATTGGAACTTTTTGTTGACCTTTTTTTGAGATGGGTCTTTGTTTTTGTACTTTGTAATTTATTTTTTTTGTAGCACTCCATGTTGTACGCCATGTTGAGTATGTTCAGAAGAATGTAAATAAAGCCATATAAATAATAAATATTTGATATACTGTATATTTTTTCCATTAGTAATTCATTTTACACGTAATTTTACATGATTTTTGGTAGTAAATTAAGCAACAAAAAAACTGAGGAGCCATTTGGGAGCCGAAAGAGCCGGCTCTTCTTAGTGAGCCGAGCCAAAAGAACCGGCTCTCTCAAAAGAGCCGGAATTCCCATCACTAGTGTGGAGTGCTTGAAGAGCTGATGTCTGATGTCACGTTGCACCACAAGGTGGAGGTGAGTGCGCCCGCCTGTCTGTCTCTCACTCAACTTAAACTTCTGCTTCATGTACTGCACAACAGTGTCAACTCCACATAGACAACCCGAGCATCTTCAATGTCATTTAAAAACTTGAGACTAACTTGGCCCACTTCAATGTCATTTAAAAACTTGACCAGAAGAGTGATCATGTTGTTGTGGAGTAAACGGCAGTTAGTTTTTGTCTCAATGAGAGAAGTCGGACGTGCTCATGTCCCCTTTGGTGTGTCATGAGATGTCGGTGACATCACGCCTGTCGTCGGTGTTTGTGTGCGTGCAACTTCAACTGGCCCACACATTTGACCATAAAGTTGTATCCAATCCAAACATTGACTGGTCAAATGCTTTTACATTGTCATGTTCGCTTTTCTGTCCAATAAATTGTTCAAGTTGAATTCGAGTCTTTGCCTTTCATGACCAAATCCATCCTCAACTCACTCGAGGCCTTTTCAGAGACTGAAGTCTTGAGCTCAGACTTGCACTTCAGTCACATCAGACTTTTCACTGTTCCCGTTGGTCTCCACATGACTCGAAACTCCAGGAATCGAGCTTTTGGGTCATGTGAAACCGACGGGAACAGTGAAAAGACTGTCTGATGTGACCCAAGTGCATGTCTGAGCTCAAGACTCAAGTGGGACTTTGAAAGTGCTGCAATGCCTGCCCCAACCACACCCAATTTGACATCCACCAATCGCG
>NW_017805408.1:375656-377244 GCF_001891065.2 Hippocampus comes
AAGCATCAGCCATCATCCCAGCCAGGCCACACCCACTTTCCTGGATTTTTCTGCCTGGAAAAAAAAATCCAGGAAAAAAAATTTGGGGAAAAAAATTCAGAAAAAAAGTTCAGAAAAAAAACTGAAAATAATTGTTTTTTAAAAAATATATTTTTTTTCAAGTTAGATTGTGGTGATGTGTTTCAAAATGAAGTTGAGTTGAAGTGTTCTTTGTAATCAAGCTTTATTTCTTTTGCAGAGTAGACAATCACAAAAGCAGAGGAAAAAGTTGCAAGTTGGATGGCAGTCTGCTTGTTGCTGGGCGGCGAAGTGGTCAGCTCTTGAGAAGAACGTGGGACAGGTGTGTTGACCTGAGGGGAAAGGGATCCGTGAGTTACACCCAAGTCAATTTCTTGTGCAGACAAAGATGTGTTGGTCATAAAACTTACCAAGGAGATAAACTGTTGGGTTGAAGCAGATCATGTTTACTGCTGCCTGGGGGAGAAAAAAAAAAGTAAAAAAAGTAGTCATGATGGTGCATTGAACGAGTGTAAATGTCTCCTACTTTTCAGGCTGGCCCAAAGTTTGACTTCAGCGCCTTGCGAATAACGGGGTGAAGAGCAAAAAGTGTTGCCTGCAGGTCTGTGCTCGGGCGGTGAGCAGGTCACTCCAACCTCACCCATAACCCATCGACCACGCCAGTATCTCCTACTGCCTGCCTTCAGAATGCCATCCTGAGATCAGCAGATATCAGCGTCACTTACCTCCTTACACGAGGTAAGTGACGCTTCCTCGGGTAGACGAGGAAATGACGCTTCCTCGTGTTGCTTTCCATTGTGAGCAGACGTGTTCAATAAACATTTTAAAAAGAGCGTGGTTTCGGTTTTCGAACAATTCGGTTTTCGACCAGCCTTCTGGAACGGATTATGGATGAAAACCGAGGTTTGACTGTATATGCATTGCAACTGATCCCACTGACTGTACAAAGGCACAAAACCTTAACAAGTAATTGGTCTTGAAAAATATAGGAATGCACTTTTAAGATTAAATGAGATTTATAAAGAAAGGAATTTTTAAACCATTGGCACGAGCATATAAAATCTAAATGTAATCCCTGCCTACACCTTACAAACTAAGGAGAGTGCTATAATATGTGGAAAGAATAAAGTATTCACATGTTCTTCATAGCGTCTGCTGTGTTGGGTCTGTCTCGGTGACAGACTGAAGCTGCTGTTGTCTTCTTCTCTGATCAAAAAAATGTTGACTTTTCCTCTGCTTAAAACAGTGTGTCCCCCTAACGGATATTCCATGAATTGCACCTTATTAAAAATATTCATTACGTGTCTTTTGTGCATTTTTTCACCTTTAAATTATCCTGCGGGCCGGTTCCGGCCGTATGTTATACACCCCTGATGTATAGTAAGGCGTTTTTAGCCAAAAAAATACGACCATGAATAGCAAGGCATTTTTAGCAGAAAAAAACGACCATGTACAGGAAGGCGTTTTTAGCCGAAAAAAACGACCATGTATAGCAAAGCGTTTTTGGCTGAAAAAAACGACCATGTATAGCAAGGCGTTTTTAGCCGAAAAAAACGACCATGTATAGCAA
>NW_017805408.1:387080-387189 GCF_001891065.2 Hippocampus comes
CTACGTTCCGCGTGCCTGACGGCTCCCGTTGGCATGCCAGCCGCCTGAGGGGCGTCAACCCACCGTCGGCACAGGAACTGGCCACCGCGGCTGATCCGCGCCACACTGC
>NW_017805409.1:0-6172 GCF_001891065.2 Hippocampus comes
ACGAAAAAAACCACATAGTATAGTATGCCGCTTTTAGCACAAAAAAAACGACATCGCATAGTAAGGCGTTTTTGGCCAAAAAGACTGAAAACGCCTTACTATGCGATGTCGTTTTTTTCGGCCAAAAACCCCTTACTATACTATGCCGTTTTTTTGCCCGAAAAAGATGACTATGTATAGCAAGGCGTTTTTAGCCGAAAAAAGCGACATAGTATAGTATGCCGCTTTTAGCACGAAAAAAACGACGTAGTATAGTAAGGCGTTTTCAGTCTTTTTGGCCAAAAACGCCTTACTATGCGATGTCGTTTTTTTCGGCCAAAAACCCCTTACTATACTATGCCGTTTTTTTGCCCGAAAAAGATGACTATGTATAGCAAGGCGTTTTTAGCCGAAAAAAACGACCATGTATATTAAGGCGTTTTT
Organism: Hippocampus comes; assembly: GCF_001891065.2. Lineage (NCBI taxonomy): Eukaryota > Metazoa > Chordata > Actinopteri > Syngnathiformes > Syngnathidae > Hippocampus > Hippocampus comes. The sequence continues at coordinate 424 of NW_017805409.1, forward strand.
GGCCAAAAAGACTGAAAACGCCTTACTATACATGGTTGTTTTTTTTCGGCTAAAAACGCCTTGCTATACATAGTCATCTTTTTCGGGCAAAAAAACAGGCTATAAAATGCCCTACTATACATGGTCGTTTTTTTCGGCCAAAAACACCTTACTATACATGGTCGTTTTTTTCGGCTAAAAACGGCTTACTATCCATGGTCGTTTTTTCCGACCAAAAACGCCTTACTATACATGTTTGTTTTTTTCGGGCAAAAAACACGATAAAAATGCCTTACTATACATGGTCGTTTTTTCGGCTAAAAACGGCTTACTATACTGTGTCGTTTTTTTCGTGCCAAAAACGCCTTACTATACTATGTCGTTTTTTTCGTGCTAAAAACGCCTTACCATACTATGTCGTTTTTTTCGGCTAAAAACACCTTACTATACTATGTCGTTTTTTTCGTGCTAAAAACGCCTTACTATACATGGTTGTTTTTTTCGTGCAAAAAACAGGCTAAAAATGCCTTACTATACGTGGTCTTTTTTTTCGGCTAAAAACGTCTTACTATACATGGTCGTTTTTTTGGGCTTAAAAACACGCTTTACTACACATGGTCGTTTTTTTGGGCTGCAAAAAAAATGCCTTTCTTTTCATGGACTTTTTCTCAAGAAATGCCTTGCTGTACATGGTAATTTAAAATAGAACTACATGAAAAAAACACCCTACTATACAGAGCCGACCCCCGCCCCCACCCTCCCCCAAAAAAGCCCTTCTATATGTGGACACATTAAAAAAATGAAAAGCCTTACTGTACACGGTTGTTGAAAACAGCAGAGGTACAGCGTTCGCTTCCGTCTCCCGCCTTCTTGTGTGGAGTTGGCATATTCTCCTCATGTCTGTGTGGGTTCACCCGTTTGCTCCCACATTCCAACAACATGCGCGGCAGGTTATTGCCAATTTAGAGTGCTTTTTACACTCTAAATTGTCCCAACATGTGATCGGGCTGGTTGTTTGTCCATGTGTGCTGTGCGATTGACTGGCAACCAATTTAAGGTGTAGGATAAATGTACATTTTATTCACCTTAAAAATAAAATCATTACATATGAACTCTGTTACACCCACAAAACAAAACAAACTCAAACTAAAATGGACTTAGTGGAGATCCCTGTACATTACAGTTATCAAAAACAATGTGTGTATTCAGCTCCTGATGTTCTGCAGTGAGTCTATGAGGCTCTTGTTGTAATCTGCCACTCGTTCGTAGACTTCCTTGGACACGGAGGCGAAGTCACTCTCCTGAGATTTCGAAGCGATGACTGACATTGCTGTTAAAGAAAACAGCTTGCACGGACATCGCACGACGACCAATGTCTTGGCCCACAGCGCTTTTGGAAAGGATACATTCTTTCATGACAAAGTTATTCTGCTCCAAATGTTGCCACTTCCTCTCCAGGTTAGCCAACTACCAAACCCACCACCCCCCCAAAAAAAAAACATGAGCAAACAAGTCAATCGAAAGGTAGGATTATTGATTCAAAATTATTCATATTCAACCTTAGGTCCATGTAATGTAGGTGTACAGTTTTGCCTCATTCAATTATTCTACGAGAAGCAACGACAACTAGTAAGACACTATTTCTGTGCTGAATTGTCTTAATAATGAGGGCAAAGAGCTTACTCGTAGATGGACCTTAAGCGGTCTGTCAGGGATGCTCAAAACATGCTCCATATGCGATTCATACAAATTCATAAATGCGTTCAGCATACACACCTGCGCGTGGGTCTCGTTTTCTTCCAGTTTGGTCCTCAGCGCCTCATATTTGTGGCTCATTTCCTCCAAAAGTTGTCGGAATGAATCTCGCCGTTGTATGAGGGCAACTCGCTCCTCTTGTAGTCTCTGCACAACATCGTATTGATCCTTTCAAACACCGGTTGCAAACTTAAGGCCGCGGGGGGGCCAGATTTGGCCCGCCACATCATGTGCTTTATAGTTCCTGCTCAAATCTTCAAAATTGCAAATTATTTTCATGTTGATGTTACTCGCAACATAGCGGGGTCAGGGATCACCGTGTATTGCTCCTCAAAGCAAAATCAAGGTTCTCGAACAAAACTGTTGGTGTGTGTACTCCTTTATGTGTGTGGCGAAGACTCCTACCGTCTTCCTCTCATCCGCCGTGTGTCTCAGAGTTTCCAGGTCCCTGTAGGTGAGCAGCTCGGATTCCATCTGTTTGACATTTTCCTTCAGTGTGCTCAGCTCTCCCGTGATCTTGCCCTCCAGCTGCTGCACTTTCTCCAAGTCCTGCTGCAGGCGCTGGGACTCTGGGATGCGGACACAGGGCATGCAATGTGATTTTGGCGGGACCACGGAGGGGCGGGGCGTCAGGTGCGGGTCTATGTGGGGGGTGTCACCGACCAGAAGTCAGTCCTTTGGCGGTGCTGGCTGACTGCGACACCTCCGTCTCCTTGGAAACCAGCACGTCCTGCATGTTCCTCAGCTCGCTGGCAGTGATTGTATCCACTCGACGGAGCCGCAACATGTTCTGTAGCAAATATACAGTATGCTAGCACTCACTTTTGTAGAATTTCCTAAAAGCAGTTCAAGATGGGGTTGGTTGGTGAAACATATTTGCCGAAAAAAAAAAAAAAACAGTGTGTTCATGAGTAGATCCCCCATTCCGCTTCCATCCCCATTTTTTTCCGCCCCTTTTGCATCCCCTCCTCCTCGGCTCACCCGGCTGCAGTGCTCCAAGAGGGAGACGATATTCTCCTGGCTCTGAGTCATCTTGTTCTGCTCCTGAGTCCTTAAATCCTCGAAGGCCTGCAGGAATCCTGGCAATGAACAATTCGGTCAGTGTAAGTTACAAGGAGCTGCGTACTTGACGTGATAGAACCAAAAAGGCAGCCAATAAAACACAGTTTGAAAAAAAGATTTTGATAGGACGATTCTATGACAAGAAATTAAAAAAAAAAATTGTACAGCATCCATAATGCATTTAAATACCTCTCCAAATCTTTTATCACCACCAGTAAATATGCAGGCGTTCAACATCATCAGCTGTTGTGTTCAAGGCTACTTTTAGATCTTGTCACGTAGCATGTACAGTGGCGTGCATGTGAATAGAACAAGATGACTCCGGTGTATCAGTTACCATCAATTTCTTCCTCTTTCCTCTTCAGCTCCTTGTACTTCTGCTGACACTCCCCTTGAAAAGAAGACGCGCACGATCATTTTAATGAAGTCTGATGCAGATTTATTTTTTTTTTAAATTGGCTTCTTTTGTTCAATCAAATGAGATCCATTCTCAACAACTTTCAGCAGATGACCTTGAGCTTCCTCCGAGTCCTGCTCATGTTGTCGGATCTCATCTGCAATTTGACCAGTCCTGTCCCTGATCTCCACCAGTCTGCCGACACACAACGTCACAGATCAATTCGCGACACAATTGGCCCATCCGCTTTTTCTCAAATCAAAGACACGTACTGTCTGTCCATGCTGGCGATTTCCTGATTATCCTCTTTCACCTGAAAAACAAAGTGTGATGTTATATGGAAAAATAAATAAAAAAATAATTAAAGTATTAATATGGTTATCGTGGACTTGTGGTGGTTGTCGTCGTGGTAAAGACATCTGAGCATCTAACCGCACGCAACACTGTTATTCCATCATTCCGATGAATCCGAACCAACCTGTTTCAATAGTTTCTCTCTCTCCTCTTGAGGCGTGCTGAAGCTCTTGTGCTCCGCCTCCATGTTGTCCCGCTTGGCCTCTAGTGTCGACAACGTTTCGTGTAGCCGAACGACTTCCTGTTTGATCTGCGAATGGGCCAGCTCCTACGCAAAAAAAAAAAAAAAAAAAAAAGGGGATGGAACAGGAGAGGATAATCTCGCTTAGAGATGCTTCGAACCTCAATCCGCAGATCAGGCGCCAGGGCCGGCCATTGTTCTTTTCTTCCGTTTGTTTGCCTTTCTTCTGTTTTGAACTAACTCACCGCTTCGTATTCCTCCTTCCGGGTCAGCAGGGCATCCAGTTCTTCTTGGAGAAGAGCCAGCTCCTGGGACAGAATGAGGTGGGAAAATTAAAGTGACGGTCCGGCCGGTATGGATATTTTTGGGGCACACTTTACAAAGAAAGTGGCACAACAAATACCTGTAGCAGCTCCTCATTGGCTGTCGTCATGGTGAAATATTTCTCCTGCTTTGCAGCCGGCATGGCTTGGACAATCTCCTCGGCAACACGCCTTTCCTTCTTGATTTCTTCTTCAATGGCCCTAATGGCGTCCTCTCTTCTGCAGAGCAAAGACACATGAGAATAAAGGATGGGAGGAAAGAGGCACGCGACAACAAACGATCCCGAGATTTGGTCAGAAACAGTCAGAGAGAAACCGGAATGAAATTCTCCAAAAAAGAGAATACCAGACTACACTAAAAAAAAAAAAAAAAAAAACATGAAACATAAAATGCATGACTGTATATGTTCTGTATGTGTGTGCAGAAGTGTGCTGCGAGAGTTGACTTCATCGTCGCTTGGGGCTGTGCACGAACAAGGAAATGTGCAACGACGAGCGACGTGATCAAACAACTGTTCTCTCCAGTAAAATGTTGCATGTAAGCTTTTCAGAGTTTACAACAACGGGCAAAGGTCCTTTGCTGCGCTGGCTGCGCCAAGGTTGACACGCTAGTTCATCATCTTGCTTCTCACAGAACAAAAAGGTATGTGGCTCGTGTTGATACTTAATACTATTGAGAAGACAATCAAGAGCTGCGAGGAACAATACGCTCGCGGGTAATTCCTCTTTACAGGGGTGTGTGGTGGCTGGGGGGGGAGGGGGGGGTAACTCACCAATAGCACGTTTGCCTATCACTGAAAAAAACGATCGATACTTCTGTTTGTCCGCATGAATTATGTTCACCTCAGTCACTTTCTTAATGGTGCCGGAAACTTTTTACTTTGTTCCATTTCAAGGAGGCAGATTATGGGCCAGCCCCAGCAATTGATCCACTTACTGTGGTTGGTCTCTTTCGTAGCAATATGGACAAAGAATAACCACGCTACGGCTGCCGTGCGAGATGTACACGGAAGGATTCTCTCTTATTTTGATCTGATGTAGCACAGTCAGCAATGCCAGCTGGTCCAAGTATAGTTTTCATGGTCTCACCATCCATTCACGCTTATGTGGCAGGTGCGTAACTTAACCAACGTGTTTCTGAAAGCTATCCCCCCCGGCGACAGCAACTCATCTGTGACTAGTCTTGTGGTTGAGAGGAATCAGATTACGCTGTCCAATGAGGACAAAATATCCTTGGCCGGTTATCCCCAACTCGTGGAGCTCCACCTGGATCTGAACCGGGTGACCTACATACCTGCTAGGTACCTGTCGGTTGTGCCCAACCTCAGCGTGCTGTCGCTATCCAACAACCAAATCAGCAGGTAAATAGACATTTAAAATAATACATAAATAACTGCAATTTTGTAGATATTGATATTCGCAGTAATTTCCTTTTATGATCCTTTGACCAAAAGGTCAACATCAGTGTTCAAGTCTTTTTACGACCACTGCCATGACTGTACATTTATTCCAGCCTAGTACCCGAGTCTTTCTATGGCCTCGATGCACTCCGAGTGCTGAACCTGTCCCACAACCTGCTGACAAGTCTTCCCGCACAGCTATTCAGACCGCTTAATGATCTACAGGTAACGAATCATATACTTGAATCCCGAGACATTTACAGCATTGCGCAAAAAGTCTTGGGGGAGGAGGGGGGGG
>NW_017805409.1:6415-66518 GCF_001891065.2 Hippocampus comes
TCGCATTTGCACTCACTGAATGTCTAAACGGAAAAATATGTTTGCAAAAACCCTATCCTTTAGTGCCAAAACGTATAAATGCGTTTCTGGTGTTTTTAAGAAAAAAAAAAAAAAAAAAAAAAGGGGATGGAACAGGAGAGGATAATCTCGCTTAGAGATGCTTCGAACCTCAATCCGCAGATCAGGCGCCAGGGCCGGCCATTGTTCTTTTCTTCCGTTTGTTTGCCTTTCTTCTGTTTTGAACTAACTCACCGCTTCGTATTCCTCCTTCCGGGTCAGCAGGGCATCCAGTTCTTCTTGGAGAAGAGCCAGCTCCTGGGACAGAATGAGGTGGGAAAATTAAAGTGACGGTCCGGCCGGTATGGATATTTTTGGGGCACACTTTACAAAGAAAGTGGCACAACAAATACCTGTAGCAGCTCCTCATTGGCTGTCGTCATGGTGAAATATTTCTCCTGCTTTGCAGCCGGCATGGCTTGGACAATCTCCTCGGCAACACGCCTTTCCTTCTTGATTTCTTCTTCAATGGCCCTAATGGCGTCCTCTCTTCTGCAGAGCAAAGACACATGAGAATAAAGGATGGGAGGAAAGAGGCACGCGACAACAAACGATCCCGAGATTTGGTCAGAAACAGTCAGAGAGAAACCGGAATGAAATTCTCCAAAAAAGAGAATACCAGACTACACTAAAAAAAAAAAAAAAAAACATGAAACATAAAAAGCATGACTGTATATGTTCTGTATGTGTGTGCAGAAGTGTGCTGCGAGAGTTGACTTCATCGTCGCTTGGGGCTGTGCACGAACAAGGAAATGTGCACCGACGAGCGACGTGATCAAACAACTGTTCTCTCCAGTAAAATGTTGCATGTAAGCTTTTCAGAGTTTACAACAACGGGCAAAGGTCCTTTGCTGCGCTGGCTGCGACAGGGTTGACACGCGAGTTCATCATCTTGCTTCTCACAGAACAAAAAGGTATGTGGCTCGTGTTGATACTTAATACTATTGAGAAGACAATCAAGAGCTGCGAGGAACAATACGCTCGCGGGTAATTCCTCTTTACAGGGGTGTGTGGTTGGGGGGGGAGGGGGGGTTAACTCACCAATAGCACGTTTGCCTATCACTGAAAAAAACGATCGATACTTCTGTTTGTCCGCATGAATTATGTTCACCTCAGTCACTTTCTTAATGGTGCCGGAAACTTTTTACTTTGTTCCATTTCAAGGAGGCAGATTATGGGCCAGCCCCAGCAATTGATCCACTTACTGTGGTTGGTCTCTTTCGTAGCAATATGGACAAAGAATAACCACGCTACGGCTGCCGTGCGAGATGTACACGTAAGGATTCTCTCTTATTTTGATCTGATGTAGCACAGTCAGCAATGCCAGCTGGTCCAAGTATAGTTTTCATGGTCTCACCATCCATTCACGCTTATGTGGCAGGTGCGTAACTTAACCAACGTGTTTCTGAAAGCTATCCCCCCCGGCGACAGCAACTCATCTGTGACTAGTCTTGTGGTTGAGAGGAATCAGATTACGCTGTCCAATGAGGACAAAATATCCTTGGCCGGTTATCCCCAACTCGTGGAGCTCCACCTGGATCTGAACCGGGTGACCTACATACCTGCTAGGTACCTGTCGGTTGTGCCCAACCTCAGCGTGCTGTCGCTATCCAACAACCAAATCAGCAGGTAAATAGACATTTAAAATAATACATAAATAACTGCAATTTTGTAGATATTGATATTCGCAGTAATTTCCTTTTATGATCCTTTGACCAAAAGGTCAACATCAGTGTTCAAGTCTTTTTACGACCACTGCCATGACTGTACATTTATTCCAGCCTAGTACCCGAGTCTTTCTATGGCCTCGATGCACTCCGAGTGCTGAACCTGTCCCACAACCTGCTGACAAGTCTTCCCGCACAGCTATTCAGACCGCTTAATGATCTACAGGTAACGAATCATATACTTGAATCCCGAGACATTTACAGCATTGCGCAAAAAGTCTTGGGGGAGGAGGGGGGGGTGGCAACGATAGCTTTGTCATTGTAACGACGGCTTTTGCAGTATTTTAGAAAGCTTCAATAATATATTTTAAGGGACATTTGTATTGGCGACTGACAATAACCGGAATAAGTGGAAAATAAATGTGGTTTGATCACCATAAAGGCAATATCCTGATCCACTCTGAACTCTGTTAGGTGGTAGACCTTCAGGGCAACCCGTGGAATTGCTCCTGCCTTCTGCTGAGCAGCATTCAGGAGATAAGAGCAGCAGGAGTCACCATGGGTAAGAAATCTTCACCTCCGCCTTTCGTAACAAACATCTTGAGAATCACGTCATATGAATAAATCAGGAGCAAAACTATTCAGGAGTGATAATACTGCAATTCTTTCTGTATTTCTATTTAAATGTAGTCAAATGCGCAATCCTAATATATGGTCAATCCGTAGTAGATAATCACTGTCATGTTTGGATCCACAGCAGGGACAAATACGACATGCGCTTCACCTGAGCAACAAGCTGGAACGGATCTCTTCGAGGCTCTCACTAATTGCTATCCAAAATCAGCGGACCCCTCAAATCCACCATCCGGCACGGCAGGGCACTCTCAACAACCAAAGGTGCCACCCAATTTGCCAAAGGTTACGCTGACCACCAGTCCAGACAACAACGGTAAGAAATATCCAATTTTATAAGAAGCCGTGTGAATAGCTGTCTAAAAAAAAAGACTGTTTTCAACTGAAACTAGCCCAAAAGCCAGCGCCCGGGAACACTTGGAGGTTCGCGGCGTGTGTTGCGGCCTTGGCGTTGGCTACATCCATACTGATCGTGTGCGCCGTCAAAGGCCCCTCCTGGTATCGGCTCTTCCACAATTACAGACATAGACGACTACAGCAAGAAGACAACCCAGAGGGCCGCGCGGCTTCAAGCATCTACTCAGAGACGGACAGGGGACACATGAGCCAGAAGACGTTCACCTTCGCGCACCCTGAAGGCGAAGAGGACCTGCACTACTTTGAGGATCCGTACGTCAAGGCAGAGGAGTAATGGCAAGGTCGAGCGGGCGTGAGGATTAAACCGAAAGACTTGGAGCAGACTGAGCCACATCAAATGATTATAGCATCACCAAAGGCAATAAAATATTAGCATCATTCAGTTTATTATTTATAATGTCTTATTTTTTTAATGAAAGCAAATCTATTCACTGGAAAATCGGCTACTTAGCTGAGACGTCCTTTTTTTTTTTTTTTCCTCGCCAGCTGAGGGCAAAAATTCAACTCCTCCGAAATACTTACTCTCTTCTCTCAATAAAGATGCTGTCGATGCTTTCTGCCTCTCTGTCATTTTGAGCTTTCAGCTGTTTGGAGGGGAAAAAAAAGTGAAATGGTATTACAATTGATCATTGACCATTCTTTGACTTTTTTTTTGTCCTTTCTGGATCATTTATTGAGAGCAAAGCTTATTGTCTGTTGACGAAGCACACTTACACTGTTGTAGTCGTTGATCATTTCCTCCATGTCTGAGTTGGTGTTGAGTTTGTCCATCAACTACACATGAAATGACAAACAAAAAAAAAGTCAATGTATCAAAAGGATCTCCATAGTGATCAATTATGATTCCACTTGAGGTAAAGAGGCTTTTGGTATTTTTCTAAGGCGCCATAGGTCCGCCATGTTTATCTATATGTGGGAAAACGTGGCAAAAAAATAAATTAATTAAAGTCAGCAAATCAAGTGTAAAGAGCTCAGGTGGCTTACCATGTTGTAGTCAGCGAGCTGGCCCTGCAGATCCCTGATTTCTGCAGCCAGACTTTCAGCCCTGGGGGAACAATGGACAAATAGATCCATAAATTTGATCAAAAAAATGTATTGATTATCAACTGCAACTCAGTCACCTGTGCCAACCGAGATGGCCACTTACCTCTTTTCATAGGACAGGTAGACGGAGTTCTCCTGGTTGAAGGTGTCGATCTCTTTGTGGAGTTTGCCGATCTCTGCGGTTAACTCGTTGATCTTACTCCTAACACAATCGCAGCGACAATTAATTGGACGCCGGTCATGGGCTTGGATGTAACGGCTTCAGTCTACACTTTCAGATGGGTGAATATAAATGATTTAAGGTATAGGTAAAATATTTTTGATCACCACCACCCTCACCAAAAAAAAGTAGAAAGTGGCAGAGGTATGAATATCTGCGTGTTACCTGAGAAGACCCAAGTAATAAGACTTGTCCAGAATTTGTCTCTGAGGTCCTTCATGGGGATGGCGATGACATGGTAGTGAGAGACAATACAGAATGACAATTCATTGCATCCTAATTGCTCGATAAATGTGCTTAAGATCTACATTTTCTCAATGCATGAAGACTGTTTACTAACACGCAAAATGAACTTAAAAAATGCATTTCTGTGTTCCCTGCTTCCTTCCACTTTGGGTCCACAAGGCTCTGCGAGTTGTGACGACTAGAAAAACTTTCTTACCCTTCAACCCGGTCTTCATACCACTGAGGCCTTGTTGCGTCACAGGCCTATCGGTCACTTTGATCTGTGCGGACAGGACTCCAGTAGTAGTAATTAGAGCCCTCACGCCAGGATGAACACCCGTACCCGGAACCATCTGGAGGATGAGTAGAAGAAACTCCATTTAGCAAAACCGGAAATACGGGTGGTTTATAGAAAGCAGCTGAGCCTTGGTAAAGATAAGTTATGTGATGCATAGTTTGAGAAAACAGACTGAAATGTAGTTTAACAAAAAACACATCTAACATACACATAGTGGAAGTACTGCAAACATTGTCGTACCCCAGTTGGTATGCGTATGGCCGTAGGAGGAGGTCGAACTGCTGTTAAAGGTCTTCCGCTTCCTGGTACCGCTGATCCAGTACGACTGATCGGCCGACCCATACTGGAGGGAGGCCGCTGACTCGACATCGTGCTGTAACCTGTAAACACATGACATACTGTAAATGTAGTTGTCTTTTTTTGTGCGGTTTAAGTGTTACACACCGTACATGTGTTTTTTGGGGTTTTTTTTTTTTTTGGTATGGTTGTTGTTGAAGTGAAATATTACTGTGCTGTATCATAGCGAGTGTGGATAATGCAGTCCCACATGCGTTGACTTATGGTGCCAGCCAGGTGATTCGCAAAATATTTGAATCAATGCTTTTGGTAACTGTGCACGTATGATAACTTAATGAAGTGATTTGACAATTAAAACAAATTTCGGCTCGCGATGAAAAAATAGGTTTGAAACACGCATTAAAACAAACGCTGTAAAATGTATTGACCACCCTTCTGTCAATGCAAATGCCGATTAATTTGTTTGCTCAACCTCGGTTTGTGGATGCTTTGCTATCATGTCTGTAAATTGTATATAGAAGCTGCAGCTACCTCTATATACAAGCAAGACTTGCATGGCGTTACTGTTGGGCATCATTTCGTCGTATAGATCGTTCTGTCTTGAAAAATTACTTGACCGCTGTATGCATGTTTATATGTTTTGTATCGCTGCAGCATTCGCCTTTTTGTACATGAGAAGCAGCAAGCCACTAAAAGACAGCACTGTCATATCGCGACATGATTTTCGCAAAAACATAGTACAGTACCTTGAATGCCGGTTTGCCTTTTTCGCCAATATTTCAAAAGTTTATGTCGTTTGTCTTGAAGTTTGTCCCCGGAGCTAGCAAAAGAATCACTTTGCAGGAAACCCTCGGCTTTGTTGTTACCATGGCAGCTTTCTTCATTGCTGACATTGTGGCGTCGTTTAAACAAGAAAAGGCGTACTACTGCCACCAGCTGTCAATATTGTGTAATGACAGACCCTGTGTTACTTTGTCATTTACTGTATCTGTAACAAGTCCCGGTACTTCTACACTGTATATATAATATGCTAACATAACTTTTCAAATATGAAATTTTCAAATAGCGCTTTTTGTTTTTGTAAGTGTGTGCGTGTGTGTGTGTGTTTTCTCCCCTATGTCGTCAATTCATGGGGACGTCAGCAAGAGATGGCGTTTCATTGACGCACACCACAACAGTCGTCTCCGTGGTTGAAAATGCATCCCATGTGATCATAAATTAATAAAGTGGGCATGTGTTGCAATACAAATTTTACTGTATGAATTATGATAAAAGTAAATTGTGAGCCACTAAATTAAACGAAATTTGATCCACGCTGTTCAGATCCACTGTCGTAAAACACAAATACAGTATATGAAATACTGTCCAAAATAAAACAAGACACTTCATCATACCTCCACGTTGAGCCACGGACACTGTTGAGCATCTTGGGTACGAGTTGCACCACTTTTACCAGCGCAAAATGACATGTCGCGATCGTGTTGTGTGCAAGTAATAAAAGTTCATACGCGACACTCTCACGGATTCACAGCGTCGGAATCAATAATGGCCACGTTCAAGTTTGCGTAAACAGAACTGTTGTAAGAATAAGGAAAACGTGTTTGAAGCGATATTGTTAGTTGGCTTCATGCACATACGTCCGACACGGAAGATATGCTTCATATCCCAGAAAACGCCACTTGAGGACTAGAGGACAGGCGGACTTGTGTAAATCACTTTAGCAGTACTCGAATCGTCAATATTTTTTACGAATATATTTTTTGTCGACACTTTTGCAATGATACACCGCTCGTGTGGAGTACTGGCCTCTTTGGATATTATTTATTGATTTGCAATGAAGATTTTTTTTTTTCCCCCGGGGAGGAAGTTTGTTCGCCCCCTAATTTTTTTTTTTGGGTAGGAGGCGTCTCCATGCCACCTTTGACCCACCTTTCACATGGGTTCAGGAAAGGGTTTATGTTACCCATAATCCTCGACGGCGGCAATATTTCAATCAAGAGGCCACCGACGAAGTTGACGCATTCTACGTCAAGACGCTTGAGAGCTGCGCGCTTGGAGACTTTGACGTCATCAATGCCTGCGTCACGCGGTGACGTCGCTAGGAAAAGCGCAGTCGAATGATAGGAAAACGATGTTGCCTTTTCCTACTCAAAAGAAGCCACTTTTCATCACGCCTTGACCTGGTGACGTTTTCTACAAAGTTTAAGGAAAAGTTTTACAAAGGTTTGGAGATGAGACCCCCTGATGTCCACAAATGAGTCAGAACGCATGTCCCGATTGCATACCACAGTAATTTAGGCCAATTTGAAACTGCAATATTATCATGAGCAAAATGCAAGACTTGTTTGCAATTTGTACATATGTGAATTACACCCACATTGAGCTCACTTTTTCTTCTTCAAGGCACGAATTTTAAGTGTTCAACATTTCTTGACATTCTTAGTGTGTGTTCACATCTGCCTATGCTTATATGTTTTCCTGAACCAGCATTTACATCTGGCAAGATGTTTTCCCGCTTGAAATAGTCAATCAAAATGCTTTATATATCAGAAATTTTAACCCCAGGTGTTTGTTGTTTCATATTCCAATTGTCTCAAATGTTTTCAACGCTACAAAAGGGTTAAAGTACACATTCATCTTATTTTCTTATGAGGATCATACTTGATTCTTATTCATCGTATTGCCAATAATAAAATAATAATCTAATAAAAATCCAAACATGAATTCACACGCGCCATATTAAAACACCATTTACTGCTTCTTTGCATCATGTTAATCAGCATTTCACTGCAATGCCAATCGAGATGTATCTAATCAAATATGCATATGAGAGAAAATGCATTGATACACGCATGGCAGACAACATGCATTACACTATTTTTTTTCACTGTAAAATTATAATGATAGACAATGTTAAAATCAATTCCTGTATTTTAAAGCCTCTGTAAATCGGAAGGGTGTGCCATAAAATGGTAGACACATACAGGTATGTATTAGACGAACAGTTTTCTTGATTTTTCTACGTAGTACTGTATTTTTCCCCCCGACGCAGATTATAGCTGGAGAGGAATAAACTGTTTATTTCAGATGGCAAAGTTAGCGTGATGATCCGTGGCAATCACCGCTTTTGGTGTCCACTTGTGAACTATAATGTAGGTCACATGAGGACCGATTCATTCAACCCGGGGATGTCGACTCGCTTATTCATGTGCGTATTCATTCATATCTGAATGAATTCGCAAATGCACGTGTGGCGCACGTCATACAGATGCCAGACAAGTCCGACGTAAAATGCTTAAGACCGCATGTTTGATCTTGTAGTCCGCCAATAGCGCCCTTTGTTCGGACTTTGTCGCAAACAAATGACAGAGCAGGATCACATTCAAACACGCAAATGGTTTCATCTTGATTTTTTTTTAAAACCAATTTCGCGGAAAGTCGAGTTGACGCATGAATTACGTGACGTCTAACAAAGTATCCCTATGGCACATTTTAAGTGTAATAAGAATATTTGCATTCAGAGCTTTGGTGACATAAGGTTCGACGCAATAAACAACCCGGGTTGAAAGGAAGACCGGTTGGCCTTGCGATATTTTTCCGCCAGATTTGTTGTCCTTTTGAAGATCATGTAAAGTTTTACGTACAAAGGAGGCGCAAAAGACATGTGATACATGAGTTTTGGCACCGTCGAGTTTCAGCAATGGATGTGAGTATCACAATTACACGTTCTAGTGTCGGGCGAGAATACGACAAATGATCATTTCTATCAATGTGGTTGTCCATGTATTTTATTTACTCGTCTCTGTAGTTAATTAAATCGAAGTGTGAGGTACTTGTCCATTTTGTTGATTTTTTCAGATTCTATTTAGACAATGGAACGCTTACAATCCACCCATTTTTTTTTTTTTTGTACATTATATGAACTCAGATTGTACGATGCACACAATAGATTTGTACTGCAAGACGAATGTTTTTTTTTTTTTTTATGTCATCAGGAAAAAAAGGAATTGTTCATTTCTGGTGACAAGAAACGAACGAACACCTACATGTTATTTATTTTATTTTTTTAAATACCAACCTACATTATCCATCGTGCTGCACTAACGATACTACTACTATTACTACTCCTACTACTACTACTACTTTTAATAATATTTTTACAATACAATACAATACAATATTTTTATTATTAACTGCTTTTGCCTTTTGGCTTGCTTTCTCCAAAAGTTTCTGTGCACGGCATTCTGAATCTTTCACCTTCTGTTATTGGGCTCAAGTAAGTTTTGGCATGTTTTACTAATTCATGCCCTTCTTGACCCTACAAAGGTCACTTGCAATGCGTGCCCACTTTGGAATAAAGCCTACCGCAATCACCTGCAAAGTGTGTATTAGTTTATTGATTTATTTGGAAGTTTAAATCGAATAGTAGATGAAATTATGAAAACGGACAAGTTAACGAACGAAATAAAATGCATCAATTGGCACAATTTCTATTTCCAAAAGAAGCAAAGGGGGCATATCTACCTCTTAGGCACTTAAGTTAATATGATGTATATATATATATATATATATATAGAATCAGCAATCTCAATGAAATATATCATATACCAGACAAACACAGTGATATTTGGGAAGTGAAATGCAGTTTATAGGATTTACAGAAAGTGCAATTGTTTCTTAAACAAAAGTAGGCAGATGCATGAATTTGGGCACCCCAACAGAAAAATGACATCGATATTTAGTAGATCCTCCTTTTGCAGAAATAACAGCCTCTCCACGCTTCTGAACTTCCAATGAGCGTCTGGATTCTGGTTGAAGGTGTTTTTGCCCATTCTTCTTGACAAAACATCTCCAGTTCCGTCAGGTTTGATGGTTTCCGAGCATGGACGGCCCACTTGAATTCACACCACAGGTTTTCAAAAATATTCGCAACTGGGGAGTGAGATGGTCATTCCAGAACGGAACGTTGTACTTGTTCCTCTGCATTCATGCCTCGGAAGAATTTGAGCAGTGTTGAGAGTTGTTGTCTTGATGAAGTATTCAGCCCCGGCGCAACTTCCAACGTTGTCACTGATTCTTGAACACTGTTGGCAAGAATCTACTGACTGGAAGCCATGCGAACTTGAACAAAATTGCCAGTACCTGCACTGGCCCCACAGCATGATGGAACAATCACCACCAAATTTTACTGTGTGTAGCAAGTGTTTGTCTTCGGATTCCGTGTTCCTCTTCCGCCGTGCATAGCACCCCCTTTTAGGTCCAAATGATTCCCCATTTTAGTTTCACGAGTCCACAGCGCCTCATGACAAATTGAATCCGGCTTGTCCAAATGTGCTTTAACGTATCTCAAGTGACTCTTTTTGTTACACATGCGCAGGAAAGGCTTCTGCCGCATGACTCTACCATACAGCATCTCCTTTGTGCAAAGTGCACTGAATAGTTGAGCGATGCGCAGTGTCACCATCTGCAGCAAGATCGTGTTGTGGAGGTCGTTGGGGCTGGTCTGTGGGTTGAGTTTTAACTATTCTAACTGTCCCGCCACTCCGCTTGCACTAGAACTGTGCCTGTGGTTTTCTATTTCCTCACACTGTTCCTTACGGTTGTGATGGGACCAACGGCACTGGTGCATCAGCGCTGCACCAAGTGCGTGTGAAACTCCGCGTTGGTGCGTGCATGACTTTAACCCCCTCAAAAAAATAAATCATGTGACCAATATAGGTAGTGTGTCGTTCTGATGTGACGCGCCAAATTGTGTTTAGAAGGAAACAAAACTATATCGATATGGTGTCGGTTCGTTGGATGGAGATGACACCTGTACCTGTGCCATCGCCCGTATCTGTGTTGGAGTTTTGCTTTGTTTCTGCATGGATCGTTCCAGCAAATGTTCACAAGTCTGGAAATATTTTGATCTTCTGATGCCAAATAAGGTAAATCTCTTGCTCCTTTGGGCGTGGTTTTCAGATATTTTTTATTTTTTTATTGTAGGTGAAGTTTCGGCTCTGCAGAACTGTTTTACTTAATGCTGAGGCATTATAGAGCTTTATTATCTGGGACTTAAATATTTCTGCACACCACCTTCGTGTGTTCCCTGTGAACAAATGTTTTTTAAGACAGGGGAACCGGTCTCCAAGAGGAGAAATCGCCTTGGAACAAAGACACTTAAAAAAACATTTTTTTCCTCAATAAAAATGTATGAATGAATCCCATTTTTTTGGTGTGTTTTTCATATGATTGAACACTTTGGCACCCCAAATCTCATACATAAGGTAAATGTTTGAACTAGCAATTGAATCAAGTTTAAATATTATTTCACAGGCTAATTTTTGGGTTCACAGCATGCAAGTTTTTCCTTTTTTTACATTTTGTTTACGGCATGATTTCAGATGTACAGCAGAGGTCACTATTGACTGACCAACACTATCAATACAAAGTCAACACAGTTTTTGTAATACACTCTTTGAAGTATCGTCTACCCATCACTACCTAGCAGCGGAAACTGACAGCTGAAAACTCTGAGCTGTCTTTTTGTATCCTTTCTTCCGCCCATCGATCCATTTTCTAATCCGCTTCTCCTCACGAGGGTCGTGGGACTGCTGGAGCCTATCCCAGCTGCCTTCGGGCAGTAGGCGGAGAACACCCTGAACCGGTTGCCAGCCAATCGCAGGGCACACAGAGACCAAACACCATTCGCGCTCAACACTCATACCTAGGGACAATTTAAAGTGTTCATTAACCTGCCAGGCATGTTTTTGGAATGTGGGAGGAAACCGGAGTACCCGGAGAAAAACCCACGCAGGCTCGGGGAGAACATGCAAACTCCTCACAGTCGTAATCGAACCCTGCAACTCTGCACTTGTTTTTAGCTGTTTTTATTGTACCCTATTGGAAGACCCTTGACATGCAAGTGTGGCGAGCTTCCTAATTGAGCAGCAAATTTCACTCTAGAATGCTTTGAGAGGGTTGATTTTATTTTTTGCACCCAACAAACTTTTATCAAAGCTGCGAGATTTATCAAAGCTGTTTCAGGACATGACTGAGCCTGCTATTTGTTTCACAGTATTGGGTGCCAGTTTCTTTGTACACCAGGCACAGGAAAAACTATTGGAACTGCTTTTGTCATAAATTGTCCAGAAGCAGGGACGGCATCAGGATTTCTATATCCCTGGCTAAAGGAGAGGCGTAGACTGATAAATCGGGGGGGATGATAATATCAAGAAATATATTTTACAATATCAAGCCAAATGCAGGAGCATCTTAACTGGGGCTGCACAGATTTGTGATGGGGCTATCGCACCCCCTGACCTCGGTGGAGTGGCACCCCTGCCCAGGAGTATTGGGGCTTTTCAGTATGCCTTTCAGCACATTCAGCAATTTTTTTCAGTGATTTTGTGCCCCCCCCCCCATTACTTAACAAAAGTGTTGCATTGTTTTCATCCTGTGCCATGTGTACGAGCAAAAGAACATTGTATCGACTTGAAACAGCCAGCAGGGTCAGTTATGTTCTGGGGCTGCTTTGCTATATCCGGCACAGGGTGTCTTGAACCTGTTCCGGCTGGAAGTAATCACAAGACTATCAAGGCATTCTGAAGTAAAATTAGCTCCAGACAGGTTTGTGGAAAGGCAGCGGTGACTTGGCCTTTTCTCTGGTCATTGCTTTGCTAAGGACCTTCCTTTTTCTTACCTTTTTCAGCCTCCTCAATCTCACACACTAAACACCGAGGGGGCACAGACGCTGACAGCGATGACGACAATCAACCCGCAGACGCTCGCTCCTGAATCCAATGCTTTTGGCTACTATCAAAACATGTGGAATCACCCGAATAACTATTTCCCTTCAATACAAGGTAAATTCCTCTTATCAATTGTCAATGATGGTTGTTATCTATAAAATCCAGGTATACGCATAACAATCCGGAATATCGTTACCAAAGTTTTAAAAGTGAGACGAAAAACAAGCTTGTGCGTTCTCACTTACTCTTTTTGTGTGTGGTGTACTTGAGATTACCGCCACAGGACATCCACCGCACACGTTACGATATCACCACCGACAATCGAGACTTTCTTCCTACAAACTAAATTTCTGTCGGTAGAATTAAGACTGACTTGTGTAAGATGCAGCAGGGCACCCAAACTGCCAGAAAATACAAAGACGCCACAGCGGTCGTAAAAATAAATATATAAAATAAATATAAGAAGTGAGGCTGACTGTTAGCTTATCTGGTAATTGCGTCACAGATACAAACGCTTGTCATTGAATGAATGACTTGGGAGACTTCATTTATTGTCTGGCAAAAGCAAGAGTGACTGATTAGCTTCCTAATTGGTGATCATTCGGGTTCATCATTCGTCCCCATCCCACACCGCAGGGCAGTTGGTTGGGATCATGTATTTTTTTCGGAACATCCAATAATAGGACCATTGCTGACTTTTAGCCCGTGACTGTGACATCCAAACGACATCACATCGATTGTAACTACCACAGTAAAGCTGTTACACCAACAAGCTAACTCTTAATTTTCTGTGTCCAGCAACATCTGGGGTGCATTTGTCAAAATGTAAGACCAGGCAAAATGTAAACTAAAATCTTATGCTTCTAAATGACAGACTTTTCTTTCATTTTAAAGGAGGTCCTTTCTGTTATCAGAATGAGGGAGCACAGACGGTGGCAACAATGGCTATGCCAAGTACACAACCAACACAATCTCTACCCATTCCATACTGCACAGAGCGGCAGGATAACCTGCAGATGCAATTTGCTCAACCGCTTGCAGGTACAAATACTGAATTGCTTTAACGGCATACAAACAGGAGGTATTAAGTATTGGAGGAGTCATAAAAGTTGGAACAGTTACGAAAACCAATAGAAAAGTGGCAGCTTTCTCATGGTTGTGGTGTGAAGGCTGAGGTGTGTGGATTTAAATGCAAGGAGGCAGTGTTGAAAACGCTTCACAAGTTGACTGCGATGGACTTCAGTTCATCGCGATCCAATTGAGAGGACAAGCTGTTCGGAAAACGTGCTTTGAGAATGAAAATATAATAGTAATAAATAGAACTGTGCTTTGAAATGCTCAGTGACGGTTTTAAATTGGGGTAGCTTTGAGTTAAAAATAGTACAGAATGATTAGGTACAGCTAAAAAAAAAAAAGACTAGCTTTTAAAATGAAGTAACTGTAATTGTAATTAGAACCTGGTAAAAATATTGTTGAATTAAATTCAATCTATGTTTCAAAACTCACTCCAAAAACCAAATGCAATGACTTCTAAACAATGCTTGATGGGTACTCAAAAAATTAAAACGACGTTAAATTACCGTTGAACTGGAGTACATTATCTTGAGAGGTGTTTTACATGCACGCGGGTTCCAAAGGAAAAAAAAAATTGCCACCAATGTCATGATTTGACCATTTACAAAGACCAGTCAGTCCTACTACGCGGCGTGAATAAGATGACAACTTTGGGACTCGAACGGACTGGCGATAGGATAAGCTGCGATTCGCCCTGCCCAAGACAAAATGACTTGACTTGCTTTGAGACTTGAAGGCTACGACTTGAGACTAACTTGAGACTTGCACGTTTTGACTCGATCCCATCTCTGCTAATAATGTACTCCTTTGGATAAAAACAGCAATACTTTTTTAAGAAATAAGCATTAAGTTTGATATCTTGGGAAAAAAAAATGTTGGGGTGCAAGTTCTGAATGTTATCTCTGCCGGTTTGGCAGGTGACATGACCGCCACGCAGCTGCAATACGCCAACTCCATCCTCCCACAGGGCGTGGCACAAGGAAGCGGTCCTCGGAACCAGTCGGAACGTAGCTTGATGAAAAACAGGTAGATGGGAATTTATGTTATTATGAAAGTGATTATTTTTTACAGACATTTCCAAAGCTTGAGTCAAATGGCAACGTTGGGTCCAGAGCTGTTTCGCGTTTGGGATCAAGGTGGAACACTTTGGCCAGCTCCAAATCAGAATTCGATGGCGCTCGGCCCACAATCGAAATGTCAGTCGACAATAGAAGGGCACAAAGGGTTAAACGAGAATTATGTTATGAAATCCATACCAAATGTCATTCGGTTGGCCTAAACATTTGCTATTCTTGCAGGGAAGCCGCCCGGGAGTATCGGAGGAGGAGAAAGGCATACGTGCAAGGCTTGGAGGAACGTGTGGCGAAGCTTGAAAATCAGAATAAGGCTCTGAAGGAAGAGTTAAAAACCTGGAAAGAAATGTGTCATCATAACGGCCCTTGATAAGGCTGTTAAAATGGCTGCATGGACTGTAAATATCATTTAATTCATTTACTTAAAAAAAAAAATGCTGCTATCGGACGATGCCAAGGAAGGAAGTCGACCGTCTTCTTGACACATTGTGGAGCACTAAGGGCTTTATACCTTGCCGAAGAATAATCGGAACAGGTCAGATGAGGAAGCTGGGTTGAAAAAAAAAACATCTTTCAATATACTTGACCTGCTCTGCTGTCACAAACTCGCATATTGTACCAGAATACAAACTTGGAAGCGCATATTGCACTGTGCTGGCCCACATTTGCACTAACTGCTGTGTATAATTGTTAGAATTGTATTTTAGAATTTTAGAATTTACAGAGATTTATCAAATACCAGTAGCGGATGCTGGTCTGTCAAGGAGGGGAAGCTCAATTTCGGGCTACATCATAAAACGTGTCCCGTTTATTGATACGTGAATTCTACTCTCCGTTCCTTTTCAAGAGAATGATCTGTGACCCTGTCATACCAACAAGGCGTCTTTTCCAGGGTCTTAACTGGGGTGATATAAGTCAGTCTGCGAACACAAGCAACTACAATAAAACACACCAGAAATAAAAGATGAATCTGTCGCTAGTCGTTTTTAACAAAGAGAGTGTCGCTGAGATGATTAGAAGTCTCCAGTTCAACTCAGAACAGAATTGAGAATTGAAAAATGCTCCCACGGATGCCGACACCAAAAGATCGGTGATTGGCTCATTTAGCTGTCAATCAAAAAGAGATTCAGCCTCAGACAGATCATCCAATCATCATATATATATATATATCTATAGATATAGATATATAGAGAGAGAGAGAGAGAGAGAGAGAGAGAGAGAATGTCAAACTTGATAGATAGATAGATAGATAGATATAATGTGTGTGTGTGTGTTAGATTTATATTAGATGTATTTAGAATGCTTTGCAGTACTGGTTGATAAATCACCATAACGCTCTCAGTCCATCGACAACGTATGATGACCTCATGGCCTATTCCGACAATATATATTTTTTTTTTACTGAGGCAAAACCAGTCCCCTTCAGTCACTTAGCGTAATACTCTTCGAAGACGTCGTCGTGACGGATGCATATGTAGCCCTGGTACACATAAAGATAATTGCTGTTGGTGTCCTGATTTTTTTTTTTCCCCCTCCCGGCCAAGAACGACAAAGGCCAGATTTAGCTTTTATAAAATTGTCCTGTAGTCTAAGGTCCATTAAGACTTAAGATGTCCCAAATTACTGGGTTGGAAACAAGCCGTGGCTGCCAAACTTTAAATATTAAATGAGTTCAATATTTCCCACTGAAAATGTGAGGAGAGACTACTCACCTCCAAGTCACGACCAACTGACATGAAACGGAATGTAGCAAATGAGGTTAACAGGTGACCAATCGGAGGAATTGCGTCTTGGTTCTTGGTTGTCGCAGTTGTGTTTCTTCATCTCGGTTATTGCAGGATTACGTTTGATCATGTTCGAACTGAATTTTTATGCGTGCACCGTGCTGCGTTGAGATGATCGGAGAACACAACACACAGTACGATCAAACCTGAAGCTTAAAAAATGTCTGAAGATTAAAAAAAAAGTTGTGTGTAAGCCTTTGGCATTTTCTGTCCTATTGTTTTTTTTCTGATTTCGATTTTAACTTGGTCCTCTAACTTGTCAAACTGTATATATCCCATCTGAGCTCATTGATTTTTGCCTGTTTTATTTTCACTTGGGTGTCTGTAAATTTGAAAATGTGTGTCTACCGGCCCTGCGTCAACGATCCCAACTCCAGGTGTCTCAAAAAGCACCGCAGACAACATCAGTGGCCATCTTGGCAGATGATACCCTGACCAAGTTAACTGCTTTTTCCAGAGCCTATTTTAGACCTCAAAGTGCACCTGTATTGTCTTCAAGAAACATGACTACCAAATTTGAAACTGGATTATCATGTTCCCTGGACTTCCCGATTCAGCAAAATCAAGAAACTGGCCTCGTCTCGACACAGATGAACACAGGACTTCATAATTGCAACTGTCACTTGGTGGTTTGCGTCATGGACCTACTCTGCGACCGTTGAATGGTGGGACACTTCCCAGCAAGACCGGAAAACCAAGCGCGAGGTCGTGATCCATGGGTCACGATTGCGACTAGATCCTACTGACATTCTTTTACACCGTCATCAAGCAGGGCAGGGCATTCATGATGGTCGGCCCGATCATTTCATTCATTAAGAACGTCTTTGGAACAGGTACACTGGAATGGCAGGTCATTCATGATGGTCGGCCCGATAATTTCATTAAGAACGTCTTTGGAACAGGTACACTGGAATCGAAGATGCTAATACAATTTGTGCTGATCACTGTGCCACTCAAGACATCAAGAATCCATTGTCGGCATGGCCCACTGTGCAGCTTTGAGGAATCTACGCAAGAATGTACACAAGGTTTTGATTTTCCTAAGTGGCAATTCTGTCAGGTGACCTAACCAGAGAACATGTTTCCAAGTTTTCCGATAACAGGGTTATTCTCGTAATGCAAGAGTGAAAACAAGTTACCACTCCCACGAGTCACACCATAATATTGTTTGCAGCCTTTGAACCCTGAAGTCTTGTCGATAATTTCATCCTGAGAAGTTCTGTCGGCGCCGAGTCCCAGTGAGGATGTTAAAAGTTCAGTTCCAGTTTAAGACCTTGAGTTTTCTGAAACCGTCACCAACTGGCAAGGACGCAGATGAAGTCCACAGGAGTCCCGTTACAGCTCGAAGTACGACATCGACCCGCCGAGTCCGTCATTGTGCCTTTGAGTATATTTTGTTAGCGTCAAGATGTGAATGACACAAAACCCCTGGAAAGTCTCAAAGAAATGTCTTCGTCTGGGTCGGCCCCTCAAGTACATTTCAGACACAGCGATGCTTTCGACTTTTATGAGAAAGTTTTTGGTCATGTCCTTTTCTTTAGAAGCACGGCTCACAAAGTGCACAAAGGTTCGTGCAGGCATCGCAAGATAAATTTGGTCGGAAGGACGAGCCGGCAAGGCGTTCACGTTCACCGCAAAATTCTTCTACATGGGCTAAAATCCTGCCACACACTCAAACACAGAAGGTGAGTCCAAATAATCTGTTACTGCGACAAAAGGCCAAATGCATATCCTCCATTTTTCAGTTCTTGTCTGTGCAATGGCCGTTGTTTTGATCCCTTTGTCCATGAACTCAAATGATTACAAGTGTTTCGCTGGAGCAAGGTCATTTGCCATCAGCTTTCATCCACGTATACTGACTCAGCGTCCCTTAACACCCTTTGAATGTCCAGTAGTGTTACCTAGGTTGATAGATAGATATAATGTGTGTGTGTGTGTTAGATTTATATTAGATGTATTTAGAATGCTTTGCAGTACTGGTTGATAAATCACCATAACGCTCTCAGTCCATCGACAACGTATGATGACCTCATGGCCTATTCCGACAATATATATTTTTTTTTTACTGAGGCAAAACCAGTCCCCTTCAGTCACTTAGCGTAATACTCTTCGAAGACGTCGTCGTGACGGATGCATATGTAGCCCTGGTACACATAAAGATAATTGCTGTTGGTGTCCTGATTTTTTTTTTTCCCCCTCCCGGCCAAGAACGACAAAGGCCAGATTTAGCTTTTATAAAATTGTCCTGTAGTCTAAGGTCCATTAAGACTTAAGATGTCCCAAATTACTGGGTTGGAAACAAGCCGTGGCTGCCAAACTTTAAATATTAAATGAGTTCAATATTTCCCACTGAAAATGTGAGGAGAGACTACTCACCTCCAAGTCACGACCAACTGACATGAAACGGAATGTAGCAAATGAGGTTAACAGGTGACCAATCGGAGGAATTGCGTCTTGGTTCTTGGTTGTCGCAGTTGTGTTTCTTCATCTCGGTTATTGCAGGATTACGTTTGATCATGTTCGAACTGAATTTTTATGCGTGCACCGTGCTGCGTTGAGATGATCGGAGAACACAACACACAGTACGATCAAACCTGAAGCTTAAAAAATGTCTGAAGATTAAAAAAAAAGTTGTGTGTAAGCCTTTGGCATTTTCTGTCCTATTGTTTTTTTTCTGATTTCGATTTTAACTTGGTCCTCTAACTTGTCAAACTGTATATATCCCATCTGAGCTCATTGATTTTTGCCTGTTTTATTTTCACTTGGGTGTCTGTAAATTTGAAAATGTGTGTCTACCGGCCCTGCGTCAACGATCCCAACTCCAGGTGTCTCAAAAAGCACGGCAGACAACATCAGTGGCCATCTTGGCAGATGATACCCTGACCAAGTTAACTGCTTTTTCCAGAGCCTATTTTAGACCTCAAAGTGCACCTGTATTGTCTTCAAGAAACATGACTACCAAATTTGAAACTGGATTATCATGTTCCCTGGACTTCCCGATTCAGCAAAATCAAGAAACTGGCCTCGTCTCGACACAGATGAACACAGGACTTCATAATTGCAACTGTCACTTGGTGGTTTGCGTCATGGACCTACTCTGCGACCGTTGAATGGTGGGACACTTCCCAGCAAGACCGGAAAACCAAGCGCGAGGTCGTGATCCATGGGTCATGATTGCGACTAGATCCTACTGACATTCTTTTACACCGTCATCAAGCAGGGCAGGGCATTCATGATGGTCGGCCCGATCATTTCATTCATTAAGAACGTCTTTGGAACAGGTACACTGGAATCGAAGATGCTAATACAATTTGTGCTGATCACTGTGCCACTCAAGACATCAAGAATCCATTGTCGGCATGGCCCACTGTGCAGCTTTGAGGAATCTACGCAAGAATGTACACAAGGTTTTGATTTTCCTAAGTGGCAATTCTGTCAGGTGACCTAACCAGAGAACATGTTTCCAAGTTTTCCGATAACAGGGTTATTCTCGTAATGCAAGAGTGAAAACAAGTTACCACTCCCACGAGTCACACCATAATATTGTTTGCAGCCTTTGAACCCTGAAGTCTTGTCGATAATTTCATCCTGAGAAGTTCTGTCGGCGCCGAGTCCCAGTGAGGATGTTAAAAGTTCAGTTCCAGTTTAAGACCTTGAGTTTTCTGAAACCGTCACCAACTGGCAAGGACGCAGATGAAGTCCACAGGAGTCCCGTTACAGCTCGAAGTACGACATCGACCCGCCGAGTCCGTCATTGTGCCTTTGAGTATATTTTGTTAGCGTCAAGATGTGAATGACACAAAACCCCTGGAAAGTCTCAAAGAAATGTCTTCGTCTGGGTCGGCCCCTCAAGTACATTTCAGACACAGCGATGCTTTCGACTTTTATGAGAAAGTTTTTGGTCATGTCCTTTTCTTTAGAAGCACGGCTCACAAAGTGCACAAAGGTTCGTGCAGGCATCGCAAGATAAATTTGGTCGGAAGGACGAGCCGGCAAGGCGTTCACGTTCACCGCAAAATTCTTCTACATGGGCTAAAATCCTGCCACACACTCAAACACAGAAGGTGAGTCCAAATAATCCGTTACTGCGACAAAAGGCCAAATGCATATCCTCCATTTTTCAGTTCTTGTCTGTGCAATGGCCGTTGTTTTGATCCCTTTGTCCATGAACTCAAATGATTACAAGTGTTTCGCTGGAGCAAGGTCATTTCCCATCAGCTTTCATCCACGTATACTGACTCAGCGTCCCTTAACACCCTTTGAATGTCCAGTAGTGTTACCTAGGTTGAAAAAAAAGACATTTTCATTTGAAGCCATACAACTATCTTCAGAAATTTTGCGGATCTCACTGTGATGGAGGGATGAACATATTGCAACATGAAGTGAGAACGTTACCTGTGGAATTGGATACTTGGTGGGGTACGGCGCCGTCTCTCTCCCAGAATCAGACAGAGTCCCACATTTTGCATCGCCGTTGACCCAAAGGCCTTCGTAAATGAGACCTTTGTCAGCGTAGTAGAACTTTCCATGACCGTTTTTCTTGCCGCCCTTCCAGCATCCTTCATACCAGTTCCCGTTAGGGCTTCGACGGAGTTCAAAAGTTAGACCTTTCAAGTCATTTGGCCGCAATGAATTAAAAAGCTTACCAAATTGAATAACGCCTGTTCCGTCTTCCTTATCCCAAAGCCACTCGCCCTCGTAGAGATCCCCACACTTATAGGTGAGTCTCCCCCAGCCGCTGCGATTGTCCTCGCTCCACTCGCCCTCATACGTCGCGTGCACATCAAAGAAGGAACCGTGGCCCTGAAGAGGTGAGAGGTCAAAGCTAATTCACACTTCTGTGGACTCGGAAATTTTCTTCGACACATCCTCTCTGGCTTGTTTTGCCCTCAGTGGGTCAATTGACTTTTTCAGCAGTCAATCTCAACAAATTGCAAAATGTCATCCGGTGAGATCCGGAATGTGCCGTGTCAGTCGGTGCGACGCCGTTGAGAGAAATACCTACGTGTTTCATGCCATTTTTCCACTCTCCACAGTACTGCGTTATGTACTTCTTGGTGTCCGGTCGGAGTACACTGAAGATGCCGTAGCCGTCGTGTTTCCCAAATTTCCACTCGCCATTGTAAATCGCACCGGATGACTTCCACTCTTGGGTGCCCCAACCTTTAATGATCACCGGATGACGCTATGTAATGCAGCTAACATTTGCCACGGAATTTGGAGACCAAACAATTTGAACTTACCGTGTTTCTTATTGTCCAGCCACTCCCCAGTGTAGTTATCGCCATTGACAGAAAATACCGTTCCGCGAAGCCCGGATTTCTTTGCTCTGTTATCCAAGACTGTGGAGCGGGGCAGGTTGAGTCGAGCTTTTTTAAGGAACGGCATCCCCTGGGGTCACCTGGTGGTGACATTTTGGTCAAGATGAGTTGCTGCAGTCACAGATTTGCTGAATTCATTCACAGTCGTTGCAAATATGAATGCAAGGTTGATTCGCTTTACAGACATTCACGAACAAAATAACTAACCTTCAATAATTAATCAATCAGTCCCCTGCGTCCTAAAATAACGTCCCGTGCTTAAATACAACATCCTACTTTTGCAGCTCTTATCATCAATCACTTTCTAGTATGTAGCAGTGATATCAAGACAATGCAGAGTTTTCTGACTGCATCATGATAAAGACAACGCTAAATTATAACACAAGGCTTGTTTTGCCCTCAGTGGGTCAGTTGGCTTTTTGAGCAGTCAATCTCAACAAATTGCAAAATGTCATCCGGTGAGATCCGGAATGTGCCGTGTCAGTCGGTGCGACGCCGTTGAGAGAAATACCTACGTGTTTCATGCCATTTTTCCACTCTCCACAGTACTGCGTTATGTACTTCTTGGTGTCCGGTCGGAGTACACTGAAGATGCCGTAGCCGTCGTGTTTCCCAAATTTCCACTCGCCATTGTAAATCGCACCGGATGACTTCCACTCTTGGGTGCCCCAACCTTTAATGATCACCGGATGACGCTATGTAATGCAGCTAACATTTGCCACGGAATTTGGAGACCAAACAATTTGAACTTACCGTGTTTCTTATTGTCCAGCCACTCCCCAGTGTAGTTATCGCCATTGACAGAAAATACCGTTCCGCGAAGCCCGGATTTCTTTGCTCTGTTATCCAAGACTGTGGAGCGGGGCAGGTTGAGTCGAGCTTTTTTAAGGAACGGCATCCCCTGGGGTCACCTGGTGGTGATATTTTGGTAAAGATGAGTTGCTGCAGTCACAGATTTGCTGAATTCATTCACAGTCGTTGCAAATATGAATGCAAGGTTGATTCGCTTTACAGACATTCACGAACAAAATAACTAACCTTCAATAATTAATCAATCAGTCCCCTGCGTCCTAAAATAACGTCCCGTGCTTAAATACAACATCCTACTTTTGCAGCTCTTATCATCAATCACTTTCTAGTATGTAGCAGTGATATCAAGACAATGCAGAGTTTTCTGACTGCATCATGATAAAGACAACGCTAAATTATAACACAAGGCTTCATACAGTAATATTCCCAAAATATCATTAATAGTGGCAGGTAATTTTGCACAGGAATTTGGATCGTTATTGATCACAATCCCAACCGTCCATCAAATCTGTCATGAATGGGCATGTGTACATGTGTGTGTGTGTAGCTAGATTGTGTCTACCCTGTCATTTAACTTCATACCTGAGGTGAATGAATTTAGCAACAAGCGACAAGGGCTTGACATCTGCAAGATGGCGCTAACGAACTTCATTCAAAGGTTGGTGGTTTCAGGGCACTGCGGGAAATGCACATCACATGAATTAGTTCGGATTGCGGCATCTGAGCTTTTGGGCTTGGATATAAAATGGACAAACATAATCACCTGTCAAAACATATCGAGATGCCTGAATGGCGTGGAAAGATGTTTGGTGTATTTGGGAACACACATTTTAATCAGGTCGCGAAGGTATTCCTAATACGAAACGTAGCAAGCATGGTGACGGTAGGATTGTACAACGTGAAGCGATGACATAACAAAGGCCTCGAAGTCTGTGATGGTAAATGATGTAAGGGTGTGACAAAGACGATGACAACATTCAGAGCCTTCGAGAAAGGTATAGAGTCCCAGGTGTTCATGGCCATTGGTTGCTGTGCTTTTACTCACTCATAACTACGATTAGTCATTTCGAAGCGGGCAGGCACAGTCAAGAAGTCCGTGGTTCCAAACTTGGTTCAGGCTCTTCTGTGTGGAGTTTGCAGATTGGCCCGTTGCCTGTGTGTGTGGGTTTTTTTTTCCCTCCAGGTACTCCTGCATCCTTTCAAAGTCCCAAAACATGCGTGCAAGTTTAATTGAAGACTAAGCTGATCACGCTGCAGTCATTATTCTATAGATACAAAAAACAGAATTAGTCTATCAGCCCTTCAAAAAAATAAACCTGACTAGGGACTTCACTTCACCAGTGTCTCATTCAATGGCTCCATCGGAATGAATAACCTCCACCTTGGCTAGAATTACAAAACACAGCCTATAATAAATAGCACCCAATCTCAAACTCCCCTCCATCACAGTTTCCACGGTCAGGGTCTTGCTATTCCACAGATTTTTAAGTTTTGTTTTTTTTCCTTTCGAGGGCAAGGGTGAAACCCTGAATTACCATTTTAATTCCACGGTGCACCACTAGATGGCGGCACACCAGTTTAACACTGTATATTTGACGAATGGAGAAGAACAAAAAAGATGGGGTGTATTGCAATATATTGCGGATTTCACTTATTGTGGGAGTGGCCTACAACGTATGACCCTAGATGCAAGGGGGGGGGGTAATTCGTGAATCATTAACAATATGTAACATGAATGAACAAAACAACCAATCGTAAGACTGTAAAAAAAAAAAAAGAAGGTGCCCGAGATCCTTGATTCCTGTCGGCCCGTGAAAAAAAAGTCATCTGGAAATGTAATGTCAACATATTTTATCTTCTCCTTGTAGTTCCTGTGCATGCCAAAAAGGTCCCACGCATGTATTCGAACTTCTATCATCTTGACCCTGGACTTGCGGTGTGCAACCCAAGAGGCCGAGGCTCCTTTATCGTCCTCACAAGCGGTTTGTTGCCAACGTTGGAGCCATTCACAACCCCTTGCTACCAGGGGAGGATTAACTGGCCCTCTGTTTCAACGCTCAGTTTGGTCTCCGTGCACCCTCGAGTCATCTCCCCTCTCTCTCTGGGCTCCGCGTGGGTTACTCCAGTATCCCTGGCGCCTGATGTGGGGATCGGTCCCTCACGATTTAGGGATGCGCTCGCCTGCTGCACTCTGGGACTGGTGCCGAGTGCCAGCTCAGGGTGGCGTGTGTGGGGTCTCCCCAGCGGTCTAGGTTTTGGGCAAGCCATGGCTGCTCCCTCCCTTTGCGGTCAACTTGCTGGACTGGACTGGCCTGCAACAAGGGGCACTAACTAACCAGACTCAACAGAAAAAAAAGTGTATTAAACAGAAAGCACAAAGTCTCAACCAGTAAAAAGGATACCTGGACACGAGAAGCGTTTTAATCACATTTTCATTTATTGTTTAATTGTCACGTCACTAATTAACAGGTAGTCACAATAAACACTTTTTTTCCAAACCAGAAAAAAAAGAAAAGAAAAAAAATAAGCGACACAAGAACGAGGTTCTGTCAATGACATGAAGTACGTCTACCGAACACATCCGATTGTTTTGTCAGCATGCTCTGCAGGTTTACGACAACTATTTAGGAGCATTAAGGTCTACACTTGTTTTGTCTGCTCGGAGTGCTACAAAGGGAGATGAAGCTCCACAGCGCTCGCGCTAGATGACGCAGCAGCCTTTGTTACAAAAGCCAAACCTACACAGCTGTCGTGAGTCTGTTTGAACCATGCGCTGATTTCAAATTGGAACCCTACACGGTCATCTGATATGTGATCCTCGACATGTTTTTGTGGTTTTTTTGTTTTGTATTGGCTGTGATGCCCATCCCGATTGTTAATACGCATAACCAGACCAGTCATGAGTAGGTTATGGTCATTTGCTTTTGTCTACATTTGTTTTGAGACTATTTTCAAACATGAGAGCAGACCAGCTGTGAGGCTGCAGGAACACAATGATAAATACAAAAAAAAAAAAAGAAAATCGTTCAATATGTCTGAGACATTCTTTCACTTCAAGGGCCCCTTTCAAATGAAAAAGGCGAACGTTTGAGAACAGTAATTTTCGCCGGATAATTTGTTCAATGCGACGATAAAGCATCCTTTCCGTTTCGAAACCAAGGTACGACTTGACCGCTTGAACCCGCTGTTTGTTGGTGTTGTCCGTTTCTTTTTGTTCTGAGAGCGCATCAGCAATAAAATACCTATGTACATCTGTGTGCAGTCTCATAGTAGCATGAAGCAAAATCAAAAACGTCCATCCAAATGAACGACACAAAAAGTGGGCTACAGGCAAGGAAGGCTAAAACATGGCCCAAAAATGTCAAAAAATAAATACGCCATAATGCTAAATTCTCACCAATTTTACTTGTTCAAATGGAACGTCAGGATGCGTGTCAATGTGTTGACTATGAATGAGAAATATCCGCATATCATCAAGAGCAGAACACGTTAAGTTGTTGGATCGTGTTTTTGGTAGACATAGCCCACTTTGATCATCGATTATATATCCAAGGATTACGGCGCAATGGTTGTGCTGAGCGTTAAAGCGAAAATTCCCTTTTAAATTCCAATGTCAAGTTTCTTGGGAAAAAAATGGATATATTTATTTTTGTCGAATAAGACGATTGTTGCACAATGCCACGGACTATGAACCATCAATTCCAAAGGATTCACTTTTTGCTTTTTCTTTGTTTTGTTTTTTTTGTGACGGCAAAGGGGAAAAAATGTGACAACCATAAATCGAAATGTCACCCATTCCCATTTGCAGCAAATAAGTCATGTTGGAGCACACGTTCGGTACTTACATTATTAACAGTGGTTAACGTCACTCGTATAACAATTGAGATCATTGCAATGAAATGCTAATGTATCAATAACAGGTAAAAACCTTCACTTATTAACTTCTGCGGAACAAACGTATTTTAAATCAGAGCAAATTCGAGTTGGATTGTGTTGGACCTCAACATGTGAACCGTTAAGGTGACAAAATGACACTGCCTCTTATTCCTGTAAATAAACCTGCCAGACACTCGGAGCTCGCTACCCATGTTTGACGGATGCATTTAAGAGCTTTTTCTGCCCCCCAAGCGGACCAAAAAAAAAAAAGATTAAATACATCAGATGACATGAATATTGTTCGAATGCTACGATTACAACTGCTCTAAGGACCTGTTCATTTGGAGGAGAGCAAAACCCGATAGCAAAACCGATAAACACAAACAATAACTGAATTAAGAGCTAATAAGTACGGCGCCACTTGTTTGAAATCTCCCAATTTGCCTGCGTAGGACAATGTAATCCTGGAGCTAAAAATGTAAAGCCAAAATGATCTGAAACGACTTCCTCTTCCTGTCACTCATTTTGCAAAAACAAAACAAATAAAACAAAACAAACAAAAAAAGTTTTGAAGTCGTAATGCATTTAAGTCCTGGATTCAAATGAAATCACGTGCCACCATTTCCTCCACATTCAGATTACTTCCCGGATTACTGCAGTTTTACAAGAATCATGAAAGGGGCACGCACTTCCACGGATGACTAAAAAACCCTCAAACTACCTAAAAAAAATACATCCAGAAACCACACACACATGCACGTCTTTCCATCGAACCACATTCCTTTGCTCACTTTCCTTTTGACGCCATCGACATTTCACCCACCTTCACTTTGTGCCTCGGGAAGCATTGTTACCCCTGCGCCCCATTCAGTCCCCATTACACTTGACTGTGTCCAAGTACGTTTTGCTCATCCACGTGTCATCGCGCCGGAAGCAACGGAGTTTTACGACAACTTTCCGTAATGTGGCCGAGCACACATTACACTGCCGTGCCACTGATGTTGGTGGGCAGGGCAGTGTAGTACGAAACACTACAGTGGAACGATGCAATTTTGCAATTCCATTTTTTTTAGCGCCATCTTGGCACAAACGAGACACTTTGAAGTGCGTTGAGGAGCTACAGTTAGACAAAACTGTTCCTTGGTCATCATCTTGTGGCATCTATTGGGATCTGGAGTTTAATCATTAAAAAAAACAAACAAACAAAAAAAAAAAAAACGCAATTTGAGCACGATGCAGACTGCAAAAAAAAAAAAATTTGAGTGCGCTCCCAGTGGGAAAAAAAAAGCTGTTCCAGGATCCTGTCAGACTAATGCTGCGTCTATATCAAGAAACTTAAAAAAAAACAAACAAATAAATAAATGTTAGAATTAAAAAGGTAAGAAGGAACCAATGCGATTAGAAAGGACTCCCATCCAAAACTACTTTTTAGGGTTGCCACTCAAAACACGATCACAAAGAGAGTTAGACAGTCTAAAATTGTTTTTGGTGTGTGTACGTCAGCCACTTTAGGTTTCTAAGCGAGAGTGAAGCGGTGAGGAAATGAACCGAGTATTGTTACACTTAAGCAGAGATATGACAGTGTCGGTTATTGAGGGAACGAGGTTATGTTTATGACGGGGGGGGGCTGACCGTCCCAGTTGGGAATTCATTCTTGGAGGCAAGGTGAAGCAAAGTCCAAGCAACCATCCAACAGATTTTTGGAGAGGAGGCGGAGGTGGGCAAGATCGCTTTTTAAGGGCTGCTGGTCTCCCCCTGAACCTCCCCCCATGGAGCAAGGAAGGGGCAGAGGGGAAGCTGACGCAGCAGAGGCCGCCTTGGACGCTGGATGGGTGTGGGTGGGAACCGCATGGGTGGGTGTGTGTGTGTGTGTGTGAAGGGGGCTGTAAAATTGCCTGCGACTTGATGTTGAATGAGTTCAAGCTCGACGGGAAAGAAAGGAGGCGATGAGATGAGGGGTGGGGGCAGAGCGACAGCAGAATTAAATGCCTGCAAGATAAGAAATCAAAAGATATCGGAGTGATCAGCTGTGCGAGACTGCCACCAGGTAGCACAGAACAAAGACATACGCTGAAAGTGGACGTTCACCTCAAGAGTGAG
Organism: Hippocampus comes; assembly: GCF_001891065.2. Lineage (NCBI taxonomy): Eukaryota > Metazoa > Chordata > Actinopteri > Syngnathiformes > Syngnathidae > Hippocampus > Hippocampus comes. Next base: position 35,042 of record NW_017805409.1, read on the forward strand.
CACACATGCCCAAAAACAGGGGCTCCCCAAGCACCCATTTTTCGAGTTACACCGCACCACACCTTGGTCGGCAACGACCTTACAAAGTGCAATCGGCGTCGGACTTACTCGTCTCTGGGATGTGGGAAACCAGGGCCTGGGGCTCCTGGGGACCCTCGGTATCACAGAGAGCCGCCTCCTTCAGCCCATTCTCATGGGCAGCGGGGGCCCCCACCTGCCCAGACTCTGGGCCAGGGCCAAGGGCGAGGGATGGTGTCCCAACACCCTCACCTGTCTCCTGGGGCCCCTCAGCCTAGAAACACACAACAGGGTGGGGCAATTAAATGGAGATGGCACAACCTGGCTCCAAATCAAATATCACTGCAGTTGAAAAAAAAAAAAGAAAAAAAAATGAAATCGATTTCAGAATGGAGGAAGTGTCAGCGATATAACAATCATCTAAAAATAATCCAAGTAGTCGTTGACACATTTTGGGGAAAAAAAAAAAAAAGATCTGGAGCCAGACCACAGGGGTGAAGAATGGGCATAAACAGTGAAAACGAAATGAAAACAAGAGGATAACAAAGTGAGAATTTACAAATGCCTCGAGAATGGGATGGCAGACACCATTGTCAAAATCTATGCACAGTACAGGTGGGAAAAGGTGCAAAATGATTCTTTGCAGATAAATGGAGCATGTTTCTGAGATTGCGAGAGATTGACTCCTTATTTTATTTCATTATTACTTTTTTTTTCCCACACACGCACACAACAATGGAATTCAAAAGATGTCTGAAAATAGGCAAAAAATGTCTATTCTTAGCTGCTCGTTTGTTTTTCACTCTGCGTGAAGGCGCAGGACGTGACTCCACGACGGCGGCGTGTGAAAATAAACAGCGTGAGAAAAATGCATGAGCAAGCAGTGATTATAAAGCACAGATGAAGGCTGAGGGGGGCAGGTGACACCACAGGTCCAAGATAAACCGAACGCTCCACAGGAAAAGGTCATTTTGTAACTCGTTTGCGTAATTTTGGGGGAAAAAAAATGCCATTCAGCTCTTTGTCGAACAGCGATGGGGCATTTGCGCACTCACTTTGACGCTTCCTCCTCCAGGTGAGTGGCTCACGTTGTCCATGGAACCCACTTTGGACTGCGCTTTTTCCCTAAAGTTGATTTTATGCGACTCAATCTTCACAACGCCGCCACCTGCAGCACACACGCATAAAACCACTGCGGATGAGTCCCGAATAACGGCGCATCGTCCATTTTGCTCAAAATCTAGCGAGCACCCAACAAAGCTTGAACGCCGAACATTTCCAGCCACAAACGAACTTGCTCTCATCTCACCGGGCTTGTGCTTGATGTTGTCCTTGGAGCCGCACTTTGACGTCACCTTACTTAAATCGACCTTCTTATTGAGAATCTGCACCTGTGAAATATTATACAGGCCCTTTTAATTGTCATCATTTCAAGTTTTGAACATGCGCACGCACGCACGCACACACACAATCCTTGTTGGCAGATGTGTCGTCTTCAAACCTGCACCAGACAAATTCTCGACAAAGCAGCGAGAGGACAACGTGGCGTCAGGAAACCAGAATTTTTGGGTGTGGATCTGACAGCGACTTGGCTTTCATGAAATAGTGAACGTAGGATGGGACGGGGAAATGCAGGAATAAATTAGGGAAGCAAGCGGAAGGGACGGACAGGGTGTGTCTTGCTTGCATATTTAGTTTTAGACCACACTCTTGACCTACCAAGAGCTGTCATGGAAAGGCTTCAAAGTGGTCGACACGGTCGCTTTCACTCCATCAGAGCGTCTAAAGTATTTCATCAATTGCCCCGCACCTGTAAACTCCGGCGGTGGGCCGGCCTGTACTTACATTCCCTCCACCAGGAACGTGCTTCATATTGTCCTTGGAGCCCAAGCGTGCGCCGACGTGACTGAAGTCCAGTTTTTGGGAGACTATCTGAACCTAAACGGAGCCGGCACAGCAGCCGGAGATGGACAGGGGAGCGGCAGCGGGCGGGTGGAGGTGATTTGAGAGGGGGAGAGGAGGAAAGGATAGAGGAGCAAAGAGGAAAGAATAAGTCACGGTCAAAGCTTTGGTTAGCCAGGAAAAGCGCAGACGGATGCGGCAAGGTTCACTTGGGCAAAAGTGATCATTTGATTGACACGACGGGACGCTTTGCTTTGCAGTGGCCGTCACACTGTGAAAGGAAGGTTTCATTTCTCGCTCTCATTTGGATGAAGGCGTAAAAACGATGCACTCTTTTTCTTATGACTCGCATAAAGGAAGAAGAAATACGGGCCGAAGTAATCTGAAGATTTTTGTTTTTTTTCCGTCCATTTGTGTTGGCAGAGGTCATGAATTCTATTTAGTGTCGTTATCGCAACATGATAACCCCTCCTCACGTGCAAAAAAAATTGCTATTATTGAAAATCTTTTTTGCATGAATTAGTATATGTTAATGAAATAGTCAATTACATACATAAGTTAACTTTTGGTTATATGCATGCGCCATTCCATGAATGCTATTATTCATACCGCCCTAACAAGATTGATCTTTCCTATAACCTATTGCACCATAAAGAAAAAATATATATAAATTGCATTTCTTACATCGTTTGTATATTTCGAGGGCAGTTGAATGCGCACAATTTAGTTGATGTGACACCCTTCTGTAGCTTAAACTCGCAAAAAGAATCCAAATAAGTGAACAGAGAGAAAACAACAAGGTGGGCAAAGAAAGAGAATTCAAACGATACGAAACGGGAGGAATATGAAGGCAGTCAGAGCAGAGGAGGGAGGAAAAGAGGGCGACGGGGAGGATGGCGAAGGAACTCACTTTGACCGGGCTTTTTTCTTTGGAGGCGGGGACCCTGCCCTTAGAGGCAGCTGACACCTGGGGAGACAGGCCCACCCCGGGTCAGCGACAGACAGGAAGAGGCGCGGTGGCGGACGAGGACCACATGTGAGCATCGCATTGAGTGGACCTCACTGGCGCGCTGTTCCGACGGCTTATTTTTCTAATTATAGAGTTATCATATTATTCACGTGGAACTGAGACGAAAATAGGATGGCCCGTTTTTGGAACGAGAAAACTAACGTGTGTGTGCTCCCACCAAGCCGTCACCGATGGGAGAAGCAATAATGAGAGTGGTGACAAAAATAGACAGAATGCGATTAGCGTTTTCCAACAACACCCATATTATAGTTTACATGTCGCCAAAAGGTGCCCAAATTAATCGCACCTTTTTCTTTACCTTTCTATAATCGTAAATTCATCACTACTATAAGGATGCTGAGCTTGGAAAATGGAGCGATGGAAGGAAAGTGGCACATGCAGGGGGGGGGGGGGGTTGAGCAGGAGATGTCAAATTAACAGGATTGAAGGGGTCAAAAAAAAAAAGGACAAAAACAAATTCGGGAGGGAAAGGACTTCTATCTATTGTTGGTAATTAACAAGTAATAATAAGTTTATTACTTTTTTTGTGGCCACGCAGATTGGGACATCCATTAAGATTACGCATTTGATTAAAAATAAGTCATTTGAGGTATTATTGACACACTGTCGCATGGTCGAGAGGCCATTGGTGTCAGTAAGCATTGGAAGTTTGGAATTGGCAGTCCACGGCGTGAATCGAACCAACCTTCCCACCCCCTGGCTGGTGCTTGATGTTGTCCGTAGAGCCAATCTTCGAGCGGGCGTTGTGGATATCGGGGGCCGTCGCCGTGCCGGGACGGGCCGTGGTCCTTGAGGTGCTTGCCGTCGTGGTTGTCGTCGTGGAGGAGGTGGCCCTGGGAGCACGAGGAACCGTGGGCTTCTTGTCTGTCACCGCACCGGCGGTGGTGGAAGACGAGCTTGTTTTCGGGGCGGCGGTGCGGGTGCGAGAGGCGGCGGTTGTCGTGGAAACGGAGCTGCGCATCGCGGTGGTGGTGGTGGTGCTCCTGGGTTTGCTGGAATCAGCTGCTAAGGTGAGGCGAGCAAGAGAAAAAATGTTATCATAAAATAAATGAATAAATAAATAAATAAATCTCTTATTTTGATTTTTCCGGAATGTGTATTTTATTTTTAGGAGACTGCGCCTACTTTCTGTGCAAATCACATCAGGTTAGTCGTTTACTTTCATTTCCTCTCCCCAAAAAGTTAGAATTTTACATTCAATTCAATGGAAAAGTTTGGAAAGGATTTATCAGTGGATTGCAGCCACAGCTGGCTTTTGAACAGCGGCGTGTACTTTTTTTTTTTTCAAGTCACCATACTCTGACCGGCGACGGAACGTGGAGGCAGTGCAGCATTCGCTTCAATTCTAATGTATTCATCCTCCTCTATTTTGTAGCACGGCAGCCTTTTTTTTTTCTTTTTTTTTTTCTTTTGGAGTGCTGAGATATGCAGAGCGCTGCGCTCCTGACAATCTCTCCCGGGAGCCGCGTGCATATCTCCAGCTCCTCCTAAAGATGTGTTCAAGGAAGGAAATCCTCCCCTTGCTTCCACGTTCAAGTGCGATTTGCCTGAGTGTAAGTACCGTGGCAGATTAAACAGCCCCGAGCTGTATCGTCACTGCTGTCAACGGCAGCGGGACAGTAATCCCTCGCCTGCAGCGGTGAAGGTTTTCAACTTCGGAGCAATCAACTCTTTCACCCGCTTCTCAAAGCTTTCCAGCATTGTCATCGGTGGCCAGTGTGTGTGTGTGTGTGTGTGTGTGTGTGTGTGTGTGTGTGCGTGTGTGTGAGAGATGTCACACTCTTGACAGCTCCTCAGCTGCCGTAATGTAAACTCATCTGTCTGCGGGATGATGAGAAAAGCTTTGGTGAAACGGGAGTGACAAACAAAGGGTGACATATGAGCAAAGGGCAAAAGAGCAGAAAGTGCACAGTCACTCTTTTTGCGAGTGGGAACGATTAGCAGCTTTTACGATGACGAAGCGGAGCGATCTGAATTTGAAGTGATCCGTTTTGTGGGTTTTTTTTTTTTTTTAACATTACACAGCAGGGTTGGGCAATGTGAGGAAATGGAAAAGTTGCCAAAGGGCCACGCCGACACGCTAACCTCAATTGTGTACCTTATTATTTTCAATGTATGTATCGAAAGCAAAATATTGTAGTGGTTTCATAATTTGATGATTAGGTGTATGTTGTTATATTTTTGGGAATAAAAATGACATTTGGCCTTTTATTTAAACATTCACGAAAACATGTCGCTGTGCATTTTTTTCCCCGACATTTTTGTGTGTTGACATGGTGATTACCAAACACTAACTCATGTTAGCATTCTTACCTGGGCACTTAGCAATGATTTAAAAAAAATAAAATGAAATAAATCCACTACTTCAGTACTGTATCGCTAAGTCAGCAAAATTGAAACCTTTTATAAGCACTGGACTGTAATTGTGGTGATGTATTCGCTAAGTCAGCAAAATTGAAAACTTTTTATAAGCACTGGACTGTAATTGTGGTGATGTATTGCTCAATGGATACATTTTGCAATGCTTTGCATGTGCATTATTATTATTATTTTTTTTTTTTGCAGGTGTCTTATTATGGACCAATACATTTGAGGACAAAGTGCATCTATACCTGTGGAAGTCTTGAGAGTGCCAGGCTTCTTCTCTCCACTCGGTTGGCTGTCTGTCTTCAAGCCTAAGAAAATGATTGAGGAAGAGAGTCACGCATACCCGCGCCACTTATGAAATCCAAACTACGACTAGCGATAACCACACCTTATACAAAACAGTAAAGTACCAACTGTCAAATATGTACACCGTTTTTTTTTTTTCCCAACCAGATTTGGGTCAACTTTCAACATACCTCAGCAGGCTAGGTCAAACATGTCAAATCAGCTTTCTAGAAACACGCTGTCAAGTCACATTAGGATCAAACGATAAAGTCTGCCTCACCCAGGGGCTTTTTGGTTGCCGTGGCGGTCGCACTGCGGGATGACAACGTTGTGCGCGTTGATGTGGTCGTTTTAGTGGTGGTGGTGGTTCCATTTTTGGAGCCCGCAGTGGCAGAGGAGCCCGCATGACTTGAGGTGGCAGTGCTGGCCTTTGGCACGAGGGGTCGCCTCTCTGTGGGTGTCTGATTGGACACATCGCAGAGGAACAACACATTTGTACTTCATTACTCCCCACCATGGAAAGTGCAGCCGCAGTGACTGTTACAACACAGCGAACACGACAAATACGGCGCAGTAAAGCCCATTATGTAACTATTGTCTTGATTTCTGACTGAACAGAAGAAAAAAAACAAATCTGGGCCAAACACGCATGTAACATGCAGATTTGGCCCTTGTTGACAATTGCAGATTTCATTCATCCGCATATCCCACAATTCCGGGGATGATGTCACGCTCCACTTACTGCTGAGCCCTCCTACTACACGCTAGCCACGATGAACCGAGTCACCCTGCACCTGTGGGCATGGCGCTGCTAAAAAAAGCCTGCCTATTTATCATCGGGAGTGTCACCGCGTGCTGTAGTTACGGAAGCAACCAGAAGAGGGCGACAACGGGCGGCTGAAAGGCTCCCTGACAAGTGACAAGACTTTTGGGTAAGAAGTCAAATCCTGCAGTGAATTTAAGCAGGAATTATGCTGGCGATTTCCATTACGAGCTTCTAATGACTCTTGTTACATTAGGACTGCATTTATGCCCCCCGGATTTTTAGCAATACATGTTGAATGACTCATTTTAAAAACAAAGCCGAAGAAAGTCAATTCAGAAGGTGCTGTGCAACTTACCAATGAGTTGCATCACATCTTGTAAACTAATTTTGACCTCTCGGGACTTGGGAAATGCAGACATTTTCATAAATTAACAGTTTTATGACATGTGTGAGCAGTGAAATGTTCTGACACATGACCTGATGGGCTTACCTTGGGTTTAACATCCCGTGCAGCGGCAGTGGCTGAGGATGAAAGGCGGCTGGCGGTATTTGTGGAGGCCCGCTTTGGGACCCCAGCGGCTGCCGATGGTGGCTTGGTTGCTGTTTTTTTATCTAAGGTGGAAGTGGTTGAGTAGGGAGCGGGGCGCTTAGCAGGTGCCGCAGTAGAACCACCGCCACCACCAGCAGCGGCTGTGACCTGCCGTGTTTTGGACATGGTGCTCGGTTTTGTGACCCCGGCAATGGGCTGATGCGTGTGGCCGAGACAGGATAGATGCAGGTCAAAAAAAAAAAAAAAAAGAAGGATAAAACAAAGGAAATAAAACAAAGGCAAAATCATAATAACAGCAGAAGCAGCAATTCAATTGCAAATTGGGTGAAATTATGGGATATATAAAATAATAGTTGCTGGACATGTGTGCTGTATTCAGTTGGATTCCGACACGTCGTAGGAACGGAACTCCGAGTACCCCCCCACCCTCCACGTAATCATTTGACATCTCCATTAAATCTTACCTTCGTCTTCTTGTCTGCACTCGCCAAGTCTTTGCTCGGTGCGGCGCTGCTCCCATTGGTGGAAGGTTTTGCCTTTTTGGCCTTCTCTCCTGCATCTGCTTTCGCAGCCTTTTCCTTCTTGTCATCCTTTTTCTCCCCCACTTTTTTGTCACTCGGCAATTTCTCCCGCTTCTCTTCCTTCCCGCCGATCTGCTTCGCTGCCTCCGCCGCTTTCTCCGACAGTTTCTGCGCTTCGTCCTCTTTCTCGGCTTTGTGTGTTTGAGTCGAAGGTTTGGTGGCTTCTTCCACATCGGCGGCGGCCGCGTCAGCTTTCTTTTCCGCCTTGTCAGGAGCGGCGTCAAGCTTGACAGGTGTCGGCGGCTGCTCGGGGGTCTTTTCCACTTTGGGTTGGACGTGTTGCTCTTGGCTGCCCTTCGTCTCTGTCTTGTCAGTCGTCTTGGTGACTTTGTTCTCGACACTTTTTACCGCCTCCTCTGCTTTTTTCTCGACTTTGTCTGTCATGGGCGCCTTTTCTACTTTTTCTGCCTTGTCAAACGTCTCTGCCTTGACCAATTTGTCCGCAGCTTCATCAGGCTTGCTTGCTGGATCCACTTTTTCTATTTTCTGTGGGACTAATAACTCCACTTTCTGTGGCTCGTTGCCTTTCCGTTTTTCGTCAGCCTCCTCTGCTACCTTTGCCTTCACCTTTTCAGACTCCTCCTCTTTGACTTTCACTGCCTCTTTTTCATGAGGAACCTTTTCAGCGTCTTTCTCCTCAATCACTTTCACGGTCGCTTTCTCTTTCACCTGAAAATCTTTTCCCTCCGTTGCCTTTTCAGCCTCTTTTTCCTCCCGCTCAACGTTTTCAACTTCTTTCCACAAATTGAGATCCGTTTGTTTTTCTTTCCCGAAATCTTTCTCCACCATGGCTGCTGGCTCACTGATTGCTAATTCAACCTTTACGCTCCTCTGCTCAGCTGGATCAATAAGGTCCACCTTGGGCTTCTCCTCCTTTTCGTTCGACTTGGCAACATGGTCTAAATTTTTACAGAGGGGGGAAAAAAAAGCTCTTCAATTATTTGGTTCAGCAAAGGCTTCAGCAATCCAATTAAACCATTTCAACATTCGCGAGTCTTTAAACTACGTGAGGAAAAAATATATATATTACGAATGTGGTCAGGGGAAGTTGGCTGAAAATATTCAGCAGATGTAGCACGACACACACAAATGTGTGTTACGTTGACTCACTCAATGAAACATCTGCATCGGCCGACCTCGGGTCGTGATGACCTCACGCAGGCTCAGGCAAAAATACAGTCGACACGCTTTGACCCATTTATGCTACAAACCCTCACGGGGATAAAACAAAATGCCTTGTTGCGCTAATTGAGATAATTTGGCACATTCATCACCCAAGCAGTCATTCGCTATTTCATTGGCAGGTTACGGTTTCTGGTTCCCGTGCTATTTTTGGAAATACTCCATGACCTGGGAAAACACATGAAATTGGATACAATACAGCAGATCTGAATCAGAGCTCTGGCAAAATTGGAGGAAAATTTGATATGTTACAGATGTCCGCTGGAGCAACTGCATTAGAAACCCCTGAGAAATAACTCGTCAAGGGGTGCTTCTGTTTTGTGTCTGTGTGAAATGCAGGTATAAATAAACGACCCAAAACTTCCGGTATGGACACTAAATCACAACTGGGAATTGAAACCTGAAGTGTATATCCAGGCTTGGGGGTTGGCACATAATGACAGACAACCATTTCACACTCTCATTCACACCGTAACTGACAGTTGACAGTGCCACCTGATTATTGGCTTGATAGACTCAGGAGCTATTCAGCAACATTCGCTAATGTGACAAAGATCGTCATGACGTAACCCGATTTACAACAACACTTCTAGGCAATATCATATCAATCAATGACAGTGAGTAAGATGGTAAGTCAGAATGATATCTTGAGCTATATTGCCGCATGTCCTGGTTTTTAGCACGGCATCGCTAGAACAGTGGCACATACTGCTGACTTTCATGCAGAAAAGTGCGGGTTCAGTTCCCGGTGACTGCCCAACACTCAATAGAGGGCAACGTTCACCTTGCGCGTTCCTGAGAAGGCTTCATGATTTATTCACAATGCCCGCAACTGGAAGCATCCATCACTGACACAATGTGCTTTGGAGGGTGAAGTGCATGTCCGTGAAAGGGTCATTTTGAAAACCAATATTTCATGAGAGGATGTGAGCACGGAGCAGGTCAAGTATAAATGCCAGGTCAAATTGGAAAAAAAAAAAAGACCATTTTGGAATGGTTCAAGGAGCTTGATGCACAGTGGTTGCAAATTGAGAGACCGCACAATTTCCATGAAGCCATACTAACAGAGAAATCAGATTTTTTAAATAAATGTTTCTGCCAAGGCTCTTTCCATTCTCTGTCTACTATCAAACCTTGTGCAGCATTGAAAAGTCACTGCTTTTCAATTTGTGTTTCACTCGCCCCCTTTCAAACCACTGGACACACCCCGCCCCCCTTCTAGTTCAATAAGTTCTCCCAGTGCACAAGGATAGCAACGGTTACTCTACTGCAACTGCAATCAAGGCCGTTGTACACCAACCCACGATCAACGGGTTCAACACAGCATAAGACTATCAGATAACCTGCAAAGTGTTCATATTCATGCACAAAATAAAACGTCCTATCGACAATTAGCTTTACGTTCAAAACACTGGACGATCTGATTTGAGAGGTGCACGAGCATTGAACAGAAGCAATAATAAACTGGACCTCCAACCTACCATCCAATTTGATGATGGGGTTAGTCGCGTTCAGGCCAAACTTGTGAGAAGGACTTACGACAAGATGAACATCCGGTTGCGCAGCTGGTTTGTTGCCCACTTTCGAATCGGAAATAAGCTTAGCATCGGGTCCAATATAGTCCAAGTCTCTATCTGTAGCCGGTTTACCAAAACTATCTGAGCCAACTGTGAAGGCAGAAGTGTAGTCCATGCCACCGCAAGCTTTGGGGCTGGGCGGCACTGGAAGAATAATGCTTCTTTGCTCTTGTTCCACCTTAAACCCTTCCGAGGGTTCTTCGAGGGACATCGGAAGGGTTGTATTGCTGTCTCTCAGCGGTAGGAATGGAGAGAGACACAGGTGAGGCTCAGGTGGGGTTTGCCTCAGGTCGACGTGTGTGGTCCCGGCTGCCGAGAGGGTTGGCGGCGTATCTGGGTGCGGATCTTCTGCAACTGTCAATGAGCGCTGCATGTAAGGCTGGGGCCGACGTGACCCACTCACCGGTGACACGAGCTGGTCCAATCCTGCCAGTTCACCCCCGGGGTATTTGTCAGAAAGCTCTAGGCTGGTGGGCACTGACAGGTGGGAACAGTCAGACATGGCGCGTCGCATCGCCTTCCTCTGCTGCTGTGCTCTCCCCATGAAACAGGGCTCCAATTCCTCCTCGCCTTCTTCAGCGTCTTCCTCCTCGCTACTTTCTCCAGAAGAGCCCACTGATAATAGTTGCTCCTCGAGGGGCCCTTTGCCTCCAATTTTATCCTCATCGGTTCTCTTTAAGTAGTCCTCACCGATAACGCCCGTGGTACAATAGTTAGGAGGCACCTGGGGCATGGCAACCTTTGGCCTGGACTCAGTAAAACCGGAGATGTTCCATGATTCAGAGGGAGAGTATCCACCTAGAGTAGGCGCTTCAATTGAGGGGACTCCCATCGAGTTTGAAGGCAAGGCTGCGGTGGGCGTCAGCATCTGCATGCGGCCGGCTGGCGATTGAGGAACTGCTGGCAGAGAGACCCGACCGCTAACGCTGCTTTGCAGGGGAGGCGTGCAGGGTAGACTGCCAGGGGAAGCTGGCGAGGGGAAGGGGGAAAAGGAGCGGGGGCTCTCTGGGCTCTCTCCTGCACTGCCGAGTGAAGGGAGCACCAAGGAGGTACTTCCAGGCATGGTTGCAACCCCGTCTTGCGCCTTCATTTCAACGTCCGTAGTGGCCTGTTGTGTCTGCTCAAAGAAGCGCAGCTTTTCTTCGCCGCCGAGGCCAGTGGGCGACTGGGATCCACGACCTATTCCCAAACCTCTCGGCGTGTCCACGTCCATGCCTGAGTGACGCTGCCAATCCCAACTCTGAGTCGGTCCTGTTGGTGACAGGGATGCCCCCTTACAGAGCTCACTATACTCTGTGAAGGGAGATCCACTTTTCTGATCTGAGAGAGACGACATCCTGTCTCCCTTTTTATCTCTCAAATTTCTCTCGTTTCTCACCCAAGCGGTATCGACTGGATTTCAGGAGCTTGAATGTTGATCTTCACTTTGTTTTCTTTGCCACTCAGTTGCCAAAGAATGCCGTTAATTTGGGGGAAGTCCTTCTGTACCTCCAACGCAAACTGATGCTGCACTGAATGTGCACTTCTGTCTTGCTTGCTCCGTCTCACTCCCTCACTGCTTCACACGCCGCTTCCTGAGCTTGTCACGTGACCCAGTTGTGAATGCCAACTGGTTACTTGCAACACCCAAATCCCGCCCCTCGCGGTGGAGTGAGTAAGCCCCCTCCCTCTTCAGTTTTCACTTTCCCTTCACGTCTTTCTCGCCCTGAGACACACACACACACACACACACACACACACACACACACACACACACACACACACACACACACACACACACACGCACAGCTGTGCCCTTGAAATTTTCCTTCAGGTGTCTGAAGCAAGGAGAGCAAAAGGCCTTCTGCAGGGCTAGTTTATGACCACCTTATCTTCTCTCCGAAGCTATCGTTTGTCCAGCCCATTTCAACAAAGACGACAAAAAGAAATAGCTTCCTCCTCCAAGTTAAAAGATGAGTAAGGGCTGGAAGAATGTTACATACTTCCATTTGTCCTAAAAGGAGTGGCGAGATGTGAGTTCGGGCAAGACATAGGGCGCGTCTGCAGTCTGTCGACTCATTACAAGCGGGTAGGACAAGAACAGCGACAGATCAGAGGGGGGTGGAGAGGAACCCTCTGGTAAAGAGACCTTGTTATCTGTCACAATGAATCTGGTCACATTGTGGAGAATCACACTCCATTACCCTCAATAGCACTACAACAATGTTTACAAATATAAAATTAGCTCGAGCGGCGATGGAAATGATAATTATAAGTTAAAAAAAGGGGGACAACCATGTCTTTTTTTTTTCCCCCTGCAGGTAATTTCAAATGACTGTCATCATTATTACTATGATGTTTTGAGTTTTTGTTTTTTTCAGATCTGGCTGGTTCATGTTGCCCTTAAGTAGTACCGAGAGTGTTCTGATTCAATTTTCTTCATCCCATATTTCAATGCTTAATAGTCAAAAACTTACCCAATAAGCTAAGTACCATTGGAAAGTCTGCATTGGCTTCAAATCAATGAAAAAGGGAAAAAGGACGACTGCTCAATACATAAAATCAAAGACGGACAGGTGGGCAGCTGCGGCCAGACAGGTCCTGAGGTGCAGGCAGATGGCCAGCTGGTGTACTGTCACTGCATCTGTGTGTCAAGTATGCTAACCGATTTACCCGCTGCTCTCTGTTTGTTTGCAAAACGGACTTTTCATGGTGGGTTTCATGGAGGCAAGACAAATAACAGGGGCGACCAAACGAATGGCCTACTGAGTCTGACTGGTTGGCAGGGCAAAAGAAAAACAAAGACATTCTTATATAATCCCACTGTGCGACCAAAATGCAGAAGCCACCAGGAGGGCATACAGATGAGGGGGAAAAAAAAAATCGGTGTCACAATGCAGCTGCAGAAATTATTAAAATAATAAAAAAAATAAAAAAAAAGAAGAATGTTTATCGTAACAAGATTCAGGTGTGAGTATTGAATTCATTTTCCCTGACATTTATAGAAAAAAAAATAGACAATGTGAGGGTATAATATCAATTGTCTGCCATCAATTAAGTGTCTTTAGATTGAGATGCCTCATAAAGGCAGCGGTAAAAAGAAGCAAAGATCACAGGTATGGAAGAAAAAAAAACAAAACACTGTTATCACCGCAGGGCTGTCACAGATACGGATGATGTAGACAGACAGTCTTTAGTGGTGTCTATTTATAGCTGCATCTCATCCGCTTGCCAGCCTAGTCACAACACCCCCTTCTTCGCTAAACATCTATTGTTCCCGCAATGGACTCTTCTTCCCATTAGTTACCAGAGCAACTGCCTCCTGTTGCTATGGTGACCAACTCCTCAGCTGTGTGCCTGTTCCAGCCATGTTTGGTGGCGAAAATTCCAGAAGACTGGGAGGGAGGGGGGCTGTGGGTGTTTCAGCCAACACCACAAGTCGAAGCAAATCTGGCCTCTACTGCGGGACAATATTTCTGGGCATTTCTATTTTTTTTTTTTTTTTTTTTAAACAATTGGCAACGTTCAGGAATGTTTGTCCTCATGAACAGCAGTGTTTTTGAAATGAAAATAATCAAGGCAACTGTCAATCAGTGCTTGTAGACTTTTTTTTCCCTCTCCCAACAATCGTGCATGTAATCAAACTGTATGATCACAAGGGAATTCATGCCGTCTATTCAAATAAAGTTGGAAAGCATCATTTGCCAGTCTGCAGCACTTGATGTGGAAAGCGGTTCATTTTGCAGAGCCGCAAAGACGAAAAAAACAAAAAAAAACAAAAACGTTTTCATGACGAGTGAAGCTCTGTTTTTCAGTCGGTCGGGAAATCGTGTTAAAGAGACACAACTACCAAATGACAAATCTGTTTGTGGGGTAAAATTTTAGCAAGCGAGGCATGAAAAGCAAAGCTTTTCACAAACCAAACAAACGATCGGCACGCTTTGCCTTCTTTCGGACTTTGACAGGAGTTCGCATCGAATTTGACTTGCGTCTTTATCGCTCGGCTTCCATTAATCTCTTTATCTTCCGCTTTGTCGACTCAGAAGGCGTCTGTTTTAATGTTCACTCGGCGCTTGTCTCGATCAGGTGAATTATCGGGTGTACATTTCAAGACAAAAAAATAAATAAATCTTGCAAAGCCAACATTTTGATTAGTTACGGGCCACACTTGGTTCGCTTTTGCCTCGGAGAAAAGGCGCACTTACAGTCATATTTTTCTGTCCAGACTAAGCAAGATGTGCCTGATTAGTGACGGGCCACACTTGGTTCGCTTTTGCTTCGGAGAAAAGGCGCACTTAGTCATATTTTTCTGTCCAGACTAAGCAAGATGTGCACAATGCTACTGTGAAGTTACTGCACACGCATACGCTGATGACATCCAAACCTGATGTGTTGTATAGTCATACTGTGCCCAATAAGGCTGGCATATTTTGACAAGGTACAAAAGTACGGGCCAAAATCTCAAAGGCTTTGTAATCAATGCAATAATCAATGACCATTTCCAATAACAAAAACATGCAAAAGAAAATAAAGGGAGACTCACCTAGAGTGGCAAAGTGTCCGAGTCCGCAGTCACAGCGCATGCAAAGTAAAAAAATACGATTTTAAAAATCGGGCATTTCTCAAAAAAAACCCAAAATAACACAAAAATGTGTATATAATTTTTTTTTTTTAAAAAGAGTTAATATCACTCCAATCATGATTCATTTCTGGGAAGAGGTAAAGAGACAGGCTGCGAGAGAAGACAAGAAAGTTAATAGAAGAGGAAAGAAATCGTGACATCCAAGACCTTGACGCAATGGAAACATGACACAAACAATACTGTATTAATGGAACAACAGTCGACAAAAAAAAAAAAGGATTTGGTTTTTGGAAATGACAGAGTAGATTCACTGAGGAGAACATTTGTCTGACTGGTTAGTAGCATCACACCTGTCACGAAACACGGTTAATGTTGTGCAATGCATTATAGGAAGGATTTAAGACTCTTTCAGATTCAAGTAATGCAATCCGGTTTGAAGGTCATTAGTCACACAGAAACACTCTGAACTGGACAAGGCAAAAAAAAGAAATAAACTACCATAATTCAGAAGTCTTCATGCAAAAAAACCCCAATACAAAACGTTCCCCTCACAATGCCTTCTAAATTTCAACACCACGCATCATGCTCATAACTATCATTGTATTCTCTAATGAACTGCTATTTGGTCCGCAACCAACCTTCGATGATGGGGGAAACCACACTCGGTTGTTCCACGGTATCAGCAAAGCTGGGAAAGAAGGGCTTTGCTGCCGGGTTAAGACCAGACGCCGGAGTTCCAAGCGAGACCAGTAACGGGGAGGAAGAGGGGCTAACACTCGGAGATTCTTGTGGAGTTAATTTCTTTGCTTCTGTGGTGGTGGGACTCTGAGCGGAGGAAGTCGAGGAAGAACGAGACTTCTTGGATGGTTTCTTGTCCGGCTGCTCATTTTTGTGCTCGATGATTTGGACTTCCTGGGCGGCGGTTTTAGGGGAACGAAGTGGGGCTGGGGAAGGGCTGTCAAATGCCAGGCCTACGGCCACGGAATGACCGGAAGCGCTCACGTCACTGAAGTCAAACGGCTCGCTGTTGCTGCTGGCGTGGGAGTTGTTCAGGAGCCACGACGCATCCGAAGGGGAAAGGGGCGGAGCCGATGCAAACACCTCGCCGTTGGTGGAAAGGGCCGAGCCTGGCTGGGACGAGGGGCTAAAAACAGAGGTTTCGATATCGATGAGGGATTGCATAGCAGGCTCTTGGAAGGAATCGGTGTTGTCAAACATCCCACTGTCAACCGCGTCGCCCGAGCCGACGGGCTCGGTGTCGATCAGCGCTTCGATCGTTTCACGGGGACTAGCGGCCACGGGGAAGGGGTCAACTGGCCCGGCGCCGGCAGAGCAGGGCATAGTGAACGGAGTCGCCGTCGCTTTCAGCTCGCTGTTCAAGACCAGTGGGCTGATGGAAACCGGTGCAGGCGCCAATACATCATGGGAAAGTGAAGAAGGCACAAGGCCTTCCTCTTGAAAGATCTCCTCTTTCCAGGGGGTCTGGCTGGTATTTAGGTCAGCAAAGGAGAATTCCATGCTTGGGAGAGTTGAACTTCCAAGATCCTGCCGAACGTCTTGGGTGATTGGACCTGCGGATGAAGTGGCAAACGGCTCCGGAGACACTTCCCACTCTTCGGGAATCTTCTTCCTGCTTTTGCCCTTCTTGCCTCGTCCACCGCTCTTCCAAATTTGTTCCTCCCATCCGCCCTCTCCACTATCTCGCTTCGGTTCAGGCCTTTGGTCGAACAACTCTGCTGAGGGAGCGCTTTCTCCAGGCGACTGCGCTTCAAGGTGACCCTTGCTTTCGAAGTGTTCGTAAGATCCCTCCTCTTTCTGTCTCCTTTTCTTCTTTTTCTTCTGTTTCCTGTCCGATTCCTCTCCGTCCCTTTCGTCACCTCCGGCATAAGCGACGCTTTCTCGGCCGGCCAAGGACTTGGGTGGCTCATCGCGAATCATTGCGAGATTGTTAGCATGACGACTGATCACAGAGGTTACACTGGGGGTGAAAGGGAGGTCCGTCGGAAGGCAGGCAATCGGGTCTGGCCAGCAGTCACCTAAGGCACCTTGTTGTGGGTGAAGAGGGAAGAGTTTAAAGTTGGGGTCGTTACGTTGGGGGTGAAAATCAACTTCATTACGCTGAACATTTTGACGATTAGAACGAGCAATGCAAAGCCTTTACGCCACATTTCAATGCCATATGTTAAAGGACATTTCATTTTATTTTGGACTTGGGGCAACGCGTCTGCATTTCATGACCCCGAATGTGACATTTCTTTCCACGAATATTGCAATGGAACATCTGAAGTTGAACTCGTCTCAGTTTCTCTTCGCTCCAGCGCACGCAGACACAAATACGCATTCATTTGTTCCCAATAAATGGGACACCTCCCCGGCCGCATACCTTACAAAGGCTCTCTGGAGGGCTTTAAGTGCAAGAAGAAGCCTACGCAATTCTGCTGTCTGTGCACTTTAATTGGGACAAGCTGAAACGTGTTCAGTGGGACTCCAATCAGGACTTAGACAACCTCATTAGGTTGAGAGAAGACACGGAAAAAAAAAAAAAGTACCAGTATCTCACCGCTAGAGAAAACAAAGTTACAATTCAAATCATTGGCGCCCATGAGATGACGTTGGAAAATTCTTCAAGTGGCGAGTCTGGCATTAATTCCTGTAAAGTGACCTTGAAATCAAATTTGTGGCTATTTAGAAGAGTGCGGGAGGACAGCAGCTAGCGCAGAAAGCTCTCCTATGTAGGATAAACACAAATACAGCACGCAAACGCATGGATGCAGTACTAGAGGCCCCTGAAACGTTGGACACTTGTATACATGACAGCATCAGATGTGAATCGACCTCAAGCCCGATGATTAAATCTGATCTGAGCTGGTGTGCGTGCGAGAGGCAGAAGCTCTCGAAAGGAAGACAGACAGCTGATCTGCGTCATGCCTCCAGTGGAGCAAACAGCAGCAGTCGTGTTTGTTATGATACATTTAGCAAAAAAATAACATACACTGAGGATGCCGGGCATGAAGAACATTATTTGAGCTAAATAACAAAATCATGACACATGACATTTGTGAACAGTTTCAAAGTCAGTGACACCAAAACATACCTGATTGGTGTTCCAAAACGTCTTTGAAATGACTTCTACAACTCAAATAGTCGAGTGTTTCATTCAAAAATGAATAAAGAGACCACACATTTTCATCTGGGAAGGAAATTTGGATCTAACCACACCTCAATTGCTAATTCAGTGTTTATCACGTGTGCTAATAAATATATTGCTTCTTTGTCCATATCAAAAGTGAAAGAGTCTTCTTAATCTTCAATTATCAGCTGCACTTGACCATTTGACAAAAGAACAGTGTCAAAATCTAAACCTCGACACAAGGAATGTTAAACATAGCGTTAAAAACCCCTTTGGCAGTTTTAAAATAGGACATTATGCTGCTTCAGCTCCTCTGCGATAAAACATTCATAAGGAGTGGCCATATGTTAAAGGACATTTCATTTTATTTTGGACTTGGGGCAACGCGTCTGCATTTCATGACCCCGAATGTGACATTTCTTTCCACGAATATTGCAATGGAACATCTGAAGTTGAACTCGTCTCAGTTTCTCTTCGCTCCAGCGCACGCAGACACAAATACGCATTCATTTGTTCCCAATAAATGGGACACCTCCCCGGCCGCATACCTTACAAAGGCTCTCTGGAGGGCTTTAAGTGCAAGAAGAAGCCTACGCAATTCTGCTGTCTGTGCACTTTAATTGGGACAAGCTGAAACGTGTTCAGTGGGACTCCAATCAGGACTTAGACAACCTCATTAGGTTGAGAGAAGACACGGAAAAAAAAAAAAAGTACCAGTATCTCACCGCTAGAGAAAACAAAGTTACAATTCAAATCATTGGCGCCCATGAGATGACGTTGGAAAATTCTTCAAGTGGCGAGTCTGGCATTAATTCCTGTAAAGTGACCTTGAAATCAAATTTGTGGCTATTTAGAAGAGTGCGGGAGGACAGCAGCTAGCGCAGAAAGCTCTCCTATGTAGGATAAACACAAATACAGCACGCAAACGCATGGATGCAGTACTAGAGGCCCCTGAAACGTTGGACACTGTATACATGACAGCATCAGATGTGAATCGACCTCAAGCCCGATGATTAAATCTGATCTGAGCTGGTGTGCGTGCGAGAGGCAGAAGCTCTCGAAAGGAAGACAGACAGCTGATCTGCGTCATGCCTCCAGTGGAGCAAACAGCAGCAGTCGTGTTTGTTATGATACATTTAGCAAAAAAATAACATACACTGAGGATGCCGGGCATGAAGAACATTATTTGAGCTAAATAACAAAATCATGACACATGACATTTGTGAACAGTTTCAAAGTCAGTGACACCAAAACATACCTGATTGGTGTTCCAAAACGTCTTTGAAATGACTTCTACAACTCAAATAGTCGAGTGTTTCATTCAAAAATGAATAAAGAGACCACACATTTTCATCTGGGAAGGAAATTTGGATCTAACCACACCTCAATTGCTAATTCAGTGTTTATCACGTGTGCTAATAAATATATTGCTTCTTTGTCCATATCAAAAGTGAAAGAGTCTTCTTAATCTTCAATTATCAGCTGCACTTGACCATTTGACAAAAGAACAGTGTCAAAATCTAAACCTCGACACAAGGAATGTTAAACATAGCGTTAAAAACCCCTTTGGCAGTTTTAAAATAGGACATTATGCTGCTTCAGCTCCTCTGCGATAAAACATTCATAAGGAGTGGGAGGTTCTTCTTGCGAGCCGAGGCTACACGAAACGTTGGTGACATGCGAGCAAATCTGCGGCGTGTTACCTGCTGACAGGTCCGGGGGGCTGCGAGGAGTTTGTGGTTCAGCCAGCATGGGGCTGTGGGGCACTTTCGGGCCCTCTGACCCTGCTGAGGGTGAGGGCTGCAGAGGATCGGCGATACTTGGAGGCTTCTCTGCGGTGAGAGCTGCAGTCCCCGCCTCCATATTCAACCCCGGGCCCGCGGGCTGGGAAAAACCTGAGAAACAAGAGACACAAACCCATCGTAAAGATGGACTGAGCGTGTTTGTGTGTTGAATCCTGGGGCGGTGATTCGGGGGGGGAGCGATGCCAATCCTCATCAAAGCAACGGTGACATCTGAGTATGTCGAGGTTGGCGTCGCGAAAGCCACAACTCAGCTTCTCATAACGTGTGAGGTTGCGTGCCTGTTTCTACTGTATGGCTCACCGCAAGCCAATTATCTGATTAGTATTAAGTACCGCGTTGGGGTGATTTGAGCACAACGGTACGCGTCACCATTTCAATACTAGTTGGCGGACATACAGATGTGCGCACACGTTTACATCCAAGTTCGGAGACAAACTGCTTGTGTACCTGAGAATAATCCTGTCGGGCTTGAATGTATCATTTGGACGGGGTTGGAAGGAGAGGTTGGAGGGTCTGGGGAACCGAGCATAGAGGCTGACAGGAAAGGGTAGCCACCAGGAGGAAGTCATACGAACAAAAAGAGCGGAAGAAGGGAAACGAGAGGGGGGGAAAGCCAAAGGAATAACATTAGTTCCTGTCATAGCTGTAGAGTCATGATATACATGCGTGTAAAATAGGTTGAAAAGCTGCAGCCAATAGGTTCAGTCTCCACCGATGACAATAATCCGCAAGCGGTTTCCTCAAAACCATTTGAGGATTTCAATTTGTAGGGGGGGGGGGGACTATTGAGAGAAGTCAAATCCTGAAAATTTCCTCGGAAAGCAAATCCGCTGTTAGCTTCGACACCAGCTGAGCGCTACGAACCGAGTGGACAGTGTGGGAGTTTGGATGAGCTGCTTGTAAAATACCCGTTTGTTTTCTGAGCACTGTGCTGAGGTGCCTCTGAGCAAGGCACTAAATGACCGACACTCAGAGATCCTGTTTGTATGTACTGCGAGTTAAAAAGAAAAAAAAAAAACTGGATCAAAATGATGTTAAATGCTGAAGGGCATGCCAGTTGTTGGTATGTTCAAAGTGAAAGTATGTTTCTCAATATATGACATTACAACGTCAAAATAAATAAAGAGATTCTCTCCATTCGCGCCGGCATTTGCAAATCTTTCCTTCATACCAGATAAGAAGTCTGCTGCCAAGAACTGCTGCGGATCAACTTTGTGCGGCTGCCCATCTCCCCGATGCTCTGGGAGTGACATTGATGTCTGCCCCCCTGTGGTCACTTTACAACCTGCAGTAACACAGAAAACATTGGAATAAGTGTTGCTGGCAGCATGCTGTTTTTTTTTTTTTTTTTTAAATCGAAATGTACACTGGGCAGTACGACATTGACAAAATATGAACCGTCGGGAATCGTTGATCATGTCCCCAAACTCTCACCTGCCAAATGGTCTCCCAAATGACGTCCCTGTTCCATTGAACTGATTGTCTGGAGATTTGTCTGATATGCGGGTCAGTGCGCCTTTGTCTCAGTCTCCACTGCAGCCGCAGCTGACTGAGCCAGTCACACTTTGAACCCCCGGTCGCATGCACACACACGCACACACAAAAAGAAGAGTGCTATTGCAGTCAGGGCGTCTGGGTGGGGTGTGACGTCCCGGGTCGTGGCCGCTAGTACCTCCCCTTGCCTGCCTGACTCGTAAATGCCCTTCAACCCAAACCAGTCTCCATCCAAGGGTTCTGACGGGACCGCGGGGATCAGAGCCCTCACCATTTGATTTATTGATGCAAGATGATCAATTTGACTGTCAAGATGGGGAGGAAGGAAGACAGACACGGCAGAAAGGAAACGAAGGGCAGAGAGAAAGACGAGGCGGATGATATTATCGCAACGACATGTTATTGTGGATTTTAAGAATGAGAATCCACAGGAAGGACGTACATGAAAGGGAGGAGGGCAGAAAAGAGAAGGAGGGAGGCGCCAATGGCAATCCTCTCCCAGCAGCATCCACAGGATGACAGTGAGGCGAACAGACAGGATGCCAACCAAAGTCACAAACACTTCCCACATGCGGACATGCAAAGCGCAGCCATGGAAAGGGGCTTATTGTTTGCCTCGACAAAAGGCGACGCGCTTATTGGAAGGGCTCGATGATTGATTCCCAACGGTGCGTTCCGTCGATTCCAAATGAACATTTGCTCGTGTCTTGGAGCCTTTTGGCGAAAAAAAAACAAAACGGTGCGTTCCGTCGATTCCAAATTAACATTTGCTCGCGTCTCGGAGCCCTTCGGCGAAAAAAACCACAAATATTTTGCAGGAACAACGCGTTGATGAAATCGTTGAAGTGGAAAGATAGCAGGAAGCCGTCCAACTTGTTGACATCACACGAAAACACTTGGTAAGGGCAGTCAGACACGAGGACGTTATGAGTTGCTAACATATGAAACACACAGATGCCACAGAACTCAGTGATTTCATGTGTACAAAACTTTTGATAAAATT
The DNA here is from genome assembly GCF_001891065.2 of Hippocampus comes. Taxonomy (NCBI): domain Eukaryota; kingdom Metazoa; phylum Chordata; class Actinopteri; order Syngnathiformes; family Syngnathidae; genus Hippocampus; species Hippocampus comes. The sequence goes on from NW_017805409.1 coordinate 57,293, forward strand.
GTCTCCATAGGCATATCCAACTTAAACCAAACTAAGTTAGGAAGGATTCCCATGATGGTGCCCAGTGGTTAGCTTGACCAGAACGCTATAATCAGGGATAAGCCAGCGGGACGGTTGAATGTCCTCCATGTGACCTCAGCCTCACCCTGCTCTCGCTATGCACCTTGTGTCAGCGTTGCCGCGGCACCGCAAGCACCCCGTGACGCTTCATCAAAGGGACAGATTGCAAATCTTTTCAGATGACAAAGATCAACCCCCTCCGGTAGTCTGAATCCATTTGAATCAACGGTGATTTGCACCTTATTTTGGGTGCACCGTCACGTTTGGCTTGGCGCACGCATTTAATGACGATCTTCTTGGGGTGAACCTGTCAAGTAATTACGTGATGAGGTGTTGACCACGCTGTTATTTTTGTGAGCTAATTGAGCCGACAAAGCGGTGCGCTCAATTTTAGATATTCTCGTAAGATTACACTCTGATTAAATGGCCAGGTTTTTTTTTTCAAGTTTGACGCTATTCAGCTGTACTGCCATGCACGAACCACGGCACGCTATCCTGGCATTTTGACGAGACCGTTGACAAAAACTGCCTGCACGTCTTTCTGGCAGAGGCTTTTCTGTATATCCCAAGAATTGTCATTCACCCTTCAACAATTCACAATGGAGATAACAAAGAGTCCATTTTCTAGCTATTCCTATTTCCCACTCTTGACTGTGATCATGTCCAATTCGGATGCTGAGCTACAGCAGCCGCTATTTTTATTTATTTTTTTTAATTCCAGCAATCCGGGTTCCTCAAATTTGCATTTTAAGCCGACATGCTTTTCAGCAAGTCATGGATATTTGTCTAAGCCGAGATGAGCGTATCTAACATTCACCAGCAGGGATTCAGTCAGCACGTGTCAAATCCACAGATGAAGCAAACAGGTGCACAGGAAGCGACTAATTGTTCGTCGACCACGCTAATGCCGTCCATCCCGTTCGTCCCTTGTGGCGATAAAGTTGCGCAAATCGGAAAATAGAAATCTAGAATACTCGTGTGGCGCAAGAGTTAATGTCAGTACAGTTCACGCTGTTATGATGGAGACCGTTGGACCCCTTTAAGGAACAATACTGTAAAACATCAACACATTGGATGTCGACAGATCCTCACAGCAAAGATTTTGCTCTCTTTAGAAATTTGCACCGTAATCATAAAGGCAGTCTTTTGGTAAATTATTCTGAAACGTCAGATCTGATGATTATGCAAAAGTAATGTAATTACACACCTCAGTGGCTTGTCCTAATTCAGAAAATGGTTCCTGTTTCGTAGCCGGGGATGTGATATTTGGAGTAAGCTTAAAAAAATAAAGGTGATGAATGCAAAGATCTCCCCAATGTCGAATCTTATAAGATGGTAATGTGCGGTGCATCATCTTGCTAAAAATAAAAACATTCTCATCCTCAAAAAGCCCTCCAAAGCTCTGCATTGAGCTATCATCTCACAGCTATTAAATTCCGGATACCTTTTGGGGGACACCAGATAGCGCCACAAATGAAGCCAAGGGCCCCCCCCATCCCAAGTTTAAACGCACACATTCACACATGCAAAACGCTCAGACAGATGAAAAGTATTCTTGTCAAAGGAGACGATTTCATAGAAGGCGGCTTTCGAATCCCCCACCCCACCTCGAGCTCGGGGATTAAACTTCCATATTCAAAGGCAGATTCATCCAGCAAATTGCACCAAATCATTTCATGTCACTTGGAACCATACGGATGATGTGCTGAAGCCCCCCCCCCCCAAAAAGTGACTTTGTAATTCAATCAAAACTGTCTGTCCATTTGGCTGTCAGTCGGTCAGTTGTGCGTTTGTGCTCGGGCAGTGAAATGCCTGTATGCTACTCGGAGCGAAAGTAAAAGGCCTTTATGTTCGTTCAGGGGATTCAAATTTTGATTTACTTTCATGCATTTATCTAAAAGAAAAAAAAAATCTGAAATAAATGAGTACATAATTAGTGTGCTTGGCTAATTTGGCTGCTTTGGAATCTCTTATTGTCATAACACGAGGCTACGCCGTCACACAAAACCTGAGTTATTCAGGAAAGAACGATTTAATCCAAAATATTGAGGCCACAAAGGATAAAAGATGTTAAAAAAAATGATGACACAGAAACACGTTTTGCAATCCGAGACAAATTGAAAGACAAAACAGCAGAGCTTTTCAATTGTAGCACATTGTAATCCTTTTAAGCGTCGACGCTGTGAAAAGACGCTCTTTTTTCCAAATCCGGGAGGATGAGGCGCTCTGTTTTTTAACGAAGATGTGAATGTCGGCTGAGACGGAAATATTAGAGCACGTATTCTGAAAAGGCTTCAAGGATAGAATGGGGGACAATCAAGCAGTTCAGACATGAAGATTAAAAAGGTACGACTCGACGGTGGTTAGAAGAAAGATGCCAAAGACAAGGTGAGTGCGTTAGGTTGCAGTTTATTAGCACAAGATGTGGGCAGAGAAAGGCAAGTGTGGGAAAAGGAAGAATCCGGGGAGAGATACCCAACTCAACCAAAATTACCGCGATGCATACATGACTCGGGATTACGAAAGAGAGATGGAATGTAATCAATGCATTTGGAAATATTGCTGAATCAATAAAAGTGACTACTCGACACACCACAGATAAATGCAACAAAACTATGCTTAAAAAAAAAAATTAAAAAAAAACCCTCAAGACTTCTATTGACATTCTTCAGATGACCCGATTGTCAAATGACAGCATATTAAAAGCAGAATTTATTTGGTTCAGGAATTACACCGGCGCAAAGGAAGGAAGAAGTCCACAACTTCAAAACAGCTCACAATTTACGGAAAGGTAATCGACACAAGCGAGCGTGAGTGGCAGCTTAATAAAATACACGCGTTGACAAAAGTCGAAATAATCAGCCAGTGGGGATATTCATCTCGCCGTTCTCTCGACAAGGCGCACCCACCTACGTGTGTGCAAAACAGCCTCGCTACCGGGTGTTGACAGATGAGTCTCACAGCTTTGGTGAATGACTTTGAAAGGTTTCAGACACGCCTTTGAGCGTAGTTGTTGCATGAGTGTGTGTTTGTCTGGTAAAGACTTTGTCCACTGTAGGGGACAAATTCCAGGCGGGTTGATTGTGGCCGACTCCTTCGCACGGGGATGAATGCAGCGTTGGGTCATGTTTAGTTGGGATTATGCGAGTGTGGCTCTATGACTTACATTTATTTGCAACTAAGATCCCAAATAGCGGGCGCACAGATGTAAAAAAAAAAAAAAAAAAAAAGGCCCGCAAAAATAAAACGTTTTTTCCTTGATGCCTCTCATTTCACCTGCGCTTGGTTGGCACCTGCCTTTCACACCCGCAAATTAAAGATGCAAAAAATCAGCCATTTTGACTCCGGTTTGAATACTCTATTTGCAGCTCACACGACTTAAAAAAATGAAGTGTGTGATTTGTAGACGCAGTTCAGGTTAATTGATCAGCTTCCGCGTCCGTTTGCATGCGCATTCAAGCTCGTGTCTCTTTTTGTAAAACTTCACAGTAATCAATCGGACCCTAGTGTATATTTGCACGTGTGCGTGGTGCGCAATCATGTGAACCTCCGACGTTTCTCCATTTGCCGACTGAAGGATGACATTGACAGAAGAGGAGAGTGTCTGTGTAAATGTTGCGGAGGGAAATAGGTGCTTCGAAGCAGAAACAGCTGATGGGCAGTCAGTGTGGCGATGAAGGCGGGATCTAGTCCTCTGAAGCGTTAGGGATTGGAGAGAGAGAGAGAGAGGAAAAAGGGGATTTGGGAAGCCAGGGAAAGAGTTTGGAATGGCAGCAGTTGAAGGAATAATTGAAATGTGTCAAAATAAAAGAGATGGCATTAGAAAAAGCAAAATTGATGTGAAAGTAGGGTAAGAAGGGAATACAGGGGGGCGGGGAGGAAAGAAAGCAATTAGTCAGGTTGCACAAATTCAACAGTCAACAAAAAAGAAAAAAAAATGTCGAACATACATCCGTATTGTTTATTTGCAATATTTGAAATATTTTGGCTCATCGACAGTCACGGCACATCTCAACATGCATAAATACATGCACAGCTGTACTTGCTCTGCCAGCACTCATCTTGTGCTCTCAATTCCCCGATCAAGTAACAACTCACATACAGATTGATTCGATGCACCTTGACAAGGTCAGATGCCTTTTCTATTATTGATGATTTATTAAAAAAACAAACAAACAAACAAACAAACAAACAAAACTAAACAAATATCACTCATACGATAAGTGGAATCCGCTTGGTGAATTCTGATTAACGCCTTCCAAACACGAGCACTACAGCATGCGCAAATACTGTGCAGCTTGGTAACCATGGCGACGCGCGCTGCCCATTCCATCATGCCATGCAAAGCAGCGAGAGATGACAGGCAGGCGACTTAACACTGCAGAACAGTGTCAACCACATTTATCCCTACTGAGGCAGCCGGGAGCCTTATGCACCAAAACGCAGAATGTGAATAAGGCAAAAGCGGCGAGGAGGTCCGTGAAAACCAAAAACCCGGCTCAGGGTATCGACAGTACATCGTTCTCCAAACAGGCTGAGGATCTAACGTGTAAGCTGTCATGTGAAAATGTTGTCTCTCTTATTAATTCTAATTCATTGAAGCTGCTAACGGCGCAAACTTCTCTAAACCATCTGTCTACCCACCCACCCATGCTAATCTGAATTTAGTCAGGACCATGTGTTCGCCAAAACAAGAATTTTAACCAAGCGGACATTCCTTTCACATTGACGACTAGACTGCTGAACATTTCACAGGATGTTATTTTAGTGGAAAGGGGAGTCATGGGACATTTTTTACAATTCCACCATTTTGACCATTTTTTTTCTTTACTGGCAAGTATCGCATCGAGAAAACAAATACAATGTGTAAATATTCCATGTCAAGAGACAAACACAATGGCTTCTCTTATCACTTGCATGGTAGGTTTTTAGTCTGACACAGATACATTGGATTGCAATGGTCTCCGTTGGAAAAGGCCGTTTCGAAAGGCTCGAAACATTGTTTCCCCTCTGTCACACCCATCCTTGATCTCATTTCATCACATCTCATCACTGCTTAACAGTCTGTTCTTTTTTAGGGGAATTCAAAGTCGCAATGACAGCCTTTATTTCAAAGTGAGGTGTTTGTTTTTGTTTTCTTACGTTTTGGTGTCCTTGCCTCTGTTCACACACCAGACACAATAACAGAACGTAAATTTGACAGAATGAAGAGGGAAGTAAACGATCGGAAATCAAGCCAGAGTTGGCATTGTCAGATGCGAGAGTGACTGCCGCAATGTCACTTTGGTGGCAGAGGGAATGTCGCGATCTCTCTTACCAGGCTTTTGCACCCCCTGAGCTTGCTGTTCTCCATTTCCCTGTGCCGTACCTGCGTGTGCACAAATACACATATACGGAAGCACAGAAACAAGCAAAACACATTACTATGCATCGGACTGCAAGTGGCTGGACGATTTTAAAGAAAAAAAAAAAAGAAAAAAATCCCAGGATATGGTGCTGATTTCAGAAATAGAAATATGACTGAGCCTGGAAATAAAGATGAACCACGGACCCTGAAACCACAAGTCCCGTTCCAGTCACTGGGCACAACTACCGCGAGAGGCTGCCAGGTCACTGCATTGGATTTAGCTTTCACGTACTTACGACTCGGAATGAGTTAACCAGGCCGCGAGTCAAAATACCACGTTAAGTGGGGCGGAAATGTAAACGAGGACAGGTGTTACAAGGTCAGGTCTCAGCATCTCCATCTAATGTCAACATTGGTGACTCAGCGGAGCAGATTACCAGGCAGTCGGAATAAGGAAAATCAAATGTGAAATGACAAAACCAAATACAAAAAAAAAAAAAAAAACAAATTTACGCAATACTGTACTGAAAAACCTATTTTTATTTTAGACAAGGCTTTGGCCTGTGCATGCAGTGAGTAGGTGGAGCTTTTTTTAGAGGGGGGCGAAAACGCAAACACATCAGCTAATGGCTGCATGAAACTAAATCCAACCCTTGTAAAAGAAAATTGTGGGTTTGACTTCCCCTTTCATCATGAATGTGGGTCAACTACTTCAAGTAGAATCCATAAAGGTTATCCCGTTTTACACAGTGATGAGCGCAACTTGGAGAAAATAGGCCACGTTCAAGTTCTCAACAACCTGCCACATCTCATGAAGCAAATTAAACCCCATGCAAGGGCACATAGAATCACACAGGGCCATACACAAATGCTTGTGGCACTCATACATACAAGATGTTATGAGTGCATATGAATAAAGGTGAACATTCTTTGCGGTGTACACAAACAACAACAACAGAAAAAAGAAAAGCACTTTCAACATTCAACTTGCCTGCAGACAGAGGACAACAACAGTCAGACTGCCTCACCCTGCTGTTTGGCACTGCCTGTCAGCATGTCTGCATTTGTCCGAATGTGCAAAGCGTGCCAGAGCTGATCACTGGCAACACCACCCACAGCCTGTCCCGTAGCTGGCTGTCACTGACCAGCGCCCACACACAGTCTGACTGTCTGACCCAAGTGTCTGAAGAGCCGCAACGGCCCCGAGAGCTGAGTCATCGCCGGTTGAACTGTCGTTTTGTTTATTTGATAGACTCCGCCTACCTGGCAACATCTATTCATATTTAATGAGAACTCGTAATTAAAGGTAATCCTAGCCATGCATGCAGTCAGTTCCCAGCCTTTTTTTTTTTAAATGTTAAGCACATTTTCAGGAACAAAATATGAAAACACACTGTCCGTTTTAATAACGGATAACATGTAGAAAAGTTGAATTTGATCAAAATTAGAAAGGAGAAAGTAACAACAAGCCACTCCGGGAGCATCATCGCCACCGAAGCATTTGAAGGCAGACATAGTTTGTCCTCAGATTCAATTCAACCCACAAAATAAAAGCTCCACGGAACATTGTGAAACGACGTCAATAACCCGATTGATTTGTACATTTAAACGTAGTGCTGTGTGGAATTTCATTTCAAAAATTGTGTGCAGTGGTCAAAACTCGACCCGATGACCATCTGGATGGTAACTGCTCAGTGCGGGGGACACAACTTGATCGTATAGAAATTTCACCAGCAAGCTAGTATATTCAAAGCGGTGGCCGCTAGTCTGTTTATTCTCAGACTATACACCCAGTGGCTGAATGACATCCAAGCAGATCCAGAATGGCAGCGAGGGTCCAGCAGTGCCTGATACCATCCGTCATTTAAGGGCATCTGCGGTTCATAGAGTATTACATAAAACAAAAAACATCATGCTCGGGGTTTCAAAGGGAACAGATGAGGCTCACTGTTCAGGAAACTTGATTGCCAGATGACATAAAAAGAAATCAAATCTGCAATGCGGTTGCTGCTGTACGTAAAACTGCCAAGCGTCTAAACGTTAACGTGCAGTGTGGGAGAAGTCAAAGGATCAAGCAAATATGAAAACTGCAGTAGTTATTGAACACTAACGTGAACAGAAATGGAGGGAGCGGGTGGATCGAATATAGAATGGTGGCGATATTTAACATGAAGTTTTCATGACACTAAGCAGACAGTACGTAATGGTTGAAATGGAACATGGCCATACGACTGGAATTTGAAAATAAAATAACATTTTATATATACAGGTATATATATATATATATATATATATATATATATATACACACACACATACATACACACGTATACACACAATAACCCTTTTCCACCCAAGACTTAACATTCAACTTTGATGCAGTGAGTCCATGCAATGAGACGCGCTGCAGTGTAAACGGATTTGTCACCACAACATAAGGAAGATGTGAACACGTACGCACTCAGAAATGTATTTCGTGACAGTGAATGTAAATAAAGATAGACATTATGAAGTGTTGCGAGTAATACAATGTATGAGTGAAGCTTAGTGACTTCATCACTATTACATAATATATTCCAGAAATAAAATTCATGCATGGTTCATCAAAAATGTATTTATTCAAATTTGATGTCATATATTTCAAATAATTTGGGATTCATTTATTTTAAATACCATAAAAACTAAAAGCACTTTTGACACACTAAAAATGTACCGTATTAAATAATTGGCAAATTAATTCAATAATACAATTTGAATTGACAATGACTGATTAAAATGTGACTACTAAACATCCTTGGGTATTTTGAAAGGCGCTTATAAATAAAATGTATTATTGTTATTATTATTATTATACAAAAACTTTTGAACTTTACCCATCCTCACCTTTGAATGACCCGGCTCATCTGTCCATTTTAAAGATCAAATCTGGCCCTTGACTACAAAAGTTTGCCTGCTGCCGGTTGAGATGGTGCATATTTCATCAAACTGTATCCGCACCAAAATGTCATCTTGCTATCGGTGAAGAAGTAAACATCGTGATTTGGCCCAGACATTTCCTGACAGGAAAACTGAAATATACCTTTTCTGTTTCTTGTAGCTTTACCTCTGAGGAATCCATCCCCCACTGTCAAGGAGTTGATTGGCTTCAGTTGGCATAGTTTATGGGAACTACAAGCCAAGAAGTCAAACAAGTCGAAAATGGATTCATGTAGTTGATTTATTCTCTTAATGAGAACAGAAGGTGACGTGTGTGTAAAAGTGTGGCGTTTTGAAGTGCCGTTCTTTACGTGAATTGCTGATTGAGAGCAAAGTGAAGCGGGGTGCCCTTGAGAGCTGCCTTACTTCAGGGACTGTCGGAGACTCGAGTCAACATCAGTCAAGCAGCTGAAGCTGATGCGAGGGCATGCACATACACGGCAAGTGAGAGACACTGACAGCTTATGTTGCACGCCGTTCCCGAAAACGCGTGGAGCCGACAAAACGTGACAATGTAATACAATAGCCTCTCGACAGACACACAAATGTACTCTCGTATGTCATGATCTGAAGGCAGATACACAGGCTCAGTGTACGTCCCAAATCATTGTAACTCCTTCCTTTACACAATTTATTAGTTAACGTTTAGCAGCACGCCCTTCATAGTACATACATTAGCTTTTTACATTATTTTGAATAATATTATATTTCCATCCATTCATTTTCTGATCCGCTTTATCCTCACAAGGGTCGCTGGGGGTGCTGGAGCCTATCCCAGCCGTCTTTGGGCAGTAGGCGGGGGACACCCTGAACCGGTTGCCAGCCAATCGCAGGGCACACAGA